>NC_073695.1:184541051-184914384 GCF_029784165.1 Wyeomyia smithii | reverse complement strand
AATTGAAAGCGGAGATTAACAGTGTCACTATCACTATCACTGGCACGCTGAAAGAAAAGAAAGTGTTATAATTTGCGCCACATTCTCTTCGTCAATTGAGGCAGTCATTAGTTTCATTAGAATTGACCCGATGAACACCAGACGAAAAAGAAATCCGTTATCAATTCTATCTGACAGCAAAATTGTTCATCGTAAGTCGATGACAGTAGCCGGAAGGAATCATAAAAAATAAAACTGTTCGAATCGACGGCATTCAGTTTCATTGTTGTGTTTCGAAAAAGTAGAGCCCTGCATGCACGCGCTGCTTGGAGAGAATCCCATTGCACATTTGGCGAAAATCAATAGGCAGCGGTGGGCCAGTTACGTCGTGAGAATGCTAGACGACAACCCTGTGAAATCTTCTCTCTAGTAACCCTACCAGCACCAGAAGTAGGAGGTGCAGTGCGCACGAAGGCTCGACCAGATCGAAGGAATCTGGAAAAATGGCGAAACACAGCACAAATGTTGCCGATAAACACCCTGCTATACATGAAAAGTTTTCGGTCGTATCGAGTGTAAAATTAATGAAGCATAAGTTCTGGACTCCATTTGACAATAAATGCACATTTTGGTGTATTTAAAGTATTTTTAATATAAGTATTGGATACTATTTTGTTCAGTTTTTATAACATAAACAATCCGAAATCATCGCCAAATCAGTTCTCTTAATCAACAGTGACAGCAATAACTGTCGCTTAAGTATTACCAAACAGCTGTTACTTGTGACGAAAATTTGCTGCTAATAAATGTTAGTGAATCAATCTCATCTTTTAGCATTTCATTTTTATTTTTCGAGTTATAACTTCGTTGAAGTATTTTCCGAGTCATAATGAAAAGTGCTTTTTAATCCTAACACCCAATTATATTAACTTTATGACCAAATTAGAGGCTTTATTTTTTTGGACTTGGAAACTTTTACTTTATGATTCTAAGAATTCTTAAATAGATATTTACGTACAATCTTAACGTAATTACGGTGAAATCCCTCAAGTCAGAGTGACACAAACCGTTCGAGGTATCGTAGCTAATTATGTCCGTATCTACCAGCTCACGCTCTTCTCCCGGATTTCATCAGCAAACAGTGGAAAATCTTGCACATATACGCACTGGTCCGGATCGCTTATCTTTACGCCATCCGCTGCCCGTGGGTCGCAGCATCGAAGCACACCCAGGCGGGCTGGTGCGCGCGTCCAGCAGAGATCATCGCACAGTTACACGTGACTCGTAACACAACATGTCACCACAGCCGCGTCTAGGCGGCGCAATCCTATGAAGTTATTAGGTAACACACATGGTATGTGAAGCGTAATAAACTAGGCGATGCATTCCATAGATACCCAGCAACGAATCGGAAGACCCTGGTAGCCCCTTATGCAAAGCCGTGTTCAGCGATCTCGTGATAGCGATGCCGGCGGAGGCAGAGGGTTAAACCCGAAGCAAAAAATATATGTTAAAATGACAGTACGGCGAATGCGTCCGCTTCCTCCATAATGCGGACTGGGAGACCCAAGAAATTAACAGCATTTGGCGGCCGATAATTACGAACGCATTGAACAACCAAGTCGTCGCGTCATCGGCGGTGTTTTAATCGTAAATTACACTATTATACCGTACGCCATGCTGTACAAAGAGTATGCAGTGAAAATTGGTGCAAGGAAGTAATAAAATGATGCACAAATGAATGATATAAATGAATACGTCAGGTGGATCAAATGGGACGCAGAAAGAGGCGGCCGGCATTTTTAATTACATGCATTTATTGTAACCTACAATAAAGAGATCACAGATCGCGTCAATCACAGTTACACTCACAAAAGACCAAGCTTAGCATTCAAAAATCCACCAAATTCAATATTCCGTTCATATTTCCAATCAATTTGGCAAGTGTCAAAAACGGGTACACCCTAATCGAAACCAGTGAAAAACAGCGAAGCATTTCAGTTAATTGCGAAACACGTAAATTTGGTTTATTGTCGGACTTTTAGCCATCGTGACAGAAAGAAACGAACAGTAATAAAGCCGCATTCGCCGGTATCTGTACCCGATCGGTGATGCAGTTGACTGAGATTCCAAGCGGTGCAGCAGATGGCAGATTTCAGTTCTCATAACTTCCTCGAAACATGAATTATGGTAGGTGTGCCCGACGGTTATGGCGGCCGAGGCAAAGGCTTGCAAAGTGCAATTCGAAATTTTCACTTTCTATACCAACTGAAGCGGTAGCACCATGGGAAGACCCTGTCCGGAAATCGTACCCGAAATCGAGACCCGTGGATTGAGGAAATAAATCAATCTGCGACCGTTTGGTAGCGAAGCTCTGTCCCGAACCGGCCAGGATGGGAAAAGTTTCGCAGTTGAAGCTTACGTGTTTATTAAGGTATTCATTCTTTGATGAATGAGCCAGTCGACTGAGGGTTGTCCGTTGATTACTTTGTTTGCGGTGCACCTACCCTATAATCTTGCAAGGGAAAATCAAGGGGGATGGTTTTAGGCAACTAGACAAGGTTAGACAGTGCTTCGGCAAGAAAAAGATGTTACTTTTCTTACATCGTGATTATTGATGAAACGTCATGCAATTAGTGGCGACACTATAAAAGAGACATTTTCTTAATTTGCTGCAGTAAAATGTTGCCCAACAACAAAACAGCCTTAGTATGCACACTTACCTTTTAGTTTCAGCAAATAACCCTTCCGGTAGAGCCACCATGCAAGCACGGCAAGCAGTACGACGGCCAGCAGCGTCCCAAAGATTGCACCGGCGATGTCTCCGCCGCCGAAGCACGATTCGTTATCCATTTCGTCGACACGTTTGTGAAAATGAGACCTTCGCGTGATTGACCTTTGCCTCGTGCTACAGACCCCAGCGGTAGCAAGAATGCAAAACCAAACTATCTGAGAGCAAAAATCACCACAACACGTACAAGGACTTTTTTGTTACTTCACTTTGATTTCTCGGGAACTGAAATTCGTTTCGTCGTTTTGATTTTTTTGTTATGTTCACAATAACAAATTAAGAGTTAACAAACTTCGACCTAAGCCTTCGTTCGATTCGTACTTTTATTTCAAACGTGGTTAGGTTCCAAATTATGCAATCATCGTATTTTGATCCCGGTGATTATCTCTGTTTTTTCCTCCAGTTTCGATTGTTTAAATCCCTTGCTGAAAATATACAAGAGAAAAAATATGTCCAGGTTAATAAACAGATACGCATATGTATATGATAATGATACTATGTTGCATGTTTTTGTTTTGTTTTGATCACGCCCGGCCATGGCGGCGGCTCTATCGGATGGAGGCGAAGAAAAACAGTCAGCAAAACGATGGGAAATTATAGGTTATTTTCTTTGGAAGACTTTTGGCTAGGTCGTCGGCATTGCAGATGCATTGCTTCCCAGTCAGTTCCGTATAATTGAGCTACGCTGTCGCTTGCGAATTCGTCTACTGGCTGCGTCATCGACACCCAGATTGCAATTTGCATCTTTCAGCAACTTTGTGTTTTGTTCAGTTGAGGGACAATATTATGGTTACCCTCGAACCAGCCCGAAGAGGCGTAGAACGATGCATTGTATGGATATTGATACGTACTTAAAAGAGTATTTGCCAAGTTGGGTGCGGTATGTCTCCTAACCGATCTATAGCGTATATGGTATAACAATAAAATATGCATCGTAATTTTTTTGAAAAATAATTTATGATAAATTTGTCTGTACATGTCCCATTAGAAACTGGAAGATTTTCGCTTTCAAAATAGTTTGCCGTGAACTGCTTGCCAAAGTTGTTGTGCAGTTCATAGCGAACTGTACAATGCGTTTGCAGAATGCTCGTTGTTTCGACGCCATTTTCGAACAAAACTGAGCATGCATAAACAAAACAAGAAATACTGGCATAAAGATGAGTGAAAAATCCAACTGCGACCGTGAGATGGATCGGAAGACAACTGGGAATCACTATACACTGTGTTTCGGGTGGTAAAACCGTTCAAGGAGTCCCAGATGACCGAGCGGCGGGCTGGAAGTGGAAGAAAATCGAAGACAAGTGACCCTGTGAATGCCCGGAAGCTGTTGAATTATTTCAAGCGTAATCCGAACCTTTCGATTCGCGACGCCTCAAATTTACAAGAGATTCGTACGGTGGAAAGATTTTGAGCCATCATGAAGAGCGAAGCTCGAAAACCGTATAAGGTGTTTAATAACGAGTTGGAGTTGAAGATAGAATGGATGAAAGTGATCAAAAAGGTCGGTTCCGCCATTGCACAAAATGTAATGAGGGGTCTTAAGGGAAAGGTACGAGCTTTTAGCAATGAAAAGAAAATCGAATAAAGTGAAGCCGAAACCATATTCATGTGTATTATTTTATTTCCTGAAACTTTCAGGAAAATTCGCCATAAAATAATGTTTTGGCGAACGCTTTTATCTGGTGCGTTTTTTTTTCTTTGAGTACAGGCATCAAAAGTGATGTGATTGGCATTGGAATGCTTAAATGGGTTCAGGTAGATAACAATTCAGGATCTTGAACCTTACAATAATAAGCAATATACAGACATGGGGGTTGGGAAACGCTCAACAAGCCGTCCCGAAAAACAATATGTTACAAATAACGTAAGAAAGAATACGAATCGGTACAACCGGAATGAACTTAGGCAATAGTAGTCTATAATTGGAAACTCAGCACATGGAACTGCAAATCGCTCTGCTTTCCGGGGGGAAGCGACAAGATAAACTACAATAGGGTACTTTCGCGCCACTTCGAAGTCATAGCGCTGCAGGAACTTCGTTGGACAATTCAAAAGGTATGGAGAAGTGAGCATCGAGCGGTTACTTTCTACCAGAGATGCACCATCACCAATGAGCTAAGAACCGGTTTTCATAGTACTGTGTAGGAAGCACCTACGCGTGAAAGGTGGCAGCCGATCAACGCGAGGATGTGCAAGATGAGAGTAAAGGGCCGGTTCTTCAAATACAGTATCATCAACTGCTGCCCAAATGAAGGAGACCCGAAGACGAGAAAGATGCATTCTACGCACAGCTAGAGCAGATCTACGGTAGCTGCCTGCGACGGAACGTGAAAATCGTCTTCGGGGAGATAGATGCTCAGATAGAACGGGAGGCAATGTGTAAACCAGTAATCGGGCCAGATAGCCTGCACGCCGTGCCAATTGATAATAATAACACAAAACTACCTGAAGATCACCCGACCAACAGATAGAGACAAATCAAGGTTCTTCTCTGACGTCTTTAACGTTCGCACCTACCGCAGTGCGTATATAGATTCGCAACAATTGCAAACAGTTAGTCAAGGAGAACGACGCAACCTGAGCGAAAATGCTGCAAAACCGTAAAAGAGTGAACGTGGAAAGATACCGACGACCGCAGAACAGCCAAAACCTATTTCTTGGGAGAAAAAAACGCCACCAAGAGGATCAAGATCGTGTAGCAATAGAAGACCTGTACTAAGCTTACGACACTCGAAAATTCAACGAGAAGCTGAACAGCTGCCGCAAAAGCTGCATGCTGCAAGCCGATATGAGCATTGACGGCAACCTCCATAAGGACAAGTTTTTTTTTTTCAAGGTGGTAGGAAATCTGCTATCCGAAACCTGAGAAGATAACTCAGGGAGTGGGGTTGAGTTTGCTAGACCCGATCCACTAAAACCCCTGGTCTTCAGCCCCAATATGTATGCTCCCTGGAACTACCGTTAGGTAACTCCAGGGAACCGGCTTTCGTGCTTGATTTACCCTCTGATAATTGGCTAACTACTAGGAGATAAGATGTTAGGTTACTCCGGCACTTCGATGGTCATCCCGTCGATTAATGTCTTGTGCTTGGACTATCCGGGAAGCAGTCGCACTAACCGCTCTCCAGATGACCTCGTCCGCGCACATTCTTCTTCGGGGTGGTTTTCGGTCCGCACACCGCAATCATATCGCTCCTAGCTTGGGCGAAATGAGGGCATACGAAAAACTCGTGTTCTGCGGTTCCTTCCGCATCTGAACACTCGAGGCACCACGGTGAGTCTGCACAGCCAAACCTATGCAGATACTGCCTGAGGCAACCATGGCCTGACAAAATCTGTTTCAAATGGAAGTTGACTCCCCATGGTGCCTCGCGATGTCTGGCTATCGCTATAACGAGTCTATTCATCCATCCATCCTTGGTAGAGTTGAACCAATCGAAGATGATCGTTCGGTGTTCCGTATACCATTTATGTCACATCCATCGAAAAATTTTCCGTTTTTTCTGACGATGATGTTTATAGGCACCATGCCAGCCAAGACGCTCGCGACTCTCCGGTACATGAGCTTGTAGATGCTTTCTAGTTTACCTCTATATAATTACCTAATGCCTTAAACCATACTGGTGTTACATGCCTGAGTATGGATGTGGTAAATGCTAGTCATCATACGTAATAATTCCGCGTTGGCCGTTGAAGCCCTCCCAAAGGTAAGCTTGTCGTCGACCATCACGCCTAAGAGTTTCAACGATCGCTTTGAGACTATAGTGCATCCGCCGGCACTTCTTCTGCTCCAATTTACGGCTGTTTACCACAGTGAACTCCGTCCTTAAGTGCGCTAGTTCCAGCTTCCTGGAGCTCATCCAATCTTCCACGATTTTTTTTAAAAGCACAGCTTCAACTCGACTTTTTTTATGGCCTCTCCATAGACTTCTAGAGTTATGTCGTCCACAAAGCCAACAATCACCACGCCGAAAAGTGACTTTACACGCAAAACTTTTCCTTATTACTTCAAAAGCAATAGCGCAAAATTACCCTTTAGGTAACAAATCTGTTACATAAAAGGCAATAAAGCTCTTCCCCAGTCAAGTAACAACACATACTGTCGTATATTTTGCACGTGTTACGAGAGTACGACTATCTAATAATGGACGTTTCAACCACATGCAAAATTTTCTCTTTCAAAAAATGCTCCCTTTCCATCTCAAGTCAAGAAAAATCACACACCGTCGCATATGTTGCACATGTTACTCCTGTTACTTTCGTCTATATCTTACTTTCATCTATCTCCAATTCATCCGGTGTGCGTGTATTAGTTCGCTCTGTGTATGCATACGGAGTAGAGAAAAAAATGACAAGAGCTGCCAAGCAGCATTTTCCCCATCATAGAGTATGCAAACGTTGATGATTTCAAAGACTTCAAATGCGTCTTGAAACCACATCATGATCTGTAAACTGCGATAGACTAAAACACAAACTTTCGTTCTCTTGCAAGCTATTTAAAACACACACTCATTGGTTCATGGAAACTCATTTGGACCTGTTTAAAGATACAAACTCGTGCTCGTCTAGAACAACATTCGCAACTCATGCAACTCTGATCACATGGTATTACATATTGCGGTTCTTAGTTGTATGTCCTCCAGCAGACACATATACGAGCGTGTAACCGTCATATATAACCGTTACTTTTAAATTATCACACTTTGTGTCTAATGCGCGGTCATAGAACACAAAAAGTAATCAGGCGGCATCCATAAATTACGTAACGCTCAAAGGGGGAGAGGGGGTATCCTTGAGCGTTACGATTTGTTACATAGGGGAGGGTGTGAGGTAAGATCAGCGTTACGTAACAGGAGAGCCTCTCTAAAAACGAGCATTTTTGTTAAGCAAATTCTTCTACAGCGTTACGTAATTTTCATGGGGGTTGGTGTTGGCGTTACGTTTCGTTACATATGGGGGGCTGGGGGTTCAAAAATTGGGTTTTTTGCGTTACGTAATTTATGGATGTCGCCTAAGATGCTGCTCGAAAGTAACAAAATCTTCTCCTTCTCTGTTGGGTGTAGTTTTAACACACCGTCATACATAGCATTCCACAGCACCAGGGCCAGGATGGAACTTTACGGTAGCAGGTGTTGTAGTTTTTTTCTGGAAGTAGTTTTTTCAAATCTAATAAGGGCGAGTGTGGGGTGATCGAAAGATTTTAGCAGCACTTTTAACAGCATCAGGATTCAGTAGAGTGTGAGGGTGGTATGGCAATTGATCTTGCTACACGAGCAAAAGACAACATGATTCCAGCCGCTGATCTCCTGCATGTGGAGGAGGAGATTGACCGGTTGAAAACAACAAAGCTGCTGGAGCAGATCAACTTCCTGGTGAGCTGTTGAAATACGGTGGAGAAACACTGTATAGAGCCATACACTGGGTCATTGTCAAGATTTGGTAGGAAGAACCGGAAGAGTGGATGGAAGGTATTGTATGTCTTATCTACAAAAAAGGCGACAATCTGGAGTGCTGCAATTATCGGACAATCATTCTACTGAATGCCGCGTACGAGGTACTGTCCCAAATACTTTGCCGTGGAGTTCCACCATTGGTGAAGCAGTTTGTGAGGCACTTCCAGGAGGGATCTATGGGTGCCAGCGCCACCATGGATCAGACTACGGGTTTCCGGACAAACTAACGCAACTGGCCAAGGCGACGATGGATCGAGTAATGTGTGTGAACCGTGTAAGAGAGGGGTACTCTTGAGCCTCTTTGAAACTCGAAGAGATTTAGAGCAAGATGCTTACTGCTCAACATGGCTTTGGAAGGTGTAATTAGAAGATTGATACGAGTGGCACGAAATTCAACTGTTTGGCTTTGCCCATGTTGTCGACATCGCGGCGTGAACCTTTGTCAAGAAGGCGGATACGTACATCGGACTGAAGGCTGAAGACAATCGGATTAGACTGGCCATTGATAAATCTAAGAATAAGTACGTGAAAGGAAGAGATTCAAGACAAGTAAGTGCTTACATCTCCCTTTAAGTTCAAGTTGATGGTGATGAAATCGAGGCGGTCTACGAGCTGGGCTCACTGATACTCGCCGACAATAATACCAGCAGGGAAATTAATCGACTCATTAGGACAGGAAATTGCGCACACTTTGGTCTCTGAAGGACGCTCCAATCGAGTGGAATTCGCCGATGCACTAAGTTGAGCAGCTAGCGGAAGGTTTTGCGTACCATCTTCGGTGGGCTGTAGATAAACAGAACGAGGAGAAGGCGGAATGAACCCCGAACTGCAGGAGCTGCTTGGGGAGCAACCTATCGTCCACACCGGTAAGATTGGCAGGTTGTGGTGGGCTGGGCTTGTCGTAAGGATGTCGAACAACAGCCCGGTTGGTTTTTGAAACCAATCCGCCAGGAATGGAACGGAAAGGTGCACAGCGGGCAAGGTGGACCAATCAGGTGGAAGACGGCCTACGGACCACCCTACGTAGACTGCACTACCGTTCCAAGCATAGTTGTCCCAGCGTGCATAAGTTTTGTATAGAACATGGGACAACTATGTTTGGAACGGCAGTGCAGAGATAGCGAACTGCAGGGAAGGAACGAGTGGAGTGGAGACGTGCAGAGACCGAGTGAAAAACAAGGATTGGAATTATTTCAGAGTGCTTCACCTGTGATGGTTTCGAAAGCAATATTTACCGAAAGAAAGTTACTATCCATTAACAGGAACATAACTATTAACAATGAATACTATTTACAACATGTTATCACCGCCCATTTACTGCCCTGAACCAAGGATTTATTTGGAGAAGAAAGCTTCTGTTTACAATAGGATTCATCGCCGATGATTAAGGCAGATGTGGTGTAAGGAAAATTTACCGAGGTTAATTTGTACTCCTAAATGGCCCGCTTCGTCCTGCAATTTGAATCCACAAACTTAAGTACTTGAAGATACATGCTGGAAAAGTTGTGAGAAAGCAAGCTAATGTCCGGGACGAATCGCCACTCAAAGTCGTGCATGCAGCTTGTAGTAATTTTGCAAAGAGTTTAAGGACCACAGTTAAAGAAAGATTCGAAATAAGCTAATTCCACTGCAGCTTTACTACTTTACCATGACAATAAAAATGTGCCAGAGGACACTGAGAAGAGTAATGTTTAACTTTCTTTTTCATGACATAGAAAGGTTTCCACGGTTGTATCTGTATAATATTTTTGCGAACTCATGCAATTGTAAGCCCATAGTAACTACAGGTAAAAATACTAAAATGTTTTAACTCTATTATATTTAGGTTATAGAAAACAAATTTACAACAAAATTAAATTATTCAATTAAAAAATAGAACGAATGTTCGATAAAAATTTTTCTTAAAAATATCCGTTTTTCGAATAAAATAAATACCTTAACTAAAAAGCAAAATAAAAAATTTAATGACTTGTTTTCGAGAGCATCACCAAATGAGAATGCACAGTGATTTGAAATGTATGGATTCAAAGTATATGTAGTATTAATGAAAATATAATAAGGATGAAACAAAAATTTAATCCAGATATCACAAAATAGCACTTCATATCGCTTGATTTTTTACTTATTACTAGACGCGAGCACATATGAAACATTTGAAGACATAAAATTGTTTAAAATTGAATATCTAAGATGTTGCTCAAGAGCAACGAAAAATCATACACAAGACAATGCGATTAGATCCAACTGGAAAACATCTGACATCTTAGCTGTTTATATTCAACGACTGCACCAAGAGTAATAAAGTTGCACACGCCTGCTTCTGTCTAGCCTATCGGAATCGGAAGAAGCCACCAGCGTCAATATCAAGTTGGTTGTGCATCAATTTGTCGCACTGTGAAGGATTTCGATGCGATTGTCCATCGGCCAGAAGCTCGCAGAAACCAGACATTTCTTCAATTCGGAAAAGAAATTGATATATTCCCCTCTTGTCACTGACCGGCTGGCCGGTCGCAGGCGCTGATACTTTCTAAAAAATATTTGCTGTGTGTATATGTTTATATTCGTATGAATTGTCCGCTGCAGTCAGTCAGGTAGGACCGGCTGGTTTAGTAGGAACTTAATGCCTTTTCTTCACCTTCGCCATGTACCATGAAAAGATGAACCGAAGACCAACAACGGTGAAAGAGTGAGTGATTGTGGTTTGGTAGTTCAATGTTACGTTTTCTCGTGCCGTATCTGGCATAGTTAGTTGCTGTTAGTTGCATGCATGACACGGAGGACTTTTACCGCATGAGTTGATGGCAACAAGAGACATTAACGCTGCTGTTTGATAGAGGGAAACCCGTAAACTGTGGTACCAACCAGAAGCACTAACGACTTAGTGATCGAACTGTAATCGGAAGCCTTAGGTGAATCGTCTCGTGACAGATCGCACGTGGGTGACAGTGGATAGACAGAAAGAAAGAGCAACGATCGCTTGAATTTTGACTGACTGACGTAGCACTCAAGATATTTGTACTAAAAATAGTTTTGATAGCACCATCGTTGCATTGGTACCATCGTTGCTCTGCGATAGTGACTTGTGACGTTCCAGACTAAGAGCAAACACTTCAGTTTGGAAGAGTGATCTTCTCTCTATTCACGTTATATTTTTATTTCTCACTTCCTTCTTGCGGAATAGGTAATAATAATTCAATGTCAGTTATATAGTCTGGAGTTTGCGTGTCGGATTTGACAGATTTCTCCGATGTTGCTTCCCACATTAGGGTATCATTGAACAATGCTAAGCTCCTACATGTTCGCCAAAACAAATTACGTAACTTAGAAAGTTCCCCCTAGTTATGCAAATTCCGCATTCCCCTTTTGCACTGACAGCTAGCAGAAATTTCACCTCAAAACAAAGCCATTTCACCTATTCCTTGGAAACCAACCGTGAACTCGCTCCTGGCTTGCAGGTTTCTCTTCGAAAAAAAAAAAAATATATGTATTCATTCAGAAAGATAGATAAAATACTGATAAATCATTGTCCACTTGAGCCGCCCCAATCCCAAACTGGTCTAGGCAGTTGCCTTGTTGGCTTTGAAAGCACTAATCTTGATTCGCAACAACGCGACGACGAAAGCAACAACATACCCAGTACTGCTCGAATGGTGTTTGCTGTGCATTCCTTGCTTGCTTAACTGGCTTAAGAGCGTAAAAAAACTATGCCGCTGGTAAGCGGAGAAACGTATCCACACAAATGCATGATTTGTACATTCACGAACGGCGCACTGGCTGACGAATGTAAACGTTAGACGTCAATAATGTTTGGTGTAAATGGAAATTCGCGAAGTACCATTTTCAGGAGCTTTTCTTTTTTTTACGCCGGGTAAATTACGGGATTAAATCGGAGAAACATCTCATTGTCCCTGACTGTTTTATTTATTTTTTTTTTATCGCTTTCAGCTCTATACTGAGGTCAATTGCATAAAAACGAACATCAAATGTTGGTACTGTTTAGAAAGTTGAGAAAATATTAAATTTACTGTGGGCGAGGTGAAAAGTTTGTTTTAAAAAAATATATATTCGCGGACTTACCTATTATCAAGGAATCGTACGTAAGAAACAAACTCACTACCAATTTATTTTTTTATTATAACTTAGAACAACGTGTATACTGAATAAGAAAGCATTGCAAATGTAAAAAATCAAAATAATTATATGCAGTGTATCTTAAATGAAAGCCTATCTTTTTAAACTTTTATTTTCCGGATTATTGATATCTTAACCTGGACTTTTTCATTAAGTAATATCTTACTTTGTGCATATACTATGAAAAAAATCACATGAAGTTGTTATTTACTGCAATATTCTATCCTGTTTCTATCCTGTTGATAACGCCAATTTTAGTTCCCTGGAGTGGACTCAACAAACGTTCCTGTCTGACCAGGTTTTTCTGTAAGACTTGTTTTATCAAGAGGAAGGAAACTTATCGTAACCTCAGACCTCGTGCCAATGTCCTGATTACGATTTTCTGGGAAGGGCTAATATTACTCCTGTAAGTTTCACTATAAGAAGGAATCAACCTTCTTAGATTTAACTCTAAATAATAAAACAAATTTAGTAAATCATTTTTTGTAGCAAAGTAGAAATCAAAAAATAGAAACAGTTTCGCCAAATAGTATTTTTAATATATGCATGTCTATGTTTAGGGAGGGTTCATCTGAAAGTGGCGTTCTACAAGTTAAAATCGTATTAATCCATGCAATAGTTTCTGTTGAATATTTTATTAAAAAAATATGTTACATCATTACGAAATTAAAGTTCTTGCCAATTTAATAGGCAAAACATAAATAAGTTGTACATGGCCTAACTATACTATATCCTAATTGTATACATAGGAATATGCATGTTCTATAAGGGAAGGGGGGTTTGTAAACTCTGTTCAGGGATACAAAACACTCAACACTCCTTATAGCTTCCCATTTTTCCAAATTCATTTACGTCCAACTGGAATTGTAAATTACCTTTTTAAACAACTTTTGAAGATTCAGGATTTATGAGCTAGCTGCTATATGTTCAAACTGGAAAGAATAGTTGCAGCTTCGGTCTACCAAGCAATTCTTCACATTGGGTACTGTTATCAACTATGATGTTTTTTAGAAAAAAAAAAAGGCCAAGCCTTATGCTTTAAATCAAAGCAATTCGAACATGTCAACAAAACAGAACACAGCAATAAACAATCAATTGATTGATTTCTTTTTTTGCCCTGGTTAAAAATTATAACCCACCGCAAAACGCACACTGCATGTACAATCCATCCGTTTTGCCGTTTGTTTGTTCTTCCACTCGATTTTTATGGAGCAACTTTTAAAGTCCAAAAATCAAAAACCTCCAACTCACTCTATATATTTCTTCCAGTTCTCAGGTTCGCATATTCCACCGCACTTTCGTTCGTTCGTTTCTCCACAAATGCCTTCCACAAATGGGGCACAGACCACAAAATAGCATCCGATTCGCACTTAATGCCCACACTCTGCAGCACGTTTTCTCTTCCCTTCGGAATTCCTCTGCCTCACTTGCAATGCTTCTAATCACTCCAGTTATTCTATAATTGTTGACTCGCTTTTTTGCTTGTTTTGCTTCTTCGCTTTATGTTCGCTACGCCCGGATCTCGAACACGCTGTTATTTTTCAAATTTTCATTTGTTTACAAACTTTTCATTTCTCTTCACTGCCGTCTGCTCTCCTGGTACCACTTGTGCATTTTTTCCGCAAATCTCTTGACTGCAAGCATAGCACTAAGGTTGACACGGAGCGCCGTAGAGTTGCACTTGATCTAATTTCTTTCACTACCGTACGATCTAATTTGATCCCTGTCCATCAAGCCACAGCGTTTGTGAAAATCACTTTGCTACCAGCGCATTTGTGCCGCAGGCAGGTAAAACCTCTGTTTCCATTTACACACGTACACTGCCACACAACAACACTGATATTTCGATTTTCGCGGATCCTGTTTTTTTATATTTCTTCCAACGGATGTCTACGCTATCGTACTACTGAAATGCACCTTGCAGATTCCAAACCATTCACCTGAAGGTTCAAAATTGAACTAAAGGTGATCAGCAGGCAACAAACTCGCCAGACCGGTGCCGGTGTCGAATCGAGCAGTTTCCGCAGTTGCTGCGCTGCGATTTCTCCATTTTCCTCCTTCCTACGATCGCACTAGCGAGCACTCGATCACGTTCTGCACCCACCAGTCGGTGCCACTCGTGCAGCCATTAGGTGGCTAAAGCTTGAAAAATTCCGCTCAAATCAGGTGTTGGCGCTGCTGTGCCTAAGGCCCCTGCCAGGCTGAACGCCAACGCGAGCGATCGGGCGAGATTTTTGCCGTAGGTTAATGAACAACTCTATATACGGCTGTTTATTTACCTACGGTGAGAATCTCGCCCGATCGCTCGCGTTCGCGTTCATCATGGCAGAAGCCTAAGAGTACGTGCGCATACCTTGCGTGTTTGCCACAAGGAACACATGGTTGTATACGCAAGAGAAAGAGAACCGACTGATCAACGGAGAATGGTCTGCTCTCGTACTTAAAGTTTAAAATGCAAAAGCTTTCTTAAGCTTTCGACTAGTGTTGGAAGAACGTTTGATATTAAACCTAGTTCTCACTGTTTGAGAAAGTTAAAACTGTTACATAAATAAGCAGTCTTTCACAGGTGTAACGCGAGGTGAAAAACAACTCTTAGTATCATATTTTATTACTCACGTGTTAAACTTGTTGTGATATTTACTAAAATTTGTTTGAAGTTGATTTGCTGTTATTTGCGTAAGAATAGCAGGTAGGCCCAAGCGAAATTTATTTTAAAATTTAAGATATCAATGAGAACGTAAAATTTTTGCTAGCGCAATCAATCGCACTGTTAACATATGGTGAAACTCGATAATTTAAGGAATTTTATATTTATATATAAAAAGAAAAAAAAAGAGTATTAGATGATTCATTTATTTCATTTTTATTTCTTCTATACAAAACTAATTTTTTTCCGTGTTGGGTATTTTCGTCACTGCGATCAATTGTTTGATGTTTTGTGACTTATTCCCCCTTTTTAATTTTGCTTAGTCAGGATAACGTATCGCTATTGGAAGTGGTCGTTATAGTCTGGCCAATAGCATTAGTCCAGTCCGGTATTATACTTCGTATGAAGCGCACAACCGTACTGGGATTTGTTCTCCAGATTTCAGAGGGTTCCAGAAGACATCTCTTGAAGAACTTATATCTTTTGATAAAAATTGCCGGACATCGGCATAACAGATGTTCCGAGTCTTCTTTTTCCATGCCACATACTCGACATGTATCATCTTGAAGTTTTTTCATAAGCTTCAAATGATAACGGCTCGGACAATGCCCTGTTATTAAACCAGTATACGTGCTTAGATCTTTTTTTGAAAGATCCAGTATTTTACGAGTCATAGAAACGTTCGGAGTGATGAAACGTTCCGACTGCCTACCGATGAAGGTGTTTGTCCAGTTGGATTCCACTTTCAGAGTTTCCCATGCTTTTAGTTCCATTCTAAGGGAACAAGCGGATAGACCACAGAAGGGTTCTGGTCCTATGAACTGATGAGACGATCCAAGTCTTGCCAGTTCATCAGCTCTTTCGCTTCCACAGTGACCAGGAACCCAGTATAAGTCTACTTGATTATTAAAACCCAGTGTTTGGAGTGATTGAACACACTCCCAAACTAGTTTTGATGTGCATGTCGCAGACTTCAAAGCCTTCAACGCTGCTTGACTGTCGGACATAATGCAAATGTTTGAGAGTCTGTATTTCCTGCGTAGGCATATTTCAGAACATTCTAGTATTGCTTGGACTTCAGCTTGGAAGACAGTTGGCCATTGGCCCATTGGAACTGACAGGTCTATTCCTGGGCCAGTTACTCCTGCTTCCACTCGATTGTTCATTTTTGAACCATCTGTGTAGAAAATGATTGATCCTGGGCGGAGATCAGGACCACCGCGTTCCCAAACATCACGCTCAGGTTCAAACATTCGAAATCGTCTTTCAAAATTGTATCTTTTCTCCATCCGGTCTTCATTGTTGATCACTAGGGGATTGATACGAATAGTTTTTAGAATACCTGGATGACCCGTTAAATCACCCTCAAAGAGCCTTAATGATCTTTTGATCCGTAAGGCACTCTTTTCGGCTTCTAATTGTATGAATTGATGCAGTGGAAGCATAAACAATAGAGCTTCCAATGCCTTGGTGGGTGTGCTTCTCATTGCACCCGTTATTGAGAGTGACTAGCCGTTGAAGTTTTTCCAACTTATCTTGAGCACCTTTCTCCCTTGTTTTTGTCCACCAGACTAGTGAAGCATAGGTAATTCTGGGTCTCACAATAGCCGAATAAATCCAATGGATCATTTTCGGTTTGAGTCCCCATTGTTTACCAGAAGTTTTATTACATATCCATAGAGTATTTGTAGCTTTTTTTATTGCCTGCTCTAGATGTGTATTCCAGTTAAGTTTTTTGTCAAGAATTACTCCAAGGTATTTGACGTTATCTGAGAGTTCAAGAAGCTCACCTTTTAGCCTAATATCATTAAGCATAGTTTCTTTTCTACGTGTAAATGGGACGATAATGGTTTTTGAAAGATTTACATTTAAGCCTTCCCTATCGCACCACGAGGAAATAATGTTTAAGGCAATTTGCATTCGGTTTGCGATGATATCATCATACTTGCCACGAACAATAATGACAATATCATCAGCAAATCCAACTACTTCAAAGCCTTCTTCCATCAATTTTTTTAGAAGATCATCAACTATTAATGACCACAGCAGAGGAGATATCACCCCTCCTTGTGGGCACCCTTTTATAGCTGTTACACTTATATTAGAGCTACCAAGGCTTGTTGCTATTTCTCTTTTTGATAACATCTGGCTTATCCAATGAATAATGCAATTGTCAATTGTCATTGCGTCATGAGACGAGTTATCAAATGCCCCTTCAATATCAAGGAACGCCACAAGGGATTTTTTTTTTGCAGCAAAAGATTTTTCTAGTTTTGTAACTATAGTATGGAGTGCAGTTACCGACGATTTCCCCTCCTGGTAAGCAAATTGATATTTACTAAGAGGAGTTTTAGAAAGATATGGTGATTTGATGTGCTCACCGATCACTTTTTCCATTGTTTTGAGAACGACTGACGATAAGCTAATTGGCCTAAAGAATTTTGGCAGAGATTTGTTCCTTTTGTTGGCCTTAGGGTACTTGTCGCCACGCTTCCGGAATATAGCCTAGAATTAAGCTGGATTGAAAGAGTTGTGTTAGAATGGGAATCAGAACTGTTTCACCGTCCTGTAGTAGTACCGGATAGATTCCGTCTCTACCAGGTGACTTGAAGGGTTCAAAGGAGTCTATTGCCCATTCGATTCTACTTTCGGTAAAAATTTGGTTGGCCAAAGTAATTGCATCATCCCTAGTTCTTTCTAGCCCAGTCTTCGTATTCACTGTTTCGTGAATTTCTGTCCTGGTTATAAGATTTCCAGTACTTGATACAGATGTACTTTGTACATCTGTATTTGTTGAATCAAGGACAGAATCTTCTGTAAAAAGTTCTATCTGCGGAAATGCAACAGCTGCTCACAACCGACTTTGAAAATTTCGGCTGGAACGCCGTCCTTCTCAGCTGTTTTGTAGCTTTTAAACTCTTTATGAGCTTCATTGACCTCATTCAAGCTTGACGAATCTACAGTTTATCCATCTTCCTCAATTTCTCTCCTGTTTCTGTCGACAGCTCTTTCCTCTTCGCCGTTAAACCTCGAAATGGTGTTTTCAACGCATTACCACCAGTGTCTTACTGGTTATCAGGTACCCTTCCGTGTCGTTGCACTTGACAGGTTCAGTTCCGCATTGCATTGACTACTTTATAAAGCCTAGTGTCGTGCCTGGAAAACCATAACTCAGCTTCCAATAGTGCTCGTTCGTAGTGCTCGCGTTTCTCGCGTTGGTAGAGACTCTTTTCGGCTGCTCTAGCCTTCCGATTCTTCTCCCTCATCTGGCGTGTCACATAATTTACTGCCACCATCGTGCGATCACAAGTCGGAAAAACTAATCCTATCCAACATGTGCGTTCGCGTCCCCGATGGCGATATTTATATCATGTTTTGGGTACTCTCCGCTTGTTTTATCGGAAAGATCTTGGAACTCGTCTTTCAAATCATCGGGTTTGTCGGTGCGTATATATTAGGCTGTAAATAATGAGTCTGCCCTTGATTCTCAGCACGCATTAGCCGTCCCCTGATGGGGCTCCAACCTCCCAACTGACGCTCCGAACCAGACCTAGTTATACGCTTCCTAATATGGTAAACAAACGATTACAAACACTCTTCTAAGTTAGTACACGACCAAGATTCCCACCGAGTTTGGGACTCAATCTTTTCTAAGGTTACTTGTTTTCCAGTTAGCACCCCGAGGAGGTTAAGATAGGGACGTTCTCGCTAGAGGTGACATTTACACTACAGTCAAACTTTTAGCTTGAAAAAGTGCTCCACCGAGCAAAAGATCTGGAAACCCCTGCTCTAGATGCTTAGCTCCGTAATGGGCGCAGACCTGAAATAAGAATCTGTCCAGCTTTTTCAGTTGGATTGTTTTGTGGAAAACTCTGCAATGTGTATGCATCGGTTAGATATGTGCAGGTTAAAAGCTTCGTAACACGGCTTAACTCATTAGGGAAGGACGGAGTTGCACATGGCGAGGGGGTTAAGTTTATGCAACAATTTTGCCACTTAGAAATGAAAATGGTTGTAATACTTTTCTATAAAAGCAATAACATTCGGAGGAAGAGAGATGATGATTAAGAAATACTCCGCTTTCTAAACAACATGTTCAACAACACCGAAGCGGTAAGTCAGCGGGAAGCAACCACATCAAATATGAAGAGAATACCTTGTAGAAAGAAAACCAGATCCCCAGAGTACCAGATGTAGTACCAGATTTCTGTCTATCTCGAATGCTGAAAATAGACAAATTTTCCAATTTTTTTTATGAGTCAAAATCTAAAATCGGCCAAGAACTGAAAGGGCTGAAAACATTTCATTTGGGTAGGTACCCGCGTAGCAGTTATGGGGTAAAACAATCAGAGCATTCCTTCGATTCCCTGCTGTTTTGATAATTTAAATAAATTTCTTCTTGAGTGTCCTATTAGAACGGAATTATGTATCAAGAATATGTTAAGTTTTAATTTAACTCTACTACCAAACGATCGACTACCCTCTTATACCGTCCGCAAATACGTAGGGGAACAACGGGCAACACGGACAGGGCGGGTAAGATGGTCCGTTGCTCATTTCTATATAAACCATGGAAATTAACACAAATCATTTATGCCAGTTACATACCAACAGCATTCTGTGAGTTTCGAGATATTATGAAGATTGAAACAATAGTTAGTTATTTGAGAAAAAATAAAAATAAGCTCATCCTCAACAGCAAAGCAATGTGATGTAGTTTTTGTCGTGCCGAATTTAAGATACTGCTGCGGTAAAACTTCAGAAAAATATAATTTTCAATGACATTGGAATATTTAAGCATATTTGAAACATGTGGGTAAAGATAGTTTAGTGAAAATATGATTTTTTTGGAAATCACATCGATCCAAAAAATTGTTTGCCTCTTGGGCAAGACGGTCAGTCGTTGTGTTCGCAAAATGGGCAGTCTGAGAAAACGACGATAGCACCATTTAATATTGTTTCTTTCAGCATTCTTAGCACGTGAGATGAGACTTAGTCATTAACTCTCATTTGAAATAAAAATCATCATTAGAAACATTGTTAAAACCTGTTAATATGCTACATGTAAATGATGTGAATGATTCCATCTGCGCAGCGGACGGTAAGCTATAAACACGTGCTTTTTTGCGCAGCGCGTCGTCCCGTATAGAAATGAAATTTGCTATAGTCTTTCATAGGGCCGTCTTACCAGCACAGTCGGTCCGTTTCATATGCACGTTGTGAAATAGTGGTTTATCAAGACTGTTTTTATTTTAGTGAAAACTTATATAAAATCACTCTAAAAAAGAAAGGTTTGCATTATTTTATGAAAAGCACTAGTGTCATGTCACAATGTCAAATATTATGGATATCTTTCATTGTAATGTTGTGTTTTGAGCAGAATAATGAATGATTTCCTTAGGGTGACCGTCTTGCCCGTTGTTCCCCTACGGTTGCAACATAGGTACAACTGCTTGTCTGCACTGCAGTTTACATATGGAAACATAACCTGTTCTCAATATCCAGTCTGATAATTGAAAATGGTTTATTCTTACTACTTAGGGGCATTTTATGAATTTTAGCTGGCTGAATTGGCGTTACCCTCGTTTTTTTAAACAATAAAGTCTAAAAATGTACCCGGGATTCATAAAGCTATAACAAGGGCTAAAAATTGTCGTAAAATTAACCACAGATTGTTGTAGAAATTTCTCGGTTAATTTAACTACACTACAGTTGTCTCAAATAAAAGTGTAGTTATTTTGACAAGAAATACATATGGAAAATTTAACTACCAAATCGCTGTCAATCTTAAAACGATATTATTTTCTGTGTACCCCACCGAGCTCAAAACGGTGGTGATAGGTCAGTGTCTGTAGAAAGTCGCTACCTAAAGGCCAGAACACACACGGCGTGACAACGCCTTCCTGATGGAAATTGTCAGTATCTTCTTGAAACATTCTAGTGTGCCGTCTAGCATCTGCCACCTTCCACTCGTCTACACAGAAGACGCAATCACGCCGTCTCGAACTCCGCCGTGTGCTAACCTTCTTGTTGTCATGTCACCCAACTCATGTTTGTTTATGTTTGTTGGGAGAAAAAATAAGGCAATACACTTCTAGAATCACCAGCGGGCGGAAAATGATACAACACGGTGCTGCCAGCGCCTTCGCCAAAAGAAGGCGACACAAGACCGTGTGGAAGGCACGATGCGTCTACACGTAAGGCAGTCAAGTACGCAGCCGAAGGCGGCGAACGACTACCTTCTTCACTAGAAGGCAAACCTAGAAGGTTCTGGTTGAAAAGCGTCCCAACTGGAGGCGCGATTACGCCTTCTAATTTGTATGGAAAAGGCGTCATTACGCCGTGTGTGTATTCGGGCCTTAAAGGCCCGAATTCACACACGGCGTGACAACGCCTTCCTGATGGAAATTGTCAGTACCTTCTTGAAACCTTCTAGTGTGCCGTCTAGCACCTGCCACCTTCCACTCGTCTACACAGAAGACGCAATCACGCCGTCTCGAACTCCGCCGTGTGCTAACCTTCTTGTTCTCATGTCACCCAACTCATGTTTGTTTATGTTTGTTGGAAGAAAAAATTAGGCAACACACTTCTAGAATCACCAGCAGGCGGAAAATGATACAACACGGCGTTGCCATCGCCTTCGCCAAAAGAAGGCGACACAAGACCGTGTGGAAGGCACGATGCGTCTACACGGAAGGCAGTCAAGTACGCAGCCGAAGGCGGCGAACGACTACCTTCTTCACTAGAAGGCAAACCTAGAAGGTTCTGGTTGAAAAGCGTCCCAACGGGAGGCGCGATTACGCCTTTTAATTTGTATGGAGAAGGCATCATTACGCCGTGTGTGTATTCGGGCCTTAAGTCTCTACCATAGCAGCGTTGATGTTTCATATAAAAATTGTTTTGGAAGGTTGATGATTTGTTCAAGTTTTGGTGAATTTTAAATGACTACATTAATTTAATCATCTTTTATTCAGAATACTGATTTTCTACGATTTTAGACTTTTGGTTTCCACACTTTTTTACTATTCCATGGAAAATAAATAGAAATAAATATTTTTTTTTGAGTGGGAGCCTAGCGTTGTTGGTAACGTCTCCGCCAACCACGCTCGACGCCTGGGTTCGAATCCCACCGCCGACATAGGTGTCTATGGTTGTGGAGTGGCGCTCACAAACAACCCAACTGGTCTAGATTCAATCCTAGCCGACACCGGTAGATTTTCTGAGGCTAAAAATATCACGCCTTCCATCGCATGAGGAAGTAAAGCCGTTGGCGTCGGTCCGTTAATACACGGGTCGTGAGTTAGGACCTGGGTGGAGTCGCCTCCCCGGGCGTCGGTGATTGGCACAACAACAGTGGCGGAACTAGACCGATGGAAAATAAGCGAGAATAAAATGAAAATATTTTTTTCAGGATGTCCTTTCCGATTTCGCTGAAACTTTGCACAGTTGTTCTCAGGTCATTCTACACTATCACTTCTTCATGTAGACTCACGACCAGGGTTGATATTTGTTGACACTCTGGAGTGAAAGTGAAAAAAAGTATCCATAAACGTTAATTTTTTACAATCCTTTCAGAGTTCTCCTTTCCCGCTTTTTGCATGGGAGTGAACTGTCAAAACACCACGATGGAAGCAAGACAACAAAATCAGTTTATCAGTTAACGACGATTGTCAAGGCATCGGTCAGTGTCAGTGAAAAAGTGTTTCGGTGAGGTTTATTTTGGTTGAGTGGACTGTTCGTTTTTCTTTTTCGCTTTGAAGTGAAGATCATTTGGTTGGATTTGTCGTCAAATTTTATTCCGTAACCGTGAACGATGCGCGCGATCTATTTCATCTGAGTATAACAGCACGTATACTAGGACGAAAATCTAGTGTATCTGAAAGAGTGCTGCGATCATTGGAAGTGAAAATTGAAAATGATTGGCTGTAATTGGCCCTGACGGCTCTGTTGATATTGGTTTGGTTTTTACTTGCGAAAGTGAAGGAGGGAAATATTTTTGCTTTTGTTTTCACACATATATTGACAATTGCATATGAGAATTCGCGTAGGTGCGAACAGCCTTAAAAATCTCTTTTACTTGTGTCAGGGCCAATTTTCGAACTTTCGAAGAATTTTGCTGGGGAAAATGACTTTTATCAGCACTGCTCACGACTGCTGTTTCAGAAGGGCCTATCCAAAAATGTGACTAATGAATAAATTTTTTTGTCAGCAAAATCAGCAAAACGACTTGTTTGATTGAAATGGTGCAGAGTTGTAGGTAATAAAATTGTGATTCTAAAAAAAATATATACACTGTAAAAATATTTTTGTTCTGGGCCAAATATTCCAAATTGTCACAAAATCTAAAATATCTCAAAAAGTACCTTTTTTAAGGATCTATTTTTTTACACATTGAAGACGACAATTTTACTATCTGTCAAAATTTGGTGATAGTAAAATGAAAAACATAAAGTTATGGACGTTTAAATATTTTGTCATTTTCACTCAGAATTTTTTTATGTGTTTTTTCTGTTATTGTTATAAATTATCGCTAAGAGCATGAACAAAACCAACGCGCTGTTTTTGTAACACAATCTATCATTTCGATACTGGCCCTGAAATGGTCGATCAGAATCGATTTGCGAAATAGCGTGGACTTGCTCAACTACCGAACACTCGTTCTTAAGTTCTACGTCATCACTGTTTACAAACCAAAGCCCTTTAAACCAGATTCTATTAGCGAATTTCATTATTCCACCAGACCTGGAAGCAACCTAACTGCTGTCAAAACCCTTTTTCATTCGCTCGATTCTGACCCAGTACAGTCGTCGTTCGCTAACTGCAACATGTTTACATTGCAGTTATCGAATGCCGTTCGATAATTGCAACATCTGACACATGCCAAAATTTAGAGGGGGGTCCGACACTACCATTTTTGTTTTTAATGATGTCGAAACGTGCTTTTCGATCAATCAATTTGATATTCATATTTCCGCATCATAATCTATTGCGTTTTAGTAACTACTTCACGTAACCAATATGTAGGCGAAGATAAAGTTCATTACTACAATAGACCATTTTACGAGACGTTTTTGAACTTAATTCATGAATGAAATTTTGACAGAAATCTCGAAACCACTGACATAACGCAAGTAAAAGCAACATCGTTCTTAAAATGGTCTATTAAACGCTAGGTCACAAAATATTGTTTGTGATCTACTATGCACTGCCTCGCTGAGTAGTGAAAGCTAGCCAAACAATGCACAAGGAATCATTTCTTTCTCTTATAATAATTACGGAAAGTGATTATGTGGTTCATGGTGATTTTGTTTCATTGATTAATAGTGGAGATCTATAATCTCCCATCTAGAATGAAGAGACAAGTAAACGAAATCGAAAAAAAAACAAGAGAAATGAAAAAGTCCTCTTAAAATGTTTCTAGAGATTCAACAATTTTCATATTCGAATGCATTTAGAATCCCCCCGCGAAATCTGTCACTTCAATGTCAAATATGACTTTGACATCAGCTTTGACGGATTGCGGTCCGATAACTACCAAGTTGTTGCAGCTATCGGTCTTGCAGTTAAAAAGCGTTGTAGTTGAAAGACTTGCAGTTATCGAACGGCGACTGTATTCACCTGGCACCTCTTTGCCCTAACACAGTGGAATAAAGAAATTCGCTATATGTTTATAGAGAGTTGCGCAAAGAGAAAACCTATCATTCGGCAATGCAGTTTTTGTACCATTTGATGCCAAGAACTATACAGTTCTGTTCTTCACCATGTATAAGCGAATATCGTTTTTCAAAATTCTTCACAAGGTACATAGTTTCAAAAGATTACACCAGTGATACTTTGTTAAATGTCACTGAACCAGTGTACAGGCTTATTATTGGATTTCAAATATGTATTTAAAACTTCGGAAAAACTAATATTTTATCACACTCAATTTTGGATAAACATTTCAAAAGGTCCTATCTGCTTTCATCGTTTTTCCGAAGCTCCCTTTTATTTTGATAATGGTTCAGTAACTCTTTCAAGCGTGGTTTCCGTTCAGAATGCTAGAGTGATCCCTCCGCTATCAACTTGTGCAAATAACGTGTTATAAAAGGTGTTTAATAAGTTGTGGTGGCTGAATGAAAGTGATCGATCAAAAAATCGATCAAAGCAAATAGGAACTTTTGAAATATTTCTCTAGAATTACAACACTTTTCATCCACTCATATCATTATCACCTTGTTTATTTACATTGCTCGATTTATTTGACGTTAAATTGTTTCATTGGTTTCAACTTTACGCGACTTTATATTATAAACATAGACTCTGCTTTAAGCCGTTTTCCGTACCTACTTTAATTCCATTGGCATGAGACACCGGTTCACTGACTGGTCTACCGTTATTATATGTCATTGAAATAGAATTGTCAAAAAACGTCAACAATCTCCACCGACTCGGCAATTATTGTTATCATCATCAGTATTGTGCTACATATTTTTAGTGAAATTTACAATCAATTGCAGTTTTACCTTCTTACAAAATAATGCTCTCGTGGCATCAGATGTACGATAAAGACTAGCAAAACATGGGATTTCTCGAAGATACCATCATTATTCTGGTGTCGCAGGTATATACATTGTGCATTTCTCGCTTTCTCCACTTGCATTTTTAACCGGTACCGGCGTTCGTTCTAATTAGGTTTGTTTCTTCATCGGAGGATGGATTTTCTTCGTAAAACAATTGTTCCGGAATTACGAGATCCGACATGTATTCGTGCAATTGGTTTTCTCTACTACATTCGCTCTATCGCTGACAATGTTCGAGTTGATTATATTCGAGATTATCGGTTTCCTGGATTCTAGTTCCCGATACTTTCACTGGCGGCTTGGATTGACTCTATTGTTGTTTATGGTAATTGCGTTGATTCCATTTCATATAGTGTACTCCTGCATAAATAATATTCTGATTGGTATGTTAATTTATATCTAGTTACAATTGATCTTTGATTAATCTTATTTTAGTTCCACAAAAATGGGTCCAACCTCTAACGACTATGTTTTGGTTCTGCTACCTCTACGTTTTCTGGCGAATCGGAGATCCTTTTCCGTTGCTTAGTGTAAACAAAGGAATTTTCACTATTGAACAAGCTGTTTCTAGAATAGGCGTAGTTGGTGTGACCGTCATGGCGGTTCTGTCCGGGTTTGGTGCTGTTAACTACCCATACACTAGCATGTCTTATTTCATTAGACCAGTTTCGCAGAGTGATGTGGCAAACATCGAGCGACGGCTTATGCAAACCATGGACATGATACTGGTAAAGAAGAAACGAATTGCACTAGACCGAAGGAGAGCGAAGCCCAATGCCAGACCCGGTATATGGGGCATGATTAGCAGTGTGACTCAGAGGCCACCGGGTGCGGAAAGTAAGGAAAACATGTTTTGTAACAATACTTACTAAGCACAGTCTATTATCTAGATATCGGACAGCTCAGACTGGAAATTTCAGCATTGGAAGAATTGTCAAGGCAATTGTTTCTTGAAGCTCACTCACTGAAAAATATGCAAGAGCGAGAAAGATGGGCAGCCACTTTACAAGGCAAATATTTCAACGTTCTGGGTCATTTCTTCAGTTTATACTGTTTGTGGAAAATATTTATAGTATGTTGTAGTTTTTCTCTATAATTAATCTAATTGGTTACCATTTGGCAATATGATGTTTCATTATTCTAGTGTACCATCAATATAATTTTCGATCGCGTAGGCAAAAAAGATCCTGTCACACGTGGAATTGAAATTGCTGTTAATTGGTGCGGTTTCGAGATGGATATTGCCTTTTGGAGTCAGCATGTATCATTTATGTTAGTTGGTTGTATCGTTGTTACATCTATCCGAGGTCTGCTGCTAACACTAACAAAGGTGATTGTCTACCCGATGGCGTGTACGAATATACTATTTATATTTTTTTTCAGTTTTTTTACAAGATATCTTCGAGCAAATCTTCCAATATTATTGTGCTAGTGCTGGCGCAAATTATGGGCATGTATTTCTGCTCGTCTGTACTGTTGATGCGAATGAACATGCCGGCAGAGTATAGGGTCATAATCACTGAGGTACTCGGAGGTTTACATTTCAACTTCTATCACCGCTGGTTCGACGTAATCTTTCTGGTGAGCGCCCTGACAACGATAGTTATACTCTATCTGCTTCACAAACCACCGAACGTAGATACAAGCATGTAACAGGTACGTAGGATTAGCATTTAACCTGAGTTAACTGTGGAGCAAATAATCAAACGGACAAAGTGAATAATATCAAACAAGTGCATGTAATTTTGGAAAAAAAACTTTATAGGAGCTAGAATAACGAAAAGCAAATTCCAGATAATTTATCAATTGTTTCCGTTGTTCGGTTGGTTCGATTCATTGTGATTCTTGTTTATTTTTTAATATAAGAGAACTAGTAATCCTAAAAAAAAAGCAATCTCTATTTTTCGTCAGAGTGCGAGTGTGTGACGTACTATATAAAAACAGTTTGCTCATTGTGTCGTTGAATGAGGACAAGCAGATAGCGGAATGTACATAATCCTTTTATAATTACTAAGAACGATGTATAAATGCTATTAGATCAGTATGCAATGAATTTACAGATACAAGTATAGCTATGCGAGTCGGAATAAATGCGCCCAAAATCAACTAAGTTAATCACTAGCTGCTTTCTTTTGATGACGTGACCACTTTGTAACATGCAATAACAAAGCAAAATGCCAAATGCGTTTGTTTATGGTCATTAGACTGAATAGATAGTGGACTTAAAAGCGTGTTTATTCTACGTTTGAGTTAATTTGTTGAGGTTACTGATCAACATTTCGTAGTTCTGAAAAGAAAACGTTATGATGCGATACTTGCATGTTCAGGCTATAACTAGGAACAAAACATTGAAAGTATGTCAGTCTTAATTATAAATATTTCCAAAAAATATAAGTCTATGGAGCAGCTTCGAAAATTGTTGTAACAATAGTATTTTAAATTTTACAAAATGAATTAAACACTGATAGGTTTTGGAGCGCAAAGGTATCTCTCTCAAAAAGCATGCCGTCTTTTAAAGACAGTAAGCGAACATTGAAAAAAAAAAATTTAGTTGATGTTCTCTGTTCCATTCCATAACATATTTTGAATGGCCTGAGTGATACCTATGTTGAATTTTTATTTGCCAATTTGTTTAGTTATAATACGAACTTTGCTTAAATCCTATATGAGTGTGCTATTCAGTATTTTCAATTCAATTGTGTTTATTATTTGTATGCAACAACCTACTAAAATATTCATCAAATATACCACGACAAACACGTCTACATAAGCAGAACTGGAACGAGACCTTAAACCTTCCGTGCGCACTGTGGCGACGGAACAAAAAGCCATCTAACTCAAATAGACTGCCCACACAACTTTTCCCCGGAGCTGATAGTCCATAACGAGGTTGATCACCATGCCGACTGTTTACTCCTAAATAAACAGTCACTCATTTCAATTGGGCCTTCTCTCCGAATGGTTGCATGCTTAATAATACAGAATTCGATGGATGTCCAGATGCACAGTGAACGTCGTGCGCTCATGAAACAGGACGAATTATTCGAAAACAGTAAAAACGAGGCTGATTAATATCTAGGTTGTGTGTGGAACCTAGAAATCACCACAATTATCATTACATCCTCTCTCGAAGCCAATCGAAGAGAAATGGTGTGATGTGTTTTACAATGTGATATAATCGCTAAGTAAAGGATAAACAGCTTATTGGTGGCTATTCGTCAAAGTGGTGTGAAGTGGTGCCAATGGAGTTGAACTATAATGAAGAAAATTTCGCGCCTTATTGCAAACTAGCAGAGCTAATTTTTCCCATGTATAATAGTGCCTGGGATATGCAGTAATTACGTGCTTTATGCATATGAGTCTGTTTCACGATTGATAAAAAAAATCTAACGACAATTTGAATTAATAATTGTGTTTTTATGTAGAAAAAAATGCTATGAGTTCACGCGCGTTGAGTTTGCTGCTTTGTGTTAGCATGGCGTTTCAATCGATTGTTTGCGTAGTATAATTGTTACCACTGCAGTTGAGAGAAACAAAATCAATACTAGTTTGTTAACTGTTGTTCACTTGGTGTAAAAACTATGCGGTGCACACTAAATTACACAATTACACAATAGCGAATTCGGATCCTATGAGATGCAGCTCAGCAGAAGCAAAATGAATTGTTTGATCGAAAATCGGTTTCTGTTTATAAAGTTACATTGTTAGCTTAATAGCCGATGTGGTGATAGATGGGTTTTCAAAGAGAAAAGACTCAATGTTTTTTTATGGATAAGTGATGCCATGATCACATGTGGATGGTTAGATATAAAAATTACGTAAACTGGCTCGTACTTGATTTATGTTATAATGGGCTGTAATACAAGTCAAGAGCTGCCTAACTATAATTCTAATGCAGAAAGTGAGAACGGCAAGCGAGATGAAATCGCGGAATTGTTGCAGGGTGATATCGAAGAAGGTAAGTTTTATTATTAGCTTAAACGTGTCTTATAACACGCGGTATAAAACGGAAGCTAAATGTAGTCTGGATACATAGCATGATGTGAATATGATCTAGTCTTTAATAAATATGTAAATTGAAGGTATTCTATTGACGGTTTAAGTTTATGCAACACAACACTGAAATATGTGAAATTTGAAAAATCTATATTGAGCGTCTTAATAGAGTGATTTATGAAATAAGAAGAAAGAATTATAAGTTTCCGTTAGACTCTACTTGAAATTTGAGAAGTAAATACTGAATTTAGTCCGTACAAATACGTGTTTCGACTGCGGACCAACTCAATATTTACTTCTCAAATTTCTAGTAGAGTCTAACGGAAACTTATAATTCTTTCGTCTGATTTCTTTACTTTGATATGTCTTTATAACAGATGTCTTTATAACAGATGATTCAAAGTTTCTACATTTTAAGCTGCGATTCAATTTGCTGTCAAGTTCCTTCTCAGGAATTCGAAAATGTCAAAAACGGAGGGTTGAAGTATTCAATAAAAATACAATAGGATAAAACACACCTAAGATATATTCTAACATAGGAGTTTTTCTTCATATTAATATTTTTGAATATTAATGTTTGTACCTTTACATTAATAAAATATGTAACGAAAATGTTGAACTCAAAGTAATAGTTTTATTCAAATTTATTCTATTTATTTTTACATAAACTCCTTTTTAAGTTTTAGTTTTGTGTTATTCTTAAGAATGGTACCTTATCCAACACAACTATGAAGAGCCAATCACGAGCGTCTGATTTGCCACCATTATGAACTTTTTCAATAACAATATTTTTACATTGTTATGCTAATAGCATAAAAAAGTTTCTGTAAGTTCATTCAATAGTTAAACGGACTCTTGAAATTTAGAGTCCGTTTAACTATTGAATGAACTTATAGGATGTCACCGAATAAGTGATTTATTTATGCCATAAAGGTAAAACAGTTGAACATTTCTTCTCTCGTTCCATTTTTATTATCATGGTGATGTAGCAAAACTATCACAAGCTGCACGCACAACTCCAGAACATTCGTCGTACACTGTCGCTGATTCCGGTTGAAAGCAGAAACTGTCTTCTCCAAATAGTTTCTTGGCACAAAACAGCAAACCGTTTTTGATGACGTGTTGTAAGCAGTAATTTTTATTGATTTTCACGCTCCTATCAATAAATATCGGTGGGTACTTTGCTTTGGTGGATGTTGCTCCTCGAACCATCACAGCTCCAGCACTCCGAAATCGTCCCAGTTTTCTTCTACTGGTTGGTTTTGTAGGCAGTGTGTACATTTAGCAGTATACGAGATTTGACAACCCTCTCAGCTGTGTTTTGTGAGAAAATCCGCGAATGTTCTGTTTTTCAGAATTTCCATATCCGTTAATATTTCTTTATGAATGTAGGTATATATCACTACAGCAGCCAACAAATATTCTTGTTCACTGAACCCATCTCGCAATTGAGACCATGAGGATCTGCAGGGTCGAACTACTATTACATCCAGAATCGAGTACTCGTTTAAACCCAGAGAAGGGTCAATAGTGCGTCCCAACAACCGCAGAAGTTCCACAAGGTTCTATTCTGGGACCGGTGTTGTGGAATTTCATGTACGACGGGGTGTTGGAACTCAAGTTCCTGTAGAAGTTGTGATCGTATACGCAAGGTCGAAGACTGGATGCACTCCAGGAAACTAGAGTTAGAGCACCATAAGACGGAGGTCACGGTTGTGAATAACCGCAAATCAGAGCAACAGGTGGTGGTCAGAGTCGAAGACTGCACCATTACCTCAAAGCTATCTTCGAAGCTCTTGGGGGTTATGGTAGACGATGAGCTTACATTTAAGAGTCACGTCAACTATGCTTGCAAGGTGGCTTCAACGGCTACTGCAGCACTATCTCGAATGATGTCGAATAGCTCGGCGGTAAATGGCAGTACGCGTATACTTCTTGCCATCAGCAGCATCTCGGCCGCAGGAATGGTCCAATTCCGCGAAAGTTAGATGGACGCACCGACTCATTCCGGACGTAACCGGATAGCTCGGGAGGCGCCATGGAGAAGTTAACTTCCACCTGATATTGATCCTGTCAGTTCGTGGCTGCTTCAGATAGTATGTACACAGGCTCGGGCATGTGAGGTCCCCCATGTGCCCCGGGTGCGTGGATGCGAAAGAGACTGCTCAGCATGTCTCCTTCGTATGTCCTTGTTTTGCGTGAGCGGGCCAGAGATTACTCCAGACAACCTAGTTCAGAGGATGTCTGAAGACCCGGACATATTGAGGACGGTTTGTGCAGCCGCCTCTCAAATAGTCCTAGAGTTGCAAAGCAGGCGACAGGTTAACCACCGACACGCCAGTGCTAGCTAACTGCCAATCTCCAGGTTAGTTAGCTAATTAGCTTAATAGAGACAGGAGGTTGCACAAAGGATAAAAGCCGCTCGCTGAACCAATACTTAGCTGTCGTCCCGGGGGTATTATGGGCTAGAGACTGTAGATTTTACCTCTACCTGAAATAAAAAAAGGTCGAACTACTGGACCCCTTCGAAAGATTTCAACGTATAATGTAATATAAAGTCACGTTCAATACGTAATAAACCAATCTCTGTCCTCCGCAATGATTTGAGCATACATTTGTTGTACTGGTTTTTAAAGAGTGTCGTGTAAATTTTCCTAAAATGACGTCGGAAATGATGTCTGAGATTACATCATTCAATTTCAGAGGACATCCAAATTTCACATTTTTTCGGGTTCGGGTTCAGGAACAAAAAAATCTAAATTTAATTCGGAAATACCTGACGAATGCATCTAAGAAGTTGAACATCAAAAGCTTTTTGATTTGATAATTTGAATCAAACTGCAATATTACAACATTACAGGGTGTAACCGTGAAAGTGATACATACATTTGAGTGCCTTTTTCGCATCGGATCTTGTTAATCAACTGTGTTTGTTTCGATTGCGACACATGTTTTTTGGTCACTTGTAAGTGTTAAAGGCACTGTTCCACTTTGTTTTCAGAGAAAAATTACAATAGATTCAATAGAGAACAAATCAAGATTTTATATCGTCTTAAAATGAGCAACATATAGATCAGAATGAAGCTGTCACATTTGAATTTGAGCACAATATTTATGTACAGGACCATCAGTAGATTTGAAGAAACTGGCTCGGTTGTCCCCAAGCAGAAACGGAGAACAGAAGTGTGCAAGTGTGCGAATTGCAGCGGTGTTCAAAGCAGTTAAAAAACGTAGGCTATTCGCTCCATTATTCATCTTAACTGCTAGGTGCACCTATATTCTCATCCTATATCATTATTCATCTTATTTCTCTCATTTGTCAAATTTACCGTCAAATTTCTACACATTTTGAAAGTAAATCTATTTGCTTCTCGATTTTGTCAAGTGGTTGAAAGTTTTACGTTGAAAATATGGTATATTATGACGATAAATTGATCAAAAAGGCGTGATGAGATGAATAAAGGTACTGAGATGAATATAGGAGCAATTACCCTATGAAGCTTAACCCAGCTCGGCCAGCAAGGAAAATGGCTCGTGAAATAAATATGGGTTATAAACTCATGAGTCATGACACTATGATTTTAATCAATAATCACATTGGATACGTAGCTTTCAAGAAACAAAAGATTCACGGATTATCTTGCAGAAAAATTGCCGACAGGGTTGCCAGATCTCGTTTGCCACTGAAGACACACGCTGCTTACAACATAATTCATAGGAAAGTTGGGGGCTGTTTTGAACAAGCAGAATGATCGTGTATACGAAGCATGTCTTCGTGATATCCCAACCGATAAAAGAGGATTGGAACGATTTCAGAATGCTTCAACCGTGATGGTTTTGGGAGCAACATCCAACAGGGAAAATTTATCACAACTATTCATCGACAGGATCGTGAAAAATAATAAAGAATGCTACACAACACGTCATTAAAAACCATTTGCTGCTTTGTGCTAAAGAATCATTTGGAGGAGAAGTGGCAAGTGATAATTTTGAAAAGCTTTTGCGGGCCGTAATCAATTGCGGATGCAAAAGATTTGAATTGAACTGATTTAACTGTATGTTTACTAGTCTACCATGATAATGAAAATAACTAAAGGAGAAATATTCATCAGTTTTAATTTTATGGCATAAATAAAGTGTATCACTTTCACGGTGACCCCCTGTACAATAGGATTTTGAAGTATGAGTCACCAAATACTCTTAAGCTGAACCATTTTGAAAAAAATGTTTAAAGTTTCTCATCCTAGACTTATTACCAGCAAGATTGTTATGAATGAAAGTGTCAACATTCAGAATTATTCAGAATTTAATGTTTGTTTCCAATTTATATAAACATATTTTGGGTGTACATTTTCTCGAAGCATTATTGATTCCCTACAATACGTTCTCAGATAGTTATTTTCTACAATAAAAGTGTCTGACGTATAATACTCCGAATAAAGTGTATATACTAGAATGCTCCTGAATTATTCATCTCATCTGTTGGCTCTCTGTAAATTGTGAACTATGTATTATTGATCACACATTTTTATGATTTTTAAGGAAAGGTGTATTTTCATAGATGAATAAACTCATGAACGATATGAAGAACCTAGAACATCTGAAATAACGTATGCGTTAAAAAAATGGACAAAAGCTAACAATTTTTCAAGGGTTTACCTTTACACCCACTGACGAAACTACGTACGCAGCACCAATCATATTGATCCAGGGGTCAGCAGAAAAAAATTGACAACCCTATCATTTGAACTCTAACCGTGATGGTGAAAACAGTAAAGCTACTCCGTTCAGAAGTTTCCTCGTTAAAAGAACGGCACCCCGTCGCGTCGAAAAGGACATCGTGTAGCAGTTCGTGAACACCGGATACGCCCGTTCCGGCATCTACAATATCCTGGCACTATGGGACAACAATCATAGCATTAAGAGAAAGCCCGATTCCGGATTCCGGACGACCCTGAATTAAAAGAAGCTCCAAAGGGTGTTGAAGAAGAAGACCAAGGGAAACGTGGCTTCATCGCTGTGTGCGCTTGGCCGAGAGGTCGGTGCAACCGGCCAAACAGTTAAAAAGTACCTGGCGAACATGGACATACATGTCAGGAAGCAGCAGTCCCGTCCATCCCGTCACAAGACTGCAGGTAATGACAGCGCCTAATTAAGATGGTTAAGTTGATTAACCCGGCGAATCACGACATGGCGGTGGTGAAACCTATTGCACCCTGGATGGCAACGACTGGCAGGGTACTTCGTATTTTACTTCCCCCACGAAGAAATTGAGCAGCGAGGTGAAGTTTATTTCACAAACCAAGTTCCCCAAGAAGGAGCTGCTGTGGCTGACAATCAGCATGGAAAGTTATAATTTTTACCATTCATTAAAATTCAATTTCGTGAATTTTAGCACAATTTTTAGTATCCAGTAAACCTTTACTTCCCTTCAAGTTTGTTCCTCGGACATCTACAAACATTTCCTTGTACAAAAAAAAAAACACATGCCATCTTTTGATTCTTAAATGTGAACAAGAATGTGTGTGTGTCGGTCATGCCCAAATTATTTCATGTCGTTTTCTTTTTACGACGTACCAAAGAGACGTAAAAGTAGGTTTTATTGTAAATTATTCTATAAAATATTGAAATTGAAGAAAATGCTCTGAAACTCGACAAAAATTGACTGTATTCAAGAATGAATAAATATTTTCTGGAATGTGATCCGAGGAGCGGCTATAAGTATAGGAGTCATTTCCGAGTTGTGCTCTCGTCGTGTTCGGTCGCAATTTTATTTCGATCTCGATAGTGCCGACCAGTAATTCGCCCACAAGGTCACCGTGCATTGTGCTCTGCTGCTCGTTGCCGTCGTCGCTGTTGAAGACAGCAAAAAGAAGAAGAAGTCAACAATAGCCCGTGCGTTTTGTCGCTGCCAGAAGAAATTCGGTTTGGCCGTTTGGCTGCATTGGTCGATCGGACAACCAAGGAAGGAAGCAGCAAGCAGAGATTGGCATCGCCCGTGCGCTGATTGTGAAGGAGAGCGGCTGCATAAGCTAAGTAGTTTTTTTTTGGTTTTTTTTCTACAATATTATTTACTGATTGGCATTTTGCGTGTGTGCCTCACGCGTCCAACATGGACGACGATAGTGGCATGACCGAAAGCGGGGATGAACACCCGCTCGTTCCACCGCCTAGCCTTCCCGGATACAAAGTTCCAAGGGTTAAAAATGGAGCCCCGCAGGAAGCTACCCATCGGCTTAAGTAGTATCCGGAGGGCAAAGCTGGTATTGGGGCTGTATTTTTCCGGCCGAAAGTGAAAGCATTGAACACAATGCAAATCTGTAAAGATCTGGCACGGTTTACAGCCGTGACTGAAATTACTAAAGTACGCCCGAATAAGCTGCGTGTTTTGGTGTCCGACCTCAAGCAAGCAAACGAGATTGCTGCTTGTGAGCTCTTCACGTGGGAGTACCACGTGTACATTCCAGCTCGCGTAGTTGAGATTGACGGTGTGGTCAGCGAATCGAGTCTGACTGTCGAGGACCTGTTGAAGGCTGGAAAAGGCCTTTTCATGGATTCTAGCCTTGAACCTGCCAAGATACTTGAATGTAAGCAATTACATTCAGTATCGCTCGACAAGGGTGTAAAAACTTACACCCCTTCAGACTTTTTTCGCGTGACTTTCGCCGCGGATGCGGATGACGCCTGTAATAAGGGTGCTGAAAAGTGCCTCTATTGTGGGCAGACTCCGTATGAGCTGTCTGCATGTCCCGCGTACAAACAGCGCCAAGAGAAGATCAAGCGGTCTCTGAAAGAGCGCTCTAAGCGCACTTTCGCAGAAATGCTTAAAGAGGCCGCTGCCACCAAACTGGTTTCCCCGAATCTCTTCGAGGTCTTGTCATCCGATGAGTCTGATTCTGACGATTCAGTTGGGGAACCTTCTTTTGTTGAACCCGGGAAGTCTAGAAAGAGGAAAAACCTCTCTTCTCCTAGACTTCCTAGGAAGGGACTGAGAAGGTCTCCATCTGAAGTGGCTGATACTAAGAAACATAAAAGTGCTGCAGAAAAACCGAAGCAAACTCCTCCGGGATTGGCAAGATTGAATTCCATTCCGGGCAATGAGAAAGCGGACACTTTGGCTAAGGTGGGTGCAACAAACGGTGATATTTACAACAGACCTATTGCCTACAATGAATTTTTAAAATTTTCACGTCAGAATACACTTGTCAACTGGAAGCCCTCATGGGATAAGGGAGAACTGGGGAGGTGGCTACACAGCATCATCCCCAAGGTTTCCACCAAACCTTGGTTTCGGGGGTTGGATGTAGGACGAGATTTCATTCGCATGATGTCTCGGATTATGTCCAACCACTACGGGTTAGACGCACATCTCCTGCGTATTGGGCTGGCGAGCAGTAATCATTGCGTTTGTGGATTGGGGTACCAAGACATTGAACACGTGGTTTGGGTGTGTGCTGAATTCCGCGGCGCCAGATCTCTACTTTTGGATACCCTCAGGGCCCGAGGAATACAGCCCTATGTGCCAGTTCGTGATATCCTCGCTCAGCGAAACTTACCATACATGCTACATGTTTATAGCTACTTGAAGAGCATCAAAGTGCCAGTTTAACAGCGATACGAATCTCGGATAAAAAAAAAACATGTTAGTTTTAGTATTAGATTTAGTATCAGCTCGTAGTCGGCAGCGAGGATGGAAAATTTGTCTTTAGCTTATAAGATATTTTAGACCATAAGGCATTAAATTTAATTGGCTCCGTAAAACATTAATTTGTATTGTGCCGTGTCAAATAAATGTTGTGAAAAACAAAGTATAGGAGTAGCTTAAGTATTTATGATAAATATAAGTAAATAATGAGTATGTGTGTCCAATCACAAATGGTGACTTCTCAACACTGTTAGAAATTTGTAATTTTAACTGTTAGGATTTGTTTGCTTTCGCAATTAGGACTTATCATTCGTAGGGATTTAAACCTACTTGTCAGAAAAAGGGAAGTAAACTTACAACTAACCTAATTGCTAACTTATTGGCTATAAAGAGAGCTTATCGTTGTAATTGAGGATTGCAACGATTTTTGTCGAAAATTGTTAATAATTTTATTTGACATAGCTTCTAATGGTTCAACACCAGTAAGTCTATGTAATTCGAGTGTACCAAACCAAGGAGGACGCTTCAAAATCATTTTCAGAATTTTATTCTGAATCCTTTGGAGCGTTTTCTTCCTTGTTGAACAGCAACTTGACCAGATCGGTACAGCATAAAGCATTGCTGGTCTAAAAATTTATTTGTAAATCAAAAGTTTGTTCTTTAAACAATGTTTAGAATTCCTGTTAATGAGAGGATATTATAAACATCTCGTATATTTGATGCACTTGGCTTGTATACTCTTAATGTGCTCTTTGAAAATAAGTTTTTTATCATAAATTAGTCCCAAGTACTTAACCTTCTCAGACCAGCTTAAAATAACCCCATTCATCTTGACAACGTGATTATTGTTTGGCTTGAGGAAAGAAGCCCTAGGCTTATGCGGAAAAATTATCATTTGAGTTTTAGAAGCATTGGGAGAGATTTTCCACTTTTGCAAGTAGGAAGAAAATATATCTAAACTTTTCTGCAATCGACTGCATATGACACGAAGACTTTTTCCTTTCACGGAAATGCTTGTGTCATCGCAGAACAATGACTTTTGTGCATCCTGGAGGCAAATCAGTAAGATCTGAAGTGAATATGTTGTACAGGACTGGACCCAAGACTGAACCTGACAGGAAATCTATCAGATTTTGAATTCTGATAGACAACCTGCAGAGTTCGATCAGTAAGATATTTTTTTTAAATTTTGATTAGGAAAATTGGAAAATTAAAAGTTTGCAATTTCACAATCAAACCTTTATGTCAAACACTGTCGAATGCTTTTTCTATGTCTAAAACAGCAGCTCCAGTGGAATAACCTTCAGATTTGTTAGCTCGTATCATATAAGTAACTCTGAGCAATTGATGAGTTGTGGAATGCCCATAGAAATCCAAACTGTTCATCTGCAAAATTGAATTTTCGTTGATGTGTGACATCATTCTGTTAAGAATACATATTTTCAGGAATAAATATTAGTCGATACTAGCGTTGTGAGCAATAAAATAATGGATAAGCGCGATAAAATTAATGAATCTACCTAAACAATTATGTGGGCTAAGTTGGAATGGGGTATGCCTCTCAGCCTTTTGGAAAATCACTATTTTTTCTATTAAATCAAAAATAGTTGAATTAAGGTTATTGGTTAAGATTATTCGGAAATGATTCTATTGAATTCTAGACGCAAGACGAATTGGGGTACAAATTTTAATGAGTACTGTACAAAATTTTCGTAGTTGCTTGTTGATATCTTACCATACTTCTCCCAGCTGGTCTCGAGGTACGATGCTGGACGAACAAGCCAGTCGTTGTAGGCTCAAGTCTCGGCTCGGGAGAGACTGTTAGTGTCAGTAGGATCATAGCGCTAGCCCCGCAATTGTCCTGTGCACATAACAGTTGGCTGCGAAGTCTGTGTATAATAAACAGAACGTTAAGTTCCGAATCGGAATGTAGCACCAAGGCTTTCCTTCTTTTATACTTGAAATTCTTAATTTAGTTGTATTTTTTTTCAAATTATCAATTTGCAGTTGTTGTAACTAAGAAAACTGAACGAGAGTTATAAACTGGATTCAAATTAATTGAACTTCATTTTTGCAGTAACCTGATACAGTAAATTCTGAATGTTCAAAAATTATTCCTATGTCAATATGATCGTTTTTTTTTCATGATCTTCACTGTCATCCTGCATCATCAAAATCGTTCAACGATGAGCAAACTTCTCTACATACCAACTAAATAAAAACAAACTAAAATCATTTCGTGACCAGTGCAATCAATATAATATTGAAACTGTGCTTGCTCATTCAACGAGTCAGATTTGAAAAGAGACACATTTTCTCGAGTTCGTTTCGAGGGGTTTTCTTCGCTAATCTCTACTCATGGTTGACTCTTTGAAACATTATTAGCATAATCGCGCAGTCGCGTTCACCGCAATTGCAATCGCACTTGTACGCACGTTTTCTTTAACATCGCGTCTGTAAAAACAGCTCTGCCGGTCACATACACTAGTGTACTATGCTGTACATATGAATAGGACAGTTCACATGTAGGAATGCGATTCATTTCCCAGCTAGCTTAAAGTAACTGCCTTGCTCTGGTTCATTCATTATGACGAACGTTCTAAATCACGATATTAAATTCGAAACAGTCACTAACAAATTACCCGTTCTGATGAATTCTCTAACCTAAGCATTCTTGAACATGATGTTTTATATTTTTTTGATAATGGAGCACCCCTAATACAAACATAATTATTTGTATTTATACCCAACTGTGAGGCACAACTGTACCGTCGTTAGTAGTCGGTAGCGAATCGTTCTGCTGTACGCTTCAGTGTCGTAAAATTCACTCTGAAAATGGTGATCAGTAACAAGTAAGTGTCAGTATTTTATTCCTTAAAATTCAAATCATAATTGTCAGTATGTCAGTGTTTGCTTTCTTTCTTATCTTTCATTGCATACAGTTTAGCGGAAAAATGACGAACCTTTCGTCTCTGAGTTCAGTGGGTGGTGGGTGGAGTTATTTTGTCTCGTTTAGTGATGACGTGATAAAATCGCCGTGACATACTGGGAGCGACAATTTTCATTAGTGACAAAAGGCCAGTTCTCACTACTAGAGTAATCGGTACGGTGCAAATTAAAAGTTAAATCACAGCACGGAAGCATTTAGCAGCAATTTCACGGGTCATTGAAACCACTGGGTGAAGTGAAGCGAATTTATCGATTGCAACTCCCTCCCATTTTCCTCTCGGCATGGAATATGCGTGCAGACGATTATAATTTAAAGATACTATCAGAGAGAGCTAGGGAAGAATAAGCGGGTGCATTGAATGAGCATAGTTTGTCGTGGTGACCTCATTCCCGATGAAATTCCAAACAAATTTCACCCATCAGATCATAAATCAACACTTGTAGCATTTTCACCGGATTCTCGCGGTAACATTAGTATAGTTTGCGGTTTTACATAAGACGGCGCACGAGAGTATCAATGATGTTTGTTTACGTTTTTGTATTTGAATGTGTAATATGGGATTTTTCATTCACAAACAACAACCATTTTTAGTTTTTAGTGAAATTTGGTGATTAATCTTAGTACGAATTCAATTTTTGTAAAGTAGTTTCTACCGTTCCAGCCAACGAACTTTTTCATTTTCTAGCACTATATAGTGATGTCTAGCGAACCCGTTAACGGTTTATGAAAGAAGTTTCTAAGGAGACTACATGAGTTTTTAACGCAATACAAAATTTGATTATAATTCTAGATCCAGCGATTGCTTAAAATAAAAAAAAACGTATTTTTCTTCAATTGAGTTGTATCTCGCATGCGAATCAGCAGTGTGACGCAAATTGGAGACAAATCAGTATCGCTACATGTTAATTTTTATCATCACTTACACTTTGTGAATAAGTGTCAGTTCTAGATTCAGGTTGTGATATTCTCGACGGCGTGAGTGGTGTTAATAGAATGATTAAATGATGATACATAACACTACAAGGATTCGCCTTTGAATTTTACTGCGTGGGTTAATTGTAAGAGCATTAGCGCTAAAATGAATAGACTTGTTAACACTTCAGTGGAAGTTACTCGGCTCCATGTTGAACATCATCTGTAACTTGCGTTTCAATTCCACCCAATTTAGTGCAGTTATCTTGCGTACTAGTGATTGAGATTGCTTATAATGTGTCTGTATTTTCTAGCCGTTCGATAGATAGCGAAGCAAAACGAAGACGGCTCTAGAAATATTACTTCGTTTTTCACCCATACCAGTAGAACATTCACACGCGGTGGAAGCAACGAAGAAGTGTTTTTTGTTTCTGTTGATAAGTGTTTGGTTGACCGTTTAAGATTCTTTTAAAAATATTTCCTGATGCTCTATCGTTATTAGAGTTGAGTACGGTCAAAACTGTTGATAGTGCAATATTACAATGAATATTCACGTTTTTTACTCCATAATGTTACAGCCTCCCCAGCTGGTCTCGAGGTACGATGCTGGCCCAACAAGCCAGTTGTCGTAGGTTCGAGTCTCGGCTCGGAAAAGACTGTTAGTGTCAGTAGGATCGTAGCGCTAGCCCCGCAATTCTCTTGTACACTCAACAGTTGGCTGCGAAGTCTGTGTATAGTAAACAGAAGGTCAAGTTCCGAATCGGAATGTAGCACCAAGGCTTTACTTTGCTTTGCTTTAATGTTACAATCCCTTATTCAAGTAACAAATTAATAACTTTCTGCAGTTATTCCAAATTTTCTGAAGGGTTTTATTGCAGTAAAAACTATTTCAATTATAAAGTTAAAAGAAGATTCCATTGCTGTCTCGCAGAAATTGGATGAAGCAAAATGTCCTAAATAATAATGTGTAATATAAACGCAATTTGTAATTAGTTTTTTTATATTTTAATTGACAAATATTAATTTTGTGTGGACAATCACAAAAAGTGACTCTTCAACACTGTTTAAACTGGGTCTGAAATTTGGATAACCAATATATCTCAGCTATGTCGCATCTTTTGTATAGTCATAGTGCTTTTTTCGTATTTTAGACAACAGAAATAACTCGAGTGTTGAAATATTTACCGATATTAGGTACATGTGTATATACTAAAGTATTGGTAAAAGATTTAGAAAAATGCGTTATTTTTGTCACACAACGGTAATAAGATTAAAGCTTGTGCGAAATGAAAGATCGCAATAATTGTTAGGTTTCGATCGGGTTTTCGACATTTATGATATTAGACCACTCACAAAATCATGAGTATGTAGTCTTTTTCTATGTTTATTCAGACGGTTAAACCTTGGTCAACTAGACTTTTTGCTGTTGTTTTTATACAAAACATTTCTTCGAAGCAATACAAAAATATTATAAGTCTTACGGAACCAGTTGTCCCTTATTCGTTATTTTCTCATCATATCTTATAAATAATGGGCTCGTTTTCCATCCTCGCTGCCGACAAAGAGCTAAAACTAAAACTAACACTGAAGCTAGCATGGTTTTCAATTAGTGGTTGGATTTGTTATACTCGTTGGCATTGGTAAATAGGCACCTTTATGGTTTTGAAATAGCAATATATAAACATCTTGTATGGTGTATTCCGCTGAGCTAAGATACTACGAATTACTAATCGCTTGGGTATTGGTATTCACTAACGTCAGATAATAGATTACTAACATTATAAAAAATTCTTCATCACCTTGAAATGACAATTCGGTTGTTTTCTCAATTGATAAACCCAAATTCGTTCCGGTTTGTCTCCATATTATAGAACGAAGCCAGATTCATTCAAACAAGGCAAACTCAGAAAAAACTGTCTGATAATTGTAGCTTAACTTGTAAACCTATGCTAATTTCCTTCTACAACGTTGTTATATATGATGAAGCGCTTATTTAAAAATTACACTGGTCAATACAGGTGTAGCCCTAAAAAACAAACGAAAGAAAAATGCAAGATCATAGGTTCTTAGCCATTCCTGTAAATTTTGGTGCCCCCAGCCACCAATGTTTTTTCCGAGACTGTAATGAGTTTTCTTGTAAACATAACATTGAAGCGACGAACCCGGCGAGCAATGTTTATGCGAACTCTCACGCGAATTGACGCGTTTTTGTAATGGCTAGGGACTCCAAAGTTCACAGAAATGGTTAAAAAGCTTTAATTTTTCTTGGGCAGCTAATTCGAGCTTAACGCTTTTGTCGACCAGTTTTTCAAAATTCAAGGTGGCCTAAATTTTCGATGAATTCAAAAGTCCAGTTTTTTTTATCTTTACAGATAGAAAAAAATTTACTGCAGTATTATAGTTCCGTTGATTTTAAGCAATTTTGTCGAAAAAAGTTTTTCTCCATCTTTGAAAATAACCGATTTAGATCGAATCAACACCTTTTTGCTCTAATTTATATATTTGAATTTTAAAAAATACAGACATCAAAAATATCTTTGAACAACTTTTTTAAATGAACAATTTGTAATGCTGATACGAAAATATCTCAATTCTACTCAAAGTTATTGATGTAATGCATAAAAAATACCTTTTTCATTTGATTGTCGTTCTTTTTGGGGCACATAAACAATATCTTATGCTCTCAATTTAAAGAGCTTACATGACTCTATACATGGAGAAATTTTCAAATGTATGTAATTTTTATTTTATTTTTTGAGTAATTTCAATTTCGTAACAAGGAAACAAATTACGTGATTCTTTCGAGGATGCGAAAAATGAACACGGGCTAAGGGTGTGATTTTGACTTTCGTCGAAAAAATTTCGTACAGAAAAAAATGTAATTAGTTCATGAAGTAATTTGTGGGGGAAGTAAAACACGAAGTGCCCTGCCAGTCGTTATCATCCAAGATGAGATAGGTCTCGTTGACCATCACCACCACCAAATCGCAGTTCGTCGTCGTTGCCGGCAGCTCCGGACCAGTGGACGATGACATGTCGCCAGGTACTAAACCAGGTACGCAGCGATGTAGCAACTTTTCCCTCGGTCTTGCACTTCAGCATCCTCAGGAGCTTTTTATCGCTCAGGGGCGTCGGCCGTCCGAAAGGAAACGAGCGTATCCAAGTGCAGCATGATGTCCGTTTTTGACGCGGTGAGGTACCGTTCTTCACGGTTAGACTAACAAAGCGAACAAATTTTCTCGGCTGACTCATGAGTTACTACGGTTGATGCTGCATGGGTAGAGATGACTCAATTTTTTTTGTATTCTCCTCGGTTGCTTCCTAAGAAGCAATACCAAGACTTTGCCTCTCTTCTTTATATTGACTCTCAGTTAATGCTGATTATCAATGGGAAATTTTTGAATCATGGCCAGTATACACATTTGATCATAAATCATAGAACTCATACTGATAATTAGAACTTACGTTATTCTATACTCGATAATATATGTTTCATCATATTTCAGCAAAATGGTAGCATTCGCATACGTTATTGTTTCACTATTCATGTTTACCACACTCGAGCTGACCGGTGCTGAAACATATGAGTGTACCATTGAAAATTATGGTCCGGAAAAGCATCAGCATTGCGTTTTTCGCAATGTCCGATATAACCATACCAGCGGCAGTGTTATGTTCAAAGCCCCTACCAACAACAAACAACCCAGGATTGTTTTCGAGGACTCAGAGATGGAACATTTACCGAAAGCGTTTCTAGAAACATTCGGCAATGATTTAAAGGTGCTGATTGTGTCCAAGTGTAAGCTTAAATCTGTAGTCATTACAAATGCCCTGGAAGAACTGTACGCCGTTGATAATTACATCAGCAAGGTGATTGTTCATCAAACTCAAAAGAACTCTCCTTTGAAGGAGATTCATTTGCAGTCAAATCGTCTGAAGGATATTTCGAACATCACCAGAGCTTGCAAAAATGCACGAATCATCGATTTGAGCCGTAATCAGGAGTTAGCACAAGAGAGTGTGATAGATCTTTCGATGTTCAATGGGTTCAACCAGCTAGAATATCTATTGCTGGGTGATGTTGGTGCTTTCTACTTAAATTACGATAGAAAAGTGACCTTACCGGCTCTGACTCTGTTGGATTTATCGATGAATACTCTGCTACCTAGTGATCTAAGGCTAGATTATTTGCATACCCTCGAAAAGCTAGAAGTACTGAGATTGAATGATAATGGTATGACGGAATTAGATTACGCGCATTTCATTGACATGAAGTCGTTGAAGGAGGTTTATTTGGAAGGTAACTCATTTGACTGCCAATATCTTAAAACAATGGTCAAGTTCCTGGAAGATAACAGCATCGCCACTCCAGTTGCACGTCCTGCAAATAACTGTGAAGCGGGATTTATGATCGAACATGACATGTGTTGTAAATCTTCAGCGTTGTCGTCCATTCCTAAGCCAAATACCGCCCGTCCGCTAGTTCCAACTGCTACCTCATATCCATCCGCTGCCAACACTCCTGTGTTCAATGAAGTTGATACCAACAGAGTAGACGGTGGCGCAGGTACCGTTACCGTTACCGTTAAAAGTGAAACAAAATCCGAAAATGGAGTTACCAATCAACGCGTGAATCTGTTATTTATATTGACAGGAATAGTTGCGGCTCTGATGTTGCGTGATTAAAGTCACTTTTGAAGTCTGAAGAGTATCACCATTCTGACTCTGGTGAATTAACAGTAGAGATCAGGCACTTTCGCTATAATTCTTTTGAATGTTCCAGGAGGAATCAATAAACTGTAAACCGTACGCACCTAGCATGTAAGAGCAAAACGACACTGATGCCTAGGAGGATTAGTTCAATACCAAAAAAATACTGTTAATGTGATACATCACCCCTAAAACAAACCAATACCTTGAGGTTGCAGAAAAGAAAAACGAAAATTTGCTTGCCTCACACCCGCCAAGATAGCAAACCATCACTCAAAGTGCTCCAACTAAATTACATGCTTCGCCCAGCAGGTACTTTTACTAGGATAGTAGGAAGTGCTCTTAAGTATTAAGGACTGGAAGAATCTTTGCGTAAAACGCTGTTTTGGATGAACTTAGCCTTACCGATCGAGCTGAGCTTTTTGTTTTATCTGGGAAACACATGAATCCGTATCGAGGCGGCCGTCGTAAGGCGTGTTTGTATTTTGTTTATTCCGATAAGAAATGGAAGGTATAATTAGATAAAGAGCAGAGACACGACCAGAAATAAAAAAAGTCACTCAACGTGATGGGAAACGTCAACCAACGAATCTGGTGTGATACGAGTGAAAAAAGTAATACTAATAAACTATAACAGTAATCAATTAATTACATTAGGAAGTCGCGAGGAATTTTTGGTGCTGCATGTGACTTTTTAAATAGATTTTTGTTTTGGCTGAAGAAAATCCGAGTTCTTTAGGAGTTCAGAAGTCGATACAATGAAAAATTGGCCATTGGTTTATTTATCTTAACGACAGTTAACGCTTCATTGGCAGCCATCAATTAGAAACATAACAAGTTTGCTTTATATCGCTTTTATTAATTCCGAGCATACAATGCCATGTGTAGTTTTGTTACTGTCTAAGTTGATGATAGATCAGTAATAATTCAGTTTTTTTCATATCAGAACAGTAGATGCTGTCATTGAAACCATAATTTCTAGTTGAAATATCATAAGATAAGTATAAAGCAATTCAATTTCAAAAGTTATGCTCATATGAAATCATTTTATAGCGTATTGGCCTGATATGTGTGTTAACAGTTTTGTGTGTTTATAAACCTTTTTTTTTTCAAGAATGCATTTAGCAAATACTATAACCGCTAAGCTATATTCTGTTTAACCCTCGCTCCAATTAGCCATGTCCAACAATTGGATGTTGGGGTATAATTTGTCAGAGTAATTTAGCACACCTTGAGCATTTGTCTGGTTCTAAAAGAGAGTCAATACTGGAAATAGGAGTGCAATTTCTAAGGCTAACGATACGCATCTCTTAACTTCCATGATATCAAACTCTAGGTAGTACTAGCTCTTAGCAATTCCTTCTAGTCAACTTAGCCATACCATCATCATACCCCTAGATGGAGTCAGTCGTTTAATTGTAAAAGATCACAGAAAGACACAGATATAGGAGTAATGCAATAGACCATTTCATATGTAACGCAGTTCGTCCTCAAGAAATAATACAAATGACAACATTTTAACAATTGATTTACGCTACGTATGGTAGAGTTATTTAAAACTCGAATTCCACAATTTTAGAGTAGCAATAGAGAGTAAACTTTGATTAATGTTAGAAGCCTCGAATTGTTGTTTGACTTGAAGAGAATAGAACCATAAAAATCGCAGGATAATGTGTTAAGAGAATGAGCTTTGTTTGTGAACCATTTTCATCGGCAAATACGATCGAACATTCTGCGTAACGGACACCAATACATGCTTAAACATAATCACGAATTCAGCTACCACTATTTGTCTGCAAATTCAAATCGCCAAATTTGATTAGTTTAAGCATTGAATAAAAAGTAAAATTTTGCTAACAATATTTTTCATCTGATCATTATTCAATAGACGGCCAAAGAAAAATCACTCTAAATTCAACGCGTTCCAGGTAGCTCTTCTTATTGATCCCTCTTCTTTACCTTTTTATCAGTACGTATCGTCGTAGTGGATTTTATACCAAACAGTCTTCTAGCTAACTATTACGGACGAACGGCTTATGAGACGTACATATTACCCGGTTCTTAGAAACGAGCGAACGAACGAACGGTTCACGAAAATGAACCACGGTTATTTGAGCGTTCATATGGTGAGTGAGCGGTTCAGAGTCGCTCTTGGAAAAGAGCCGTTTTGCGCACCTCTAGGGTAAACAGGTATAATATACCCCCCTAAGGAACATCGTCAATATTGTAGGTATGTTTATCACAAACAACAAATCTTCAATGCTTTTGGATACACTAGGGTTTTTGATCCTGGTTCGAACCATGCCAAAATTGATCCTGGTTCGAACTAATACGAAAAATCCCGAATAATCATATTAAATTCAGTTATTCTAGATTAGAACGATTGCATAATATGCTTTCGATATCTATCTTAACATAGGAAATTTTTTACATAATAAAAATTACAGCCTTAAGTTCAATTATTTACAATTAATAAGCATTGAATTTGGCTTTAGTCCTTCATATACGACCTGGTTCGTCGTCATTGTTATAAAGTATCCAAACCAATTATATTCAAGCAAGAACAGTTCTAACACTATTAGACATGAATATTATACTATTCCTGTAACATTTTTTCAATTGAAAGGTAAGTTAAAATAAATTTTAAACAAAAGTATGACTGTAATTTTTTTGATCCTGCTTCGAACTACCGATGATCGTGGTTCAAACTTCGAACTAGCAAGCTTCCTCATATCACCGCTAGAGTCGCTACGCATTTTTTATATTTCAGTCAAAGCAGTCCAAATATTTAGTAACTTTTTGGTAAATTAGTATGCTATTAGGGGTTATCCATATCCGTTCAGTATTTGTTTGAGTCATTGAAAGAATATTGCATATTGGAACAGTAAAAAAAACTTTCGCACGATTCAATCAGTAGTTCGAACCAGGATCATAAAATGGTTCAAACCACAATCAGCATGGTTCGAACCTGGATCATTATTTTTCTGTCATTAAATATCGAAAAGTAAGTCATTCAGGCATTGAAATACAGTTTTGAGGTCTACAATATAATCGTTATAAGTGTGTTTTCACATTAAAAATCAATTTTGGTACATAACTGCCATCATTTATTAGAAACGCTGAGATCAACCCGAGTGTATAATGAAAAACGCTGAAACTAGCTCGAACCAGGATCAAACACCCTATTTAGTTGGTAATGCAGTGCTATTATTATTATTATTTTTCTTGAATTAGGACTGTTTACACAAAAAAGCCATAATTTTATTAAAAAATATGATTAAATCGCAAGCTTTCCTGGGCGTTTTATACATGCTTACCCTACAAACTAACCAAGTTTGTTGAAAAAAATGTCCAAAATCAACAAAACGTTTTATAATTCTAGTTCGCTATGCGCAAACTGCATTGAAAAAACAGGACACGCTCCATCCAAGTGAATCATCAAATGGGTATGACAATGACTCTGCATTGTTATTTGAAGAATTTTTTTTATCAAGTTCAATCATTTTTCATTTTCGTTTCAAGTAGTCGCGCACATTAACCTACATCTATGAACCGCACTTTATGATTCCAACATCCCTTTCAAGTGAATCGCACTTGAATCTACCCCACTGTTTCATAACAGTGATCATCATGTGGAAAACACTTTCAGTTGATTTGTTTTGTTTTTATTAGCAATACTCAGAGGGAGTATCTCTCTCTCTCTCTCTCTCTCTCTCTCTCTCTCTCTCTCTGAGTATCTCTAGTTTTTATATGTCAAATGACGTGACGTTTATGCCTAAAAGTAGAAAAATGGCGACGGATGAAAAGTCAGCGAGTGTCATACGACGTTGAGATTCGACGATTTTCCGGACTACATCTGTGAATTTTGGCAAGGTAAGTGGTTTGGTTTCCGTAAAAGAATCGAATTCTAATTTTACTTTTATTTCGTTCTTCCATCACTAAATTACAGAGATTCTGATGTAAGCATCTTTTCGCTAGAGGCAAGTATTTGTTTACTAAAATATCAATTAATTGAATTAAATTAATTAAATTCTTTGTTTGCTTTACAGGCCTCTTCAACAGAGAAGGAAAATTTTATATTTAGTGATAAATTATTAAAATTAAAATTTTAAGATTTATAAATAAAAGAAAGGTTACATTATAGACAATCATTTCCATGCAGAACTGTTTTTATTTTAAAATCGAATAAAAATCACTCGAAGTTCGGTAAAAATTCATATGAGATTCAAAATCCAAACACTTTATGTCTATTTGTCATAACACGAGAATAGAAAGTGTTTACCTTTTGAAAATGAGGTGTTGCACAACTAATAATTCTAAAGTGTTTCGCATATGAATTATATATGTTTTGACCCGTAGGTACAGTAGGGCGAATTCAAGTGCAAAACACTTTATAATGTCGTGCCGATTTCTTTCAGTGTGACATCGTTTGTGCTCCGACAGACAAAACAAGTGTGAATACATCTTATTGGATGCAAAAAAGTTCCACTATTCCAAAACGCCTTGTAATCGACATGTAAAGAAAATGCAAAATTTTTCAATGTTAATAAATGTTTTACAGACGTTGTGCAATATTACAAAAAATGGCCCAGTTTTAAAATTTTTTATTTATTCTATTTGTTTCGACTGAAACTTCCGTCGTAATCGTGGAGATGCAGATGTAAACTCGGTCTCCAACAACAACGACTGACATTTTTTTTTTACCCTTACGACAGTGAGGACGTGGACGGCGCCTTTACAGATCTTAACAAAGCGGAAGCTACTGAATTGCTGTACATTGAAGATGGTTATCTAATCCCAAGTAACCATATACGTGGTTCTCCGTGCCGCTCTACTAGCTCGTTTCGAAAAAGACACTTTTTAACGTGTGAGGAAAAAAATCCGAACAACTTTTAAATTGGTTTACGATTTCGAAATGCTGCACATATCGAAAAATCCTTTTCCACAAAATAAAGATCCACTTTTATATAACTGGTAACACGACCAGTCGATTCTGTCAAGTGACGCTTTGTTGAGAAAAAGGCGTTGTCGGAAGAAGACCGGCGTAAATTGATTTTCAATTTTTGTGAGCGAAATAAAGAAAAATCTAAAAGGGAAGTCACAGACTAACAGACGTAACACTGGAACCTAGCTCCATAGCCACACAAAAACGTTCGGGCGCTGTCATGCAATCTCATACATATTTTGTAGCTCCCCATTTAACACATGCAGTAACGCCACCGACAAACTGACATGAATCCTTGAACAAAAATGTACGATTATTCTGCTCAAAAATTCAAATTTAAATACGTTACAACACTAGCGCCACACATACTTGGGTTCGTGCAACAACTCTACCGTACTACAGATGACCAGAGATGCCAGATGTGAAGGCTTGTCTTTATTTGGAAGACATTTGAGCTCGTATGAAGACGTGAAAGCCTAATAGTCGGCGGATTAGTTGAACACAATTTAGTGTGTTTACTATGATGTTTGGTAACTGTAAAAATTTCAGTAGAGATGTGTTCACAATATGTGAAAATGTGTGATGACATGTTTCGTGATGCGTGATGACATTTGGAAAAATGACCTGGCATCCCTGTAGAAGACTGATCAGCATTCTGTCATATCAAACGTCACGTCGGTTGACAGCCAATTTTGACATAAGCGATCGCTGCATTTTAAAATGACGGTTTTGGATTTTGATCAAATTTCAGAATCTAGTTTCATGTCAGTTTGTCGGTGGTAACGCTGGCGCTGATGTCGAAATACATGACGCAGCGCGACCACGACAGCAGATGGTGCTAGTGTTACTAACGTAAAGTACTGGAATCATCCAAACGATGATTTTATTGAGAATTTGTTCTACGTGTTATGTCTGTTAGTCTGTGCTAAGGTGTTCCACTATTTTAAAGATCTTGGATATAAAAAAAATCATACATTGTCATGTTGTCAAACTCTTCGAGAATGGAAATAACTTCAAAACAAAATCCGGTTCCGGACGAAAACACACTTTGCAAGAGAGCAAAGTTCGAGCGAAATTGAAGGCGGAAACGCATGGTCGGTCGGCGAAATCATATCGTGAGCTGGGCAATAAATATCAGATTGATCCAAAAACGGTGAATAAGTATCTGCATGAAATGGGTTTAAAACTTATAATATAAGTACCACAAAAATGACAAAGTAGTGTTTTGGCCAGACCTTGCATTGTCACACTGCCAATGGAACTTAAGCGGATTTGCGGCAAGGCAATATCGAGTTTATTCCGGTTACAATCCTCAAAATGTGCCACAGCTGTAGTCTATTGAAACTTTCTGAGCAAATTTGAAGCGAATGGTCTACCATAAAGGTTACAGGGCAAAAAACGTTGATTGTTTGATAGAAAAATCAAGAAGGAGCTCAAAATAATTGAAACATCCGAAATTCAGGAAGCTACAAAGCAAGTCACCCAGAAGATCAGGAAATCAGCGTAATGTGGAGCTGAGTTTTTCCTACGAGGTTTGTCAATGAGTTACATTTCTCGAATAAACAAACAAGTATAGAAAGCAAGCATTGAAAGTTTGTTCGGATTTTCTTCCTCATACGTTATGAATCAGATTATTTTTTTCTACAAAAACCACACAGCACAATGGTTAGAAAAGTAAGATTTCAAACCAAAATCCATTTTTTTATGTCAACCAGCATTTTTACTGTAGATGATTTGGCATATGAGAAAAGTGTTGTAATGACAAGGGGCTGTCAATAAACCACGTAAACTGAGGCAAATCTTATACTTCTTCGAAAAAACTTAATTCGTAACGCATTATTGTGCTAATTTACCCTTTTCTCAATGTGTTTTGTACCAAATTGCTACGACATACGAAGAGTTCCGTTGATAAGCCACCAAAGATTTAAAATTTACTGAAAAAATAAAAATTTTAATTCATTTTTTGTACAAAAAATTTTGCATATTTTCCACGAAATTTCAATAGATTCTTGAAGGGCATAAGTAGGGATCTTAGGTATAGTATCAGGAACTGTGCTTATGGGCTTTTCGAGAGGAATCGACGTAACGGCTGATTTGACGAGGATTGTCAAGCGATTCTAGACTAGAAGAATGCAGCGCGGGCATTGATTGTGCAGCAAAGAACCCGTCATAACGTGAGTCGATACAAGCAGAAACGAAGACAGCTGATCCATCTTTTCCGGGACAAAAAGCGCCGCCTGAAAGAGCTGGAGTGTGAGGAAATGAAGAAACACATAGATTCTACAGCACCTAAACGCTTCCCACGCAGGCTTTGTGTCGCGAGCTGAAATGTATCGGGATGAAGATGGAGGAATCTTGACGGATGAACGTGAGGTGATCGACAAATGGAAGCAGCATTACAATGAACACCCGAATGGCGCAGAGACAGAGGACTAAGACGGTAGGAGAAACGACTTCGTCCGCACAACGAACGAGGGAGACACACTGCCCCCATGATAAATGAAGTTAAGAATGCTATCAAACAGCTAAAGAACAACAAATCACCTGAAAAAATGGCACCGCAGCGTAGCTTAGCAAGCTGGGCCCGGATAAATCAGCTTCCTGTCTGCAACAGCTGATAGTCAGTATTTGGGATACAGAAAAGCTACCGGAGGAGTGGAAGGAGGGAGTAATATGCACAATATACAAGAAAAGCGACAAGTTTGAATGTGAGAACTACCGAACGATCAATATTCTCATTGCAGCCTACAAAGTGCTCTCCCAGATCATCTTTCACCGTCTCTCGCCGGATTGCTGGGAGAGTTATGAAACCGGCTTTGTGGATGGACGATCGACAACGAACCAAATCTTAACGCTGCAGCAGTTCCTCCAAGAGTGTCGCGAATACCAAGTCCTCACGCACCACTCATTCATCGATTTTAAAGACGCTTACGACATTGTCGACCGTATAGAGTTATCGAAAGATATGGACAAAAATGGCTTTCCTGCGAAACTAACAAGACTGATTAAGGCCACGATGGTTGGTGAACAGTGCTGTGTGAAAAAGTGCTGTTGGAAAAAATACAATAAAAAAGACAAGACGACGGTCTTCCTGCCTCCTGTTCAACATTGTCCTTGAACGTGTTGTTAGCGTGCGGCGTTTAATATGCAGGACATGATCTTAAATAAACTCAATAATTTGCTTCGCTGGCGACGTGGGCCTAGCCGGAAGGACGTCCTAAGCGTACACCAAGCTGAAACGGGAAACAGAAAAGGTTGGAATGATCGTGAATACGTCGAAGACCAAGTATCTGCTGGCAGGGAGAACCGAGCGCGATAGGGCTTGCATAGGCAGTAGCGTAGTGACCTATAGAGATGAGTTCGAGGTGATTGACGAATTTATGTACCTCGGATCATTGGTAACATCAGACCTCAACTGCAGCAGAGAAATCCGCAGACGTATTGCAACTGGGAGTCGTGCCTACTACGGACTCCACATGATGTTGAGGGCTGGCAAACTTTGTTCGCGTACCATGTACAAGACGCTCATAAAACCGGTAGTCCTCTACAGGCACGAGGCCTGGCCAATGCTCGAGGAGGACTTGTAAGCATTAGCCGTTTTCGAACGACGAGTGCTTAGGACCGTCTTCAGCGCAGTATGTGAGGATGGCGTAAGAAGGCGAAGAATGAGCCACGAAAGTCGCTAAAGCTAGAAGAACACAATGGGCGGGACATTTTGTGAAAATGCCGGACAACAATTTCGCGAAAATGTTCGTCTTAAAACCGGCCGTAGAGGTGGCGATGTGCTAGGTGGTTGGACCAAGTGGAGCAAAATCTTGGAAATGTAGGATGCTCAAGAAACTAAAGACAAGCTTCCATGGATCGAGTGCGTTGAAGAAACGTTGTGACGCAGGTGAAATCGTGAGGGATGTTCACCAGGATAGTAAGTAAGTATGTTGCTTTTCAAGGAATTTGTTTCGAAAGATAGAATTCAAAACGACGATATTATTGTTTTTCGCCACCAGAATTGCAAGTACACTTATTCATGATTCTGAACGATATTTGGAAACGAATTCGCAATGAGTTTTTCTTTCATCGAAATTAAGCAGCAGGAATATTGCGGTTGTTTCCCTACATAAAAAAAAAACAAACAAAACCTAAAAGTGATACTAAACCAGAGGGGTTGTGCAAGGATAATGGAGAATAACATAAGGCTGTTCGTTACGTTGAATGCATTTTTGCTTTCGAGAGTGATCATTCATTTAGCTTTCGAGGATTTCTGGGATCTATTTTTGGCTTCTTTACGATTACAGGAATATTCATATTGGGAAGTATTTGGGCTTGTTTGGCTATTTGCCAGAAACTGGAAGTCATCAGTTTTGATTTTAAAACGATATGTAGAATCAATTTCTGAATAAATGTCGTTATGAACACACATGGTTCCATTTACTTGATTAGTGCTCGAGTTGTGCAGAAATGTGTGTTCCATTTGTATGAGAAACCTCCCTTCTAGAGTAGGGAAGGGTGTCAAACTACCATAAAACAATTACTTGCTCCTGAAAACCCCCACAAGCAAAATTTGGTTCCATTTACTTGATTCGTTCTCGAGTTGTGCAGCCATTTATGTTCCATTGATATGGTAACCCTCCCTTCCAGAAGAGGGAGTGGTGTCAAACCACCATAAAAAAAATTCTCTCCCAAAAACCTCCACGCAGAAGTTTGTGTTTTTTTGTAAGATTTGGACCACTGCGACCATTATTTTGATCTTTTGTGGTCAGTTCTGTGTTTCAGTTGTATGAGAGCACTCCCTTCTAGAAGAAACCATGAAAACTTTCTTGTCCCCTAAAACCACCATACGCCAGCAGGTAAATTCGATTTTAAAAACCTACGTCGAAAGAAACATAACCCAAAAGAATGAAAAATTTCATCCTCAAACATACATTTGAAGTTAGAGCTCTCCAGAACTTATTTTAAAGTCGCTTTTTTGTAAGCATTCAGCAATATACTGTACTGGAATCAAACGCTCTCAAATTGGTGATATCCAATATAAATCGGGCGGTCTGTCACTACCAAATCGAAGGCTTTAGCCTAACTAATTTCTCGGGCGCAACGAATTCGAGAGTAGGTGTGGGCTTAATTCTTTGTTAATGTAAATCTATCAAACCAATATTCCAATATTGACGTGTCTGTTCCTGTAATTATGTAGTACACTCGAACTATAAATTGAAACTTTCGTTCCAATAATAACATAGGTACTAGGCCTTGCGGCACCTTAAAATGACATTCTCATAATACATGAGTATCTAATCACATATTGAATTGAAACTTCGAATAAGCTCATGCTTTCGAAGCTTTCGAACGAATGAACGATAGTATAAAAATTCACTTCGAGAGAAAGAGAGAAAGTTCGATGTTTTTACATCGGCTTCCAATATATATGCAGCATGCTCCAGAAAGAGCACTTCGTCTAGTAAATAGTATCGTCATAATTATTTATAGTTGCTCTGGTACATTACAATCCTAAAATATGTATGGTGTACCGATTTATTGGTGTAATCGATATTCGCTTGTTTGATTTCGGGTTTATCGAAATAGATTAGGTTTACATAGTATGTACTTCGATGTGTCACTACACGACGGAAGTGTACATTGAAGAATAATTTGTTTGCTGGCAACATGACGTGCAAACTAGATATTGTTTTCAGATTACAAACGTACACATAGAGGAACAAATTAGATTCTATGAAAACTATGTTTCAAATTTCCCGCAATCGCACAACCAGCGAGTGCGAGAGAAAAAAATCCGAAACCGGAAAATGTTATGCAAGCGCAAGTCGAAAACATCGCACACGGTGAAGGCCAACCCGAGCGGCCTCCTGTTGCACTGTAGTGGTACGAGAGGTAAATCCCGAGTAGTGCACGACCTCGAGCGTCCAAGCAGCTGACGGAGGCAACGATGCCAGCTGATGGGCCACGTAAGGATATGCTTCCATGCCACTTTGATGTGATACTTTTGCCAGTGCACACGTTCGTCCGTGGTTCGGTCCAGGTTCTGTCCGGTACGGTGGATAAGATTGTGTATCACCTGCACCTCCGAGTTAGCTTCACACTTTTCAATCAGTTTTCCCAGCCAGTGGTTCAGTTTTCCCAGCCAGTGGTTGACGGTTCGTGTAGTCGAGTGGGGTTTTAGCGTTTCACGTTGATCCAGTTGTGTGACGGGAGTTTGCGGAATACCGAGAGCAGATAACGCCGTCCTCGTCAGTTAGGGAAGTTTAGTTTGGTGGAATATTTGCATACTCTTCGCATTCGCAACTGCTTCGCTATCATCGGTGCCAGCGAGGGTCCTCACAGGTTGAGTGAGTACAGTACTTCAGAGTTTTTCAACCTACGGCAGTTTAAGGTAATTTAAAAGCGCATACTACTTTTTATGACGTTCTCGCCAAACAACTTTCCATTTAATATAAATAATGTGTTTCGATATTAAGAACTTTGATGGAGTGTTGGAAAATTAACAGTATAATACGTGTGTAAACAGTAGTTTGCATATGCAAGACACAACAGAATATGCAAATGAAGTAGATGTGTAGGATACAGCTCGCATTGAAACCCGTGCTGCCGAAAAGCAAAACTACTCCTTTACTTCCGCTACCAGTTGACGAAGGCGTTTACAAACATGCTGCACATGGTGATTACGCAATACTAACCGAATATCTCGGTGCACTCCCCTTTAGGATGATTCAAATTTCTGTGGTACCATGTTTGTTTCTCTGCATTAGATGTTTATATATAAAGTTTGGAAAGCAGTTGAAATAATCTTTATCAACCATATTATTAAATCACATTAAAGGTCAAATACAAGTGCAAGGTTGGAAGATTTTTTATGGTGTGCAAAGTTGATCTTTTAAAAACATATTTTGAAAAGCGCACGCACGGTGACATTTTATTCCTTATTATTTCGAAACCTTTTGAAAACTATGAAACAAAATACACATAATTTTCAGGACAAACCCCCACCAATTAGCCAATAATCAATCAAAGAAATGATTTTTGGTTTATTCGTTTAACCCTTAAAACCTTGAAAGTGCAGCTAGGCTGCAAATTATATGCTAAAAGTAGTTTTTCATTGAACAAGTTTTTCACGTTCTGCATTGAACTCTATTATCATAAATTGGTCCAATTTGGTGATTCATAATAGAAATTTATCAATTGTCTAGTGAGGCTAATTAATCAAATTTTGTTTTGTGGGTCATGATTACAATCGATTTTTGTTCAACTACTTAATAATTGACCCTAGGCCAGCACCAATCAAATTAGTTGATATGGCTGTTGGCAAAAATTTCATACCAGAATTTTGTTGTTTTGTGTACACTTCGGGTGACTTTCACTAAATTAGCGGGATCCCAAAAGTCATCATGTTTTGCATCATGTAGTTCTAATTTTAAAATTTCAACATAACATATCCAAAACTCGGAAAGGCAGCATGTTTTGTTGTTGAAGATATTACGATTGAGATAAACCGAAAAAAATGATTTTTTTTTTATGAAAAAAAGATTTTAGTTATGATTTCATGGTGAAAGGCGCAAAGAGCCCTAGTTTTGTGTGTTTCTGGTAAACTGAAAGTTTTCTACGAAACATGTAGAAAATTTAGAGATGCAAAATGTGTTGTTTTTGAGATACCTTTTCTTTCCGAACTTTGGTTGTGGAGATAACGGCCTTGAGTCATGCCAAGTTACATTTGCTACACAATTTAATCGTCACACCGATCGAATAAACCGTTTTGGTTTTAAAAATATTTGTGATCAACAATACCCTTTGTACCAAAACCCTTTCCACAAATTAGTCGGGATTCGAAAAGAAAAATACTAATGGTGCTTATTACGGGAGTCACTTCACGGTGAAATATATTTCACTCTCACGCTCACTTCATTTTTTTAGACCTATTCCCGATTCCACCTAAAGTGAGGTGACAAAAATCACAAATTGAGAATAGGACAAGTGAAATGAGATGGTTTCCCAGCTCAAAAACGTCTAAGTCCCAGAAAGTCGTTTTTTCCCGTTTTTTCAGATAACACCAGATCTTGACGTGTTCTGCATTTCTAAGACATTCGGCATCAAAAAAAAAATGTTTTTTTCGGTATCGAAAATTTCCTGAACTAGTTTGCGTTTTTTTCATCGGGCAAAAAAATGAAAAATTGACCGCATTAAGGCACGGATCAAACTCTGATTCGCTTCGTTACTGAAGAATGAATCCAATATTTACCATTAGATCACAAATCAATCAACTTTAAGACTTATGGCAGCTTCGTGGAATCATTTCACCGTTCAAAATGGTCGTGAAATAATTCAACGCGAAACGTCGCTTTTTGCTTTCTCACTTCACTGATATGACACTCATAATAAACAAGATTCCACGGCAGATGTCACTTCTCGACGTTTTTCTCACTTACGTGAGTCCCGTAATAGGATTTTGTTCACTTCACTCTGATTTTACCGTGAAGTGACTCCCGTAATAAGCACCAATAGCACAAAATGATATTTTTAGCCCACAAATTGGGACATTTTTTTATGAAATTGCTCATGAAATGATTCAAACTCAAGCATTAGCTTATTGATCAACAATGCATTTTCAAGCTCATAGAGAATTGTTTGATTAAATTTACATTTGATATCGTTTGCCAAAAATTGCATACTCAACGATTTTATAAAATTGTTCTCTTTAAACCCAAAATAGGTTAAGTTTTCTTCTCTGCTCATGAATCTGTGTGAAAAATTGGAAGGGAAACTTCAACAATCTGTCTAAATCGTAATCGTAGCTCGAGACCAATTACGAGTAGAATCATTCTACATAATAATTGAAAACTGACATCAAAGGTAAAACTTGATCTCTACATTCAAAATTGTTCCACATTCACCGCTAGTTATTGATCAATCATTATTTGTAACAAAACAACACAGGTGCGGCTGTTTGGACGAAAGAAATGACAACTAAAGAATCATGCCCATTACATTATTTGTATGCTATTTGCCACGAAAGTCTGGCTTCGATTAACCTTGAGTTGGGTTTCATGTGTCACGAGAAATTTCAACGCAGACATGTGCTTTATCCTGCTGCATCGCATGAAGTTTTCATTTTCAAGGATTTTTGTAGCCTTATACAGTTTGCTGATAAAAGAGGGCATACAACACTTTCCACCACACAACTGGAGGTTTAATTCGATAGCACATTGCTAAGTGTTTTCTGCACTCAAGCAAGCATACGTACTAGAGTTTTTGACGTAGGACTACGTCTTTGTTTTCTATACTAGATTACACTTTGTGAAAATGAAAATGAAACTGGCAAATGTTGCGTCAGATTTCAAACGGTTATAGCAAGCGAACGACTTAATGCATCTTAGTCATTTATATGTCGGTGGATAGATAAAATGTGTAACAATTTTTTGATATTATGTTCAACATTGTTGCTTTACTGCTTAATGGTGGAAAAAGGTGAAAAGTTCCAAGGTCAAGCTTTCCCATACATTTCCCTTGTTCTTGGCTTGCTTCCCAAGCACAGATAACAATGACATGGACGAAATAAATTCCACTGCCTACATATTTTGATTCAACAAAGTGTTTTGGTTTGTTTGTCTTTGTCTAAGCTGCGTGGCCACGCCTTAATGGTAAAAATCTACGCTGAACTCGATACAAAAGACTGCGTGTGGAAAATTCAGCTTCAGTTTAGTTTGTTCCACAATAGCGAGTGCAGTGCAGCTGTTAAGCTTTGCGACATTGAGAAACGAGAGCTGTATACGATTCAATTTCCAGGCACCGCGGAGCATGTTACCTGTATTCTGCACACGGCAGCAACAGTTACCATCGTACGCTGCAGGATATTTTGCTGGCACAGCTGCTGGAGGGCACAGCGGAGAGCAAATTTTATACGAGCCAACAAAATAATCGATGCTACCGGTGGTGGTGTGATACATTTGGTGCTGTAGCATACATTTCGAGCTGAAGATTATCGAATCGGTTCTTTTTAGAACTATAAATGCTTGAAGATAGAGTTACGAGAATTTTCACAACTACTCCTAGTGTGAAATGTCCATCTATTTCTCAATAATCATTTTTACAATAACGACCAGGGCGCACCAAAGATAAACGGTAGTGTTGCCTATGAATAGTTTATCACAACAAGACATAACCCTCATTCCAAGAATTTTCACTGCTAAATTGAGTGATTTTCCGGTTTAATTGTTTGTTTGTGTTCACTCGAACACCGTTATCAGTCAAATATCAGCAACGAAAATTAGTTAATCTAAGAACCAAAGTGATTTTCGCATCGGGAAAGCAAAAACTTTCTTTTGATGCTTATGAAAATCACTCAGTAGTATTGAAGATGTATTGGTTTGTTTCTCTTTCTTTCTATAAGCTACGTAGCCACGCCTTAATGGTAAAAATCTACGCTGAACTCGATACAAAAGACTGCGTGTGGAAAATTCAGCTTCAGTTTAGTTTGTTCCACAATAGCGAGTGCGGTGCAGCTGTTAAAGCTTTGCGACATTGAGGAACGAGAGCTGCATACGAGTCAACTTCCAGGCACCGCGGAGCATGTTACCTGTATTCAGCACACTGCAGCAACAATAACCATCGTACGCCGCAGGATATTTTGCTGGCACAGTTGCTGGAGGGCACAGCGGAGAGCAAATTTTATACGCGGCCAACAAAATAATCGATGCTACCGGTGGTGGTGTGATCATCAGCATTCTGTAGCTTCATTTCGAGCTGAAGATTATGAAATCGGTTTTTTTCAGAACTATTAGATAATGAAGATAAGAGTTATGAGAATTTTCACAACTACTACTAGTGTGAAATGTCCATCTATTTCTAAATAATCATTTTTACAATAACGACCAGGACGCACCAAAGATAAACAGCGGAGAGCAAATTTTATACGCGGCCAACAAAATAATCGATGCTACCGGTGGTGGTGTGATCATCAGCATTCTGTAGCTACATTTCGAGCTGAAGATTATGAAATCGGTTTTTTTCAGAACTATTAGATAATGAAGATAAGAGTTATGAGAATTTTCACAACTACTACTAGTGTGAAATGTCCATCTATTTCTAAATAATCATTTTTACAATAACGACCAGGACGCACCAAAGATAAACAGTAGTGTTACCTATGAATAGTTTGTCACAAGATATAACCCTCATTTCAAGAATTTTCACTGCTAAATTGAGTGATTTTCCGGTTTCATTGTTTGATTGTGTTCACTCGAACACCGTTATCAGTCAAATATCAGCAACGAAAATTAGTTAATCTAAGAACCAGAGTGATTTTCGCATCGGGAAAGCAAAAACTTCCTTTTGATGCTTATGAAAATCACTCAGTAGTATTGAAGATGTGTTGGTTTGTTTCTCTTTCTTTCTATAAGCTACGTGGCCACGCCTTAATGGTAAAAATCTACGCTGAACTCGATACAAAAGACTGCGTGTAGAAAATTCAGCTTCAGTTTAGTTTGTTACACATAAGCGAGAGCAGTGCAGCTGTTAAAGGTACGCGACATTGAGAAACGAGAGCTGCATACGAGTCAACTTCCAGGCACTGCGGAACTATGTTACACCTTTATTTTGCATACGGCAGCAACACTTACCATCGTTCGATGAAGGATATTTTGCTAGCACAGCTACTGGAGGGCACAGCGGAGAGCAAATTTTATGCGCGGCCAACAAAATATTCATGGTGCGATTATCAGCGTTCTGTAGCACGAATTTCTAACTGAATATTATGGAATCGGTTCTTTTCAGAACTATAGATGCTTGAAGATAAGAGTTATGAGAATTTTCGCAACTACTACTAGTGTAAAATTTTCCTGTATTCATGCATCGTTAGTTTTAAAATAACGACTATCAAAAATAAACAGTAGTGTTACCTATGAACAGTTTAGCGCAGCAAATAATAATATTTAGTTTAGCATATATTATATATTTAGTCCTACGTCACCATTTCATACAACCCCTAGGGCTGTATACCTTGTAGTATTTTTTATATTTATGTTGCTCCCGATAGGGGAAGTTCACGGCATCTGCTTCCTTTCAAGATTTTTTTCTATGCGCTACCGACAATCACGAATATAATCGCGCATTCCAACTGAGAAAAAAATAATCATAGTAAAAGTTTGTGATAAGTTTTTGTAATCCAATTTCATACACTCTGTTATACTTTTGAACAAAAATAATCTCATTTCAACTTCCGGGTATCGTGCTACAAACGTAGAATGATTATTATCTATGACCTTACAAGTCTAAAGGAACCAAACAGTGCTCAGTTGTACATGCAAGGGCAAGAAAACGCATAATGAATGGTGCCCAGCTAGAACGTATTGTTTGTAGCACACAGGATAAACCATTTATAAAGTTTTAAAAGAGAGTATACGCCGTGATTGACAGGTCAAAAGAAATTGTTGTATAGTTGGATTTTGCATAACATAGTTTACAAAGAAAACCACACCCTACTTGAGCTGTATACTAGCTTTCGAAAGTTTCGTTACCAAAAAGTACTTAATTTTTCATTGTATTCTATTCTCCCGGGTTTGCCATTTGCTTGCAATTAAGGCGCGGCAAAGTGAAGACCCCAAGCCATGCTAGTGTAGTACGACCATACAAGTTGGTGCACCCTGGAAAGAGGCGGCAAGCATTTTATGTAACAAGTAGATAAAATGTTGCCATCCACTGAGTTTGCCCAGCGGCCAGGTTAGCTATGACGTTTCTGAATTGAAGTTCACAATGCAGGTCACGAGATGACAGCATTCATTCCTTGTTTCCCTTGCTAGTACTTTGGCAGTGCGATAGTGGTTCACTTAAGATTTGACGTGCTAAGTTTGAATTGTTTTGTTTTTCTCACCGAGAGATTGTTTCAGTTTCATCACGAAAATGAGGTTAATTCAGTTGTAGCTTGAATCATCTCATATCTGGACGCGCAAAAACGTATCTATCACGAACCATGTTTTGCTGAAGTATATAAAGTATAAATATTTATGTGTAGCAATTTTCATTCTATCAAAGTTATGATTTTTTGATAGTAGAGTTTTTCAACTACAAAAAACCCTTTTTTATAAAAACTATTGATTATTAGTAGAGTTATGGCCGCTTCCCTGAAACCATGTTTTTAAGAAACTTGCGGTGTTCACGATGGAGATTCAGCGGATCAGCTAAAAACATAGAACTCGTAATATTTCATTCGCTTTGAATCGTACCGGGTCACAATTATTCTATAAGTATTTTGTTACTATTGCTTTAAGTATTTTGTTACTGTTGCAAATGGGAACGTTTTTCCCGAAAAAATCCTGTTTTGTAATGCAAAAAAATGTATTAAAATTGTTTCCGGCAAAATTAGACTTTGTGCATCTAAAATCCATTGTTCCAGGACCAACAACGTTAATAACGAACTTTTCGATGAAAGATGAAGCCAATTTTCGGAAACAGTATTTGGAGAAAATTGCGTATCCAACTTTCCGCGTCGAGCGGTAATGGCGGATAGACTTCAGATATAATGGAGGTTGCCATACTACTAGTTCAATCGGTATTTCCATTGAACTAAAACTAGTTCCATGAAAATTGAAAACCTTTCCTCCCCACCCCCACCCCCACACAATAACTTGTCCTAATGGCTTCTAATAAAACACTCTTCGGAACAATGACAAAAATTTCGATCGTGAGACTCTATAAGATAAATGAAAATCAAAAACTAGTGACACTCTGTTGAAAGCACGCTGGATATTCAAGATGGCACTATTTGAGCTATAGTTGGTTCGACGAAAGGGCAAGTGCAAGGCTGGAGTCCTTCGTAGGGTTCTAGTAGGAGCGTTCAGGTTGATTTGACGGAGGATGACAGGGCAGTAGATCCGTGATGTCAGGATATCAGAAACTAGCATAGCGTGAGCTGTTTCTCGGCGTAATTGAAGAGTATCGATCTGGAGGAGCTGGCACCGGTCCTCGTATCTGGTGTCACGCATGGGCTGCTGCCAGGGAAGCATTCGAAGAGCGTATCGTACAAACCGCCGTTGAATGCCTTCGATTCGATGGATGGCATTGTTGTAGTGAGGGATCTAAACTGTAGAACAGTACTCCAGTGAAGACCGCACAAGCGAACAGTAGAGTGTAACTAAGCAATGAATATTTTTGAAATCACGTGTCATTCGGAAAATGAGGCCCATTTGTCTGGAGGCTTTCGCTACGATGTACGATATATGCTGTTTGAAGGTGAGTTTTTCGTCTAGAAGTACGCCGAGATCTTTGATGAATTCGACCCTCTGAATAGGGGAACCGTTTATAGTATAGTCAACATGTATTGGTCGGTGTTTCCTGGAGAAAGTTATCATGAAGCACTTAGTCGGGTTTAGTACCATGCAATTCAGCTCGCATCAGTGGGCGAATATATTAAGTTGTTGCTGAAGAAAAGCGGCATCGGCAGCATGTTTGATTTTATTGAATAATTTCAAATCATCAGCAAATGCAAGACGAGGACATTCAACGGAGTAGTGCACGTCGTTGAAGTACAGCAAAAACACTAATGGGCCAAGATGACTACCTTGAGCAATCCCGGAAGTAGCGGAAAATGATTCAGAAATTTTGTCGTCAATTTTTACACTCAGAGTACGCCCTACTAGATATGACTCTAGCCAGCACAGTAAGTTGCCGCTAAAGCCATAACGGTCTAGTTTAGCGACAGCAATGCGATGGTTTATTTTGTCGAAAGCGGCAGAAAGGTCCGTATAGATTGTGTCCGTTTGAGATCGATCAATAAAGCTGTCGATTACGAAACTTGTTAGGCAGAGTAAATTCGTTGTACAGGAGCGTTTCGGAAGAAACCCATGTTGTTCGTCGGCAATAATATTCTGGCATTGCCAGTAAATAGGTTGCAGTACGATTAGCTCGAATAGTTTCGAAATAGCACACAGGACAGATATTCCACGGTAGTTATCAATTTTCGTGCGATCACCCTTTTTATGGACCGGGAACACATATGCATGTTTCCAAGCAATTGGAAATCTTCCTGTGGAGAGTGACAGGCGGAACAAAAGGCTCAATGGTAAAGTTAAACCAGAGATACACTTTTTTAGCAATGTGGCTGTCCGGACCAGGAGAGCAAGAGTGTTTCAGTTCAGTAGCGGCGGCAAGAATCATGTCGTCATCGATGTTAATCGAGGCCATAGAATGTCCGGTAGGGAAAGCGTTGCTTGCGGCTTCAAGAACTTGATTATCAGAAAGAACTTCATTGTTGAAAACGTTCGAGAATTTTCTGGCAAACAGCCGGCATATTCCAGTGAAACTATCAGCTTTCTCACCAGCTAGCTCCATAGAGTAAAGCCTGTATCAGACTAACCGTTGTAGCGGTTGACCGTTACCGTTCCGTTCCTTTTCGACCAATCAGAGCACAGCGGTCGACCGTCGCTTGTTGTTGTTGTAAGAAATAGAATTATTTCTATTTTTGCCGCCGACCGTTCCCAACGGTTGGCGACTGCTGTCATTGACATGGCGAAGGCAAACGAATCTCTTCACACCTACACAAGATCACATACAGAGACTTGACAAATGAAAATGTGTGCTTCTCTTTTACGCACACACGACAGCCAGTAAAAACATTGATAGCACCGGCAACGCTGATTGGCGATGTCAATTTTCGACCAACGCACACTGGCAAAAATGAATCCAAATTGTCACTAATTAAAAGCCGCTGGGCTGGATACCTTCAATATAGCATTTCTTATTTAAAATGGGCAACAAATTGATTGGCGATGGTTTCATTTTGGACAGGGCACGGGAAATCCTTTCAAGCTTTTCATATTTTAAATATCATCTGACCACAGTATGTCAATAAAACCAATATTTGGAGAGTAAATGAAAAAAATTCTTGATATTGAGCTCTCGTACCACTGCAGCAGCTGATTTTAGCACATCAAGGTTGAACAGGCGACTCATACGATCACGGTGTTCCACAGCAGACGAGCCAACCGGTGGACTACACAGCATTGCCGATCATGTCCGGACATGTTAGTAATATTGTCCATATCTCGTGCGTCGCGTGTGCTTTCATCCAGTTGATCACTGCTAATAGCTGTGCGTGTGCCGATAGTTACCTTGTGTGCATGATGGATATGTTTGCTTGCTTGCAGTGTGAGCGGTAAATGGCAATCCAAAATGATGCCTTACCAAACAAACTTCTCTCTACTGTGAGTAATAACGAAGCACTTTGTAATGCTCTCAATCACAATTGAAGAAGTTAATATACTTTTCTGTCACTTTCCTAAACCTTGGCAGCGATAACAACTGCGCAAAAAGCGTAGTTGAGATCTTGCTTTTCTGCTTTTGAAGTTATTAAGATTATCGTAATATTTGAGAGACATGTAGTTACATGCTGGGCTAGAGCGAACCCAGCATGAGTTTTGGATCAATTCTAAGTGTAGTAGAGAAAAGAGGAAGAGGAATGAACCCATAAATTGTAAAGAAGAGAGATAAACCCATAAGCTGTCGTTGAAAAATTTAATTGTTGGAAAATCATTGAGAGGAAAAACAGGCTGCTGCCAAAAATTAAAAATATTTTTGAATTCCTTAATAGGTACACTGTGAAAAAAATTCACGTGAAACTGAAGTGATTTGCTGTTGAATTCGCACTACTTGCCTAACATTTCAAAGTGAAAGGAAAATCTTTTGAAACATATCAATGCAAAAAACGATGAAATCAACAGCAAACCACTTGATTTTCTGTTGTTATGTTCTTCTTTTTTGATATGCCTATGTTCGAGATACGGAATGTCGGTCATTTGGATATTATCAGCTAATCACAATAAATTCAAAAGATTTCTGTTTATTTTATATTTTTCAATTTTATTTTATTTTAGATTTTCAATTTGAATACAAAATGATCTCTGTCACCGTGTCAGTGCAATCGATTTCAGGATCTGTAAAAGAATTGTTTTATTGTTATTTTGATATCAAAGATTCAATAAAACCTACTTTCAAACAAATTGTTATTCTGTGGGGAAAATGTGCTGCTTGCGCTTTTTGTCACCGTCACTATGTTTGTTTCGTTTTATGTTTTTGACGTTTATCAATTGGAATTGCAGCTGTAATTCAATCGATTTAAACAGTGGTGCAAATACAAGAGATAATCATTATAATATGATGGTGATTTCCATTGAATAGTTTTCAACGCAAGATCATTTCGTTGGAAAGTGTTAATCATTGTGAAATTAACACTAAATCACTTCAATTTACAGTGCGATTTGACGAATTGAGTCAAGTGCAGAAACACTTGAAGTAATCGTGCCATTTATTTACAGTGTAGAAAAATTCTAAAAATTATTTGTCAGGTTGTTCTTTGGGTTAGAAAATTGTTTGATATAAAAAGGAGAAATTTAAAACTGGTTTCGTAAAAAGGGGATAACTCAAGATTGACTCATATTACCTCGAGGTGATAGTTGTTTCTTGTGTGAAATTTTCCAAGAAACACAGAGAAATTATCAAATTTTTAATGAAAATATGAATATAATCTATCTGGCAACACTTTTGTTTTTTGTTTATTGTTTAGTCTTCATTGAATTATGGCTTTTCTAAACCTAGTTTTGCTTATATTAAAATCGAATTCGTAGCTAACTTCATTGAAAAGCCAACAAATGTAATCTAACGGATTATGCTGGCCATACGTGGTGCGGTGGATTGGAGTCCAGAGAAACGTTCGGTTACGTAAGCGATTGCACATGGATGTTAAAGAAGGTAACTACTAGGGTGGGGAAAAGTGATCGATTTTCCAGAACCAAGTTTTTTTGGTTCCTTTTGGGATCCCAAACAACCCTAAACTTACTGAAGTCGATTGGTTTTGTCTCCGCTTGGCGCATTGCATTTAAAATTTGTATGAAAATTTATATGGGAAAACCTACTTTTCTGCATTTACCTTTCTAGAGAGCTCAATAATGCTCTAATAGTGCACTATATTATGTTAAAGTATAGTATTTTAGATGCTTAACAACTTTGCAGAAGACACTGAAGAATGTCCCTAAGAAGAGCTATAGCTGTTCAAAGTTGGGTATGTCGATTTAAATGCAGAAAATCTTGTTTTCTGCTAACATTACCAATGTATCGGCGTCAGTAGGATTCCCATCAGAAGTAACCTGTCGTTACGAGTTTATACACTCAACTAGACCAAGCAAACAATTTCAGGTCAATATTCTAGGCGTAGATAGAATCTACAACGTGTTTCAGAGGTTACTTCTGATGGAAAGCTGACTGACGCCGGTACACTGGTAGTGTTGGCAGAAAAAATGATTAGCAACATAATTTTCGACATACTCAACTTTGAACAGCTCTAGTATTTTTTTTGAGACACCCTAGCTCTTTAGTGTCTTCGGCCAAGTTGTTAGGCATCAAAAAACCTACCATTTGAAGTTATGAAACCTATGGTTTGAGCCATTTTGAGCTCTGTAGAATGGAAAATGCATAAAAGTTGGGTTTCCATACAAATCTCCATTTAAATTTGAAATGCAATGCGCCAAGCGGAGACAAAACCAATCGACTTCCGATAAATTTAGGATTGTTTGGGGCCCCAAATAAAACAAAAAAAAAACTTGGTTCTGGCTCTCTGCTATCAAGTTTCGTTTTTTTCCATATAACGATTCCCCACTATAGTAACTACAGCCAACTGTGTCCATCAGAATATCATTAATAAGTAATCTTTGAAATATTACTCTATGTTCGGCTTGTGTGCTCAGTTTTATCAGTTGACAGAGATTGTCATAAGCTGGGAGGTGTAAGGGATTCTCCAGTGCTGTATGGTGCCCCAACAGGAACTGCATATTCGAAGATGCTGCGAACCAGAGAACAGTAAAATGTTTTCAAGGCGTAGATGTCGTCAAAATCCGAGGTGTTCCGTCAAATGAAGCCAAGTAAGACGTATGGTTTAGACGAGATGGTGGTATGCTCGTCGAATCGCAGCATACTATCAATCGAAACTCCAAGATCTTTTATAGAGTCACATCGGTTCAAACCTTTTTCACTTATTCTGTACGTGTAATGTTGTGGGCTACGAAGCCGACTAAACAAGATGATGTTATGTTTGTCCGTGTTCACTTCCATGCCGTTCACAAGGCACCATTGCAATACGCTGTTTTCATCATGCTGCAGGGCATTGCGGTCAGAAACAGATGCAATAGTGCGAAAGATTCTAAGATCATCGGCAAATAATAATTTTTCGAAGACGATAGAGTCGCAGAGAGTACGAACATAAGCGGTGCCAACGTGCTACCTTGGGGTACTCCAGAAGGTATGGGAAAACAGTAAGAACATTAACGGAGGCACTTGCGGTCAAAAATTATATATTTTCGGGATTCTTTGGATTAGTTTCATTACACATCATCTAACAGTATTTTGCGGACAGTTTTATAAAAAAAATAGATTTTTAAAAGAAATAGCTATTTTAGATAATTAGTTTTTAATTTTTCTTTTAACTTTTTTTGAAATAAAAATAAGTTTCTTTTAGAGTGTATATTTTACTTTTCGTAAAGACGAAGTTATTATCTACAACTTTGCCGAAGACGTCACACCGATCAAACGAACCGTGTTGGCTCTAAATATATCTTTAATCATCAGTACCTTCCCAAAATAGCATCAGTAGCTTCTCAAAAATGAGTCGTGTTCCAAAAAAAATTAAACCATTAGCATAAAATGACATCTTTTACCCATAGAAACATCTATGCAAAGTTTCAGCCAAATAAAAAATGGTCGATTAAATTGGTTGCCCGTTTTTTTTTTTGTGGAATTGCTCTAATATATTCAAATCAACAACATTTTTTCATATTTGTTCCAGCGAAAATTATTTGTGTGTTGTCATTCATTCGATAATCAGAGTAAATGTGTACTAACGGTACAGGTTTTCATCTTCGATTGAGAAATCCAACCGAAGAAGAAAACACACTGCACTAACAATTTGCAAATTGCACTGTTTTTCCACTGTTTTCGCTACGTATTGAGAAGCTCACCTTCATTTAACATAATTACCATCATCACCGCCAGCAGCCTCTAACCTTCCAGACTTTGCTTTTGATCTTGGAAAGGTGTTGCAGGATGCTGCGGTATAATTTAGATGATTAATTACACACTTTACTGATGGAGCTTCCGCACCTAAAAAGAAGTTCTGTAGGCGAGAAGTAACGAGCAAAAGTGAATACCATCATCCCTCACTTTTTGCCACATTGAATGGAGAACGGTAAATTTATAACCTTTTTGTAGCACCAAAAAATAACAATAGAATGCAAAATGGTCTGGAAATAATTGAAAAAAAAAATCAAAGCCAATAATATATCAGCCCAGGAGCGCGAAAATGTGCTTCTGTAGAGCGCTGTGTATTGAAACAGCTTGATTTTATATTACTTTCGGCACATGGAGCAAAAAAATGGATCGGGCGTTGTGGTGGTAATTAAAATTCATAACCGCTATTCCTTTTCAATTACGTTATCAAAACAGCTTCAAACCCCTAGCGGCGGCTTTTATGCTTTTTGTTCCTCTAACAAGCACAAGATGTTACACATGCTTCCGGTATCTCCAGTATCAGATTAGATTCACGTATGCATTGTGATTTAAAATGCAGATAGAACAGGCAGCAGGAATAAGTAAAATGGGCGACTGGCAAATGTAGCACATTTGTTCGTTCATGTTCGCTGGAAGGGAAAAGTTGCTGTAAGCTGATTGCACGTTCCACTACACATATCCAATGTGTTGTGAAGGAGGAGAGGGGTATTCAACGTTGAAGTCCAGTGATTCCAGCTAGACGGTTTTCTACCAAACTTGATGTATTTTCAATAATTCCAACACCAAGCAAATGATAAACAGAGATAAAAAAATATAAATTTTTTTCATTTTTATGATATTTTCCGATAGATTTCAGTATAAAATGATTTTGCTAACACTGCAGTAGTCCAGGATTCTGATCAGTGATGCAAAAAAGTGGTAGAAAACTGTGTTAACAGCTTAAGCGTGACTGATCCGCTGTAGTTACAGCAGCCGGTGCATTAGTGCACCTCTACTGCTGTGCGCGCAATATTATTCTCTTCACATAAAAATGTGCTCTCGGGCGTGTAAACAAAATGGTACTTTTCAAAGTTGCATCTAAATTGGTTTCGAGTCATTTGAGCGTTGTTTATTTTCTCTGACATTGCAAGATTTTAATAATGTTCCTAATAATATCATTACGATGCTCTTCTGTCCGTGGCACAAGAAGTGGTATCATTATTAAAATTGGGTTGTTGCTAGTATATTATTTATTTCTGCAACTTTTAGAAGAATGTTCTTGCATTGTTTTGCCTCTGTTCTATGATTTATATTTTACCTATCAATCAGAAATATTATTTTTATTCAACTGTGCCCTAGGCTTTGTTTTTTTTGCGAATTTACGTTTGTTAGTGCTTTGCTAATACAGGCAATTGTTTTTCCTCAACCGTCAGCGTACTGGAAAATCTCAGAACATAGGAGTGGACTGTCAATGCCCTGTCTAAAAAAAATATATATCTTTAAAAAATATTAAATATATATGATTTTAATGGCTCCTATTTGCTATGCATAAAGAACTCTGTGTGGGAAGCTTTGCGACCAGTCAAAATAATTATAATTATAAATTTTATATTTGTCAGACTCATATCGCCCTGCACATCTAATTTCTTTCTTGACTTGATCATAGTTTTCAGAAGGGTTGGAAATCCGCTCTCACAGAGATTTATAGAAAAAAACAGTTGTTTCAAACTTTCAAATTTATCAAGATCCCTTACAAACCAGCGGATACCCGGTTGGGAACCACTGATATAATGAAATCTGGTAAAGTATAAAAGCGGATAAACAATTCGTCATCAACAGTAGTCCTTCAAATAGTATTGGAGACCAACCTACAAGTTTTCCATTATAAGGTAACAAAACAGTCGAAACTAGAAAAAGTAGTGTACCACCGAGACCGAAACATTCTCTCGTGCTATAATAAGTTCATTTACATATTACATAAATTATACCAAGCAAACAAAAAAAAACAACCTAAAGGTCAAACCTGATATGAAAGCATCCGCGACGGTCGTAACTAGCTGCAAGTCTTCCGCTTAGCCTAACGAATTTGAGACTAAGTTAAGCAGAACTATACGTTTGTTCGAAATCGATTATAAATGAAGTAATAGAGATAAGTAGCGATACATGTGCCTCGCTTCCATGCGTTTCATATACAATGTTGCCCTGACGGACCAGACGCATTTCAATACCCTGAAGCCATTCATTTGAGGATTAATTCTTACGAGTAGTTTCATAAATTAGATTGTACGTTGGACAAACAAACGATGACACAGGATATACAACAAATAAAGGCATGTTCACTTGAATCATAGGACGTTACCACTGAACTGGTTCCAAAAGGGCATTTGGAAGCTTTACTGAAACTATGGAGACGCGTGGCTGTTGATTAAAATCTGAGTTACATCATCGTGAAACAAGCGTAGCCTTTCTACTTTTAAACCATTGCCTTCGGTTCAAACAGGACTCGAAGCTGCACGTAATATTATTACAATCCACCTGAGGCACATTATCTTTCACTAGCGTAAAATGTGCTTCAGATTAGAGGTAATTTTATCCAGCAGCTTTTATTAGTACTATTCGCAATCTTCCGTACATTTTAACTCAACATAAAAACAGTTTCCGATTACAGCGCAGGCATTGAAAATGCAACGATTCACTAACGATTTCTGTCGATTAAGTCGACGTGATCAATATTAGTGGGAAAAAGGGGACGGAGAACAGTTGAATGAAATCAATTACTTTTTGCCCGATGTTCATCAAGCTTGTATTGTGTGTGGGAATGGTGAAGGGAGGTACATAATTCATTTGTCGGCGGCCGGTGGTTTGTCGGAATTCCTTCTACATTGTAGGCACGACCTAGTTTTGCACCGTTGACTGTACAAAATACTCTAAGCTCTGGCTTTTTCCAATGTATACAAGTGCCCGCTATCGGCGGTGTTCTAATGTTGTTTACGGGCCATAGCACATGACAGCGTATCTACGTACTTTACTCGGTAGAATACATTGACATGACAAGCTAAGCTTCACAGTTGCACGATAATGACCAAACCGCATTGCCATACGTGTTCATACTATTGACAGCTGATTCCACTCAAGGTTCCTATCGAATATCGGGAAAAGGGGAACTGAAAAGGTTTATTATTGGCTTTACATAATTGTAATCCAAATAACAACGTTAACTATTTGCCAATCAGTCTAAAATATAGTTGAGCAATATAGATTTCATCAGCTGACCACAGGACGATGCAAATTGAACTGAAAATTAAATGAAGGCCGCAGAAAACCAACAGCTCTGATTGCACCTGGATGTAGAAGGCAGAATTTCTACGACTGCCGGTGCGCGTGACTGTGAACTTTCTGCTTGGCTTAGCTGGAATTATTTATTGGTTTCTTTTTGATTGAGCGAGAATAAATGGAACGCGATGGAAATGTAAAACGTGGAAGTAGAAAAGTAGGTAGGTACGTGAACGACGGAGGTTCAATTTATTTCCAGATTTTACTTCTATGCGATAGAATTTTGAATCTCTGCCGAGGCGTGAACTACAAATTAAGCTCAGAAAACCGGAAAATTTCAATAAATGTTTTGCGGGATCATTACGATTTCCTTTTTTAAGCATTCTTTTTGATGACTGTTCTGGTCCAGTTGCTCTTTTTGTTCGCAAAAAGAGAAAATATAATCTTTTTGTACACGTATTTTTTTCTAAATCACCTAACCAAAAGTATGCAAACTATTCTTGTATAGTTTCTTAAAAGATATAAGCAAATATTGAAAGTATTGTTGGTAGAAAGCTCGAGTCGATTTTTTTGTTACTTGTTTTTCGTGTGATAACAAAACTATTTTTGCAATTAAGGGCAAAAAAATTTCTATAACCTTTTCTGCAACGAAAAAAAAGTTTTATGTGCCAGTGTAAAATTCAAACGAAAATTTTATATAGAATGAAATGGGGCAATGAAAATATTTACAGCATAATTGAGATCAAATCTAACAACGGTACGAAACAAACAAATAATCCTTAATGGCCTAGTAAGTCTAATAAGTAAAATTAAACAATTACCATCTGAATGAAACTTTTGACAGTCTTCCCAACAATTCGCAAACCAACAACACCTTACTCCATCGATTTTGAACCTCACACAATTGGTTTTGTTTTGTTCAGACAGAAGTCCATCTAATCACTATTTATTAACTTTCCAAATTGATCACTCAACGTAACCGGAAGGTTTATTGCCTGAGAATCAATTTCTCTTTCATTTTCAACGCGCAATCAGCAAATCATAGCTGAATCCATTTTCCCATGTGAATCAAGCCCATTTCATAGCCTTCATAATTAATTACCAGATCGATTGCACTTTACGATCTGTCAATTCTCGTGCAACTTTGGCAGCCATCCATTTGCGGTAAGCTTCACGAGATTGGCTGTAAATAGGAAGAGCCTTTTCTGTGGTCAGCAGGATAAAGCAGAAGAGATTTGATCGATTACATGCAATTTAGAACCATATATCGTATATGTCTAGGTGCAGTATAAGTTGAGTAACACACCTGAGAGATACAGCCTATCTAAGGATATACGTGTACGATGTTACCCATTCTTGCTACAATTGAGATTGAGGGTCCGCTGTTCGGTTAATGGTACGAGTACAACATCGCCATTGTATCTACCGAAAGGTCAGTCATGGGGCGAAAATCAATCAGTCCACCTGCTGTTTTGCTTATTTACTACATACAGAAGCAGTTTGGATATAGAATTCAATGACCCTTTGTGCTATATAGCTTAGCGGTAATCGAGAAAAAAATATAATAGGCTCAACAAAAAGTGATGAAGATCAGTAAACCATTCAAGTACCACCAAATATTTCTTGTGAAAATACCACATAAACCATGCCTTAATCCACTGCTTGAGATGCAACATATTTCTACCAACGTAATACTCTCGCTTTCGAAGCTAGCTAAGTACCATCTGCAAACACATCCTGCACTTTTAACTGATGGTTTCAGCCAACTGCTACTTGCGGGGTGTCCCGAAAACGTCGAAAGGAGAATTTGTCTTGACACTGCTGATGCTACCGCCGCTCATGAAATGCTAGATAATCCATCCAGAAAGCGAGCAGTGAAAAATCAACTCTTTCAGGCTATGCATATGGCCACGCTAAGAAAAGACACATTTCTCGAAAGCATTTTCTAAAAACTTAGATTGGAAGGGGAGGCAGGTGCAGTCTGGTTAAACAATATTACAAACTCATTGCCTAGAATGAGATGTTGTAGTTAGAAAAAACAACTGTAGGTATATTTATAACGTCGAACACAATGAAATGTGTAATTTATACATTGTATAATGTGCAATACACACTTCTCTTCAACTCTGTCAATCGTATTATACTGTATTTCTTCATGCTCAATCATGAATTTTATTTTTAATATACAAATAGGTTTTCGTCACAACTTCCAAAAAACGTCTTTGAAATGAGGCATTCCACACAATTTTCAAATAACTTTCCGAATAAACTGAAATTTTTGTAGTAAATTCAATGAAAAATCATAGTCAATGTAAAAGATTGCACAATCCTAAATCAAGTGTAGTTTCGCACGTTCTATCACGAAAGACAACAGGTGCCTCGTTTTCTTATGAAAAAAAAACAGGTAACTTCGATATAAGGTACATTTCGAATTTTAATTTGTACCTACTTTATATCGAATTGTACCTTATATCGAATCATGAAGCATTTCCAACAAGAGGGCTTCAAACACTTTATTTTGTTGTCTTTTGTCTAAGTATAGTTTATTTTGGAAACAGAATTCAACTATAAGTGTGAACCAACTTGTTTTAAGTACAACTCAAATCACATAGTTTTTTTTGTTTTTAGGAGACTTTTAGCCGCATTCAATAAATAAGTATTCTAGAGCATTAAAAGGTGAAAAATTTTCAAGCCGTTATGTTATTATTACTAGTTTTTATTTACAATTTTACATACAAATTTTTATCGAAACTACATTTTTTTTCTTGTTATTTTTCAATTTTTGGTCCGATGTATAAGAACCATGAATATCTGCTTGCGGATTGAGATCTTTTTCAATTATTTCTCCGTCCTTCAGGATTTCGAAACTTGCATTTTCCTCGTTGAATTTTAAAATGACCGTTTGATGAACTATCTTTTCATTGCACATAAAAGTGGCCCAGAAATGCACTTTGCATAGTGTATTAAAACGTGAAAAACGTGATCGTCAACCTTTTGAGTGTAAAAATGCTATTTAAATGCTGTAGTGTATTCGACGATTTTTTTTTAAATCTTAAGGAGAAACTTTTGATGCAAATAGATTTTTGATTAATCTGCCTAAAAGTGAGATGAAAAATGTATTTGTATTATTACTTATCAAATCTTTGAATGAAATCCAGAGGCGGCGCGTGGCTCATTATGTTACATGTGCACTGTCATTTGTTTAGGTTCTTTTTCCTTGAGTTAGAGGAGAAAATCAAACCAAAGTGTTTCAAGCTTTGAATTGAAGAGTCTCGCTAGCATGCGTACTAGTTTTATATATATATATATATATATATATATATATATATATATATATATATATATATATATATATATATATATATATATATATATATATATATATATATATATATATATATATATATATATATATATATATATATATATATATATATATATATATATATATATATATATATATATATATATATATATATATATATATATATATATATATATATATATATATATATATATATATATATATATATATATATATATATATATATATATATTTTATTATATTTTCATAATTGCTTATGTTTGGTGGGTATTAGGGAACAGAGTACCTGTGCAGTGCGCATGTTGCAAAGGTAGACCCGACGCCACTGATGAAATCTTTAGCAAAGTTGGCCTACTATGTTCAAGACATTTTTTCATATTTGAGAACTACATTATTCTGCCGAACATAAGTTAAGCATATTTTCAACTTTTTCCTAGGTTTTATGACGATTTTGATAAAAATGCTCTTTTTTAAATCAAAACTTTTTTCAGCTGAGAGGGTGTTCAAGTGCGGTTTATGAAAAAAACTGGCTTTGGAAATGTTTTTTTAACATTGTACTATGAATTTCAAACAGATTGTTCAGGGGTCAAACATTGAAATATTTTTTTTATCAGCTCCCCCGTTCCCATCCACACTATATCATGTTACCTCGGCAAAATTAAATTTTTGTACGTTTTTTCCAGTGGTGGGCACCATTCCGCTAATTCGCTAATTCGCTAATTAGCGACGCTAAAATTCAGTTAGCGATTTAGCGATTTCGCTAATTTTTGAGCTGGTTAGCGAAACTGTTAGCGTCGCTAAAATTTTGGCCTTCGAAATGCTAATCGCTAATTCGCTAAATTTTGTGGAGAGGCGACAATAGAAATATTTAGAAAAACTGTGAATTGCTGATGGCGTACGTAAATTGCTTCGAAAGATGAACATACTTTACTGCGCAAGTTACTTTTGTCAGTTTTTTTACCCTAGATTAGAGTTCCAGTTATCGTACAAGCCACAGGAGTACTTTGAAGAACAAGCACAAGGTCTAGATTGAGTTTTTCTCACACCAAGAACTTTGGTAAATTGCAATGCGCTTGAAATTATGACAACTTTGGTTCTACCTTTTCGATTCAGATAATAATTGAATTTTCATGAAAACATTCCTAAGAGTATCTATTTCCAATGCAAGCTAAATAACTTTTGTTATTCTTGTTTTTACAAAATCAAATATGAATACCGTTTCGTGAACCTCTTACTGTAAATAGCTTTAAAAAGTAATTGTTTTCGTTTGTTTAACCAAAACAGATCAAAGTGGTCCAAATCTTACAAAACACGAGCAATAAATATAGCGATATGACTATTTAGGACATATTAAAAAGTTAGCGATTAGCGATTAGCGAAAGTTCCGCTAATGTGGGTTTAGCGTTTAGCGATTATCGAGCTAAATTTTTCGGTTAGCGACTTAGCGATTAGCGTCGCTAAATTTTCGGTTAGCGGTGCCCACCACTGATCAATAGTAAGCAGCGATGTTGACAAGATAACCAATATGTTGTTTATAGAAGTTTCCATACCAATTTCGGAGTTATTTGTAACATAATATTAATATGTACCTTATATCGAGTGACGCTATATCGAAGGTACCTTATAACGAGGGTACCTTATATCGAAGTTTGCCTGTGTTTCTCCACAGGAAAAAAGTAATTTTTATCGAATACTCATAAGACGCTGCACCATCTGAACGCAAATCGAAAAAGTTTTATTCTCCTTTCATCGTTTCATTGATTGGTCGGAGAATTAAATTCTTGAGCTTTTCTTGGCCAATTACTTTGCAGATTTTCTTCTGTTCCGTATTAGGCCTAAATCATAATCCTGGAGCATTAAGTAACGGTGCAGGTATGACCAATTTGGAAATACAAGAAGGTACAGAGATCGACGGAGAAAAATAAAATGATTACGACAACGAAACAAATACGAAAGTCATCTCTTTGTCGCAATGAAAACAAATCAACTATTTGCGAGTAGCTGTTTCAGCGTGCCAGTTTTTTCTTACCTTTCGAAAACTAATAAATGTTATCATGACTTCCATTTGAACTCAGTAAGAAAAATAAAGCGAGACGAAATCAAAATATTCATACATAAAAATTATCAGCAATGTTGTATGATATTACCGTTCTTTCCGATGAAAATCATGAATCGGCAGAATTATATTCATGTTTATCAAAGCAGTATATTAGAATTTAAGAATTTCCAATTATTCAATTAAATAATTACTTTCTGCAGACACGTCTCCAATATTGATGCTACCCGCTGAAAAATTCAGTAACACATATGAAAAATAGCTGACGTTCCTTTTTGTACCTACTTTGTGCTTCTGCAAATAATTTCGATCGATTCCACTCATCCGTTGCACTACTTCCGCTTGCTTTTACGATCAAACTTTGATGCTTTATTATTGATTTATTGTTTTTTTGGTAACTTCCGAGAGCTTCCAGCGCTTCCCATCCGGTTGAAAATGGAGCAGCTGATTATTCATTTTCGAGATAAAGCCATTAATACCCAATTGATGTGGAGATAGACAAAATCATATTTTCCTACATGCTACATTATGACATAAAACTATGTTGTATCGAAGGGTGTCTAACCAGGATCAATATTGACGTTAACCTTTTGTATATTTATGCTAATGCTGTAGAAACTAGGCGATACCGAGAACATATTTTTTATACCAGTTTTCGGTATTAAAAATCTCGCTTTTGGTTAAAGTGATTGATAATATTTTTCAGTTGCCAAATCCGATCAAATCATATTACAAACAGTGACGAATTTCAGGAATAAAATTTCGTTGAACTGAGAATGCTTCTGAGAAGTGCGCTGGAGCTGATGTTTATGTGCAATTGTATGCGGAAACTTTTAGAATTCACACGCTCCGGCGTCTATAATAAAATCACTTATTCAAAGCATCTGCTGCAATCAAAGCACAGCAAAAACTGACATAATCTTTCCTGATCATCACTCCAATAATTTTCCCCAAAATTTTCTATTTCCTCCAACCTGGCTTGTAAATGGTCACGGTAGAACGACTTTTTCTGCGATAATCGTCTTAATTTGCCTCTGACGTTCGCAATCAGAATACATTCTTGACAAAAAATGTCAAACGAGTACTTGCTACCGCGACAACTTCTTCCGTGAATATATTTTACCTTTTTTCTAGAAATAAGAATTACGCACGCTGTTTGCGGCGATTTTGGAAATAGCTTGTAACGTTGATCTTGTAATAATATTTCGTAACAAAAATGGTTAAATGGAATCCAGCAGACTGAACCAGAACAAAAAAAACATCGCTACACGAATGTTATTTGACACCTTTTCGATGTTCGTGGTTTTGTGTGCACTTTGCACACGTATTTGAATAAACAAACTGAGTATTTTCCATGGGTGGACAAATTTTTCATACTCAAAAATAACTTTCTAAAAGATAATAACCATCTTGGCGCTCGTTTCATGCAAAGCATTGTAGCTCAGAAAGCTTTGGTTGTACAAAAAAACTTTGATAGAGAATCGAAGGAAACATATTATATAATTAAATACACGGGGTATTTTGGCCAGCTTTAGGAAGTGATTGTACAATTTATCAAAGAAAACTCGATTTTTTCAACTAAATATCTATTTTGACATACATCATTCAACAATGCAATTTATTGAAAAATACCCTAGAAATATCAATATTTCTACGAAGTACTTAAAACACATTTTGAACCACCAAGTCTATATTTTGGCCCACCTCTATGTTTTGAGCCGGGTGTGGAAATGTTTCGAATTATTTATATTTTAGATCATCATAGATCTTTTTAGAGCAGAAATAGTGGATTTTAGGAGGACATCTTTCTGCCGTTTCGAGCATTTTAATGACACGTAAACATTGCCTAGTGTTGTAAGAGCAATATCTTTTGATTACAGCAACCGTTCGCTAACTAGGCGACGAGCTCGCTAAATGGGATATCATCTCAACGCCGAGGGGGAGTTCGATGGATAATGCTGCTTCGCGACAACTTCAAAAAAGGCTTCCTTTTTTAAATTGATCACCAAACAGAGAAGCCACAACTACAAACTTATCTCTCAAATAAAGCTTTTAAACTTTAGTTTTATATAGCGAGTACAATTATCAGCTAAATTATTGTTTTTGTATTGTAAATATGCTCGATTAGAAAAATTTTAATTTTTCAGTTTTGTTCCCAATTCGTTTAGATATGTGGTATGTTGTCTTTTTAACTGGGAATCCTCCCAGTTAGCGAGCGCCCAGTTAAAGCGTGCCCAGTTAGCGAATAGTTACTGTAGTATTTTTTATCACGAATTTTCAAGTGATCAATTTTACCCCACTGATCAATTTCACCCCATTCCACGGTAATAAATAAAGAAATATTTGCCTGTAAATTTCCGCAAGCAGCTTCTTCGTTTAGCACGCAACGGTCGAATGGTAAACAAAGAGCTCAAAACTTGGCATGGCCAAAATATGTTCGCTTTAGTCAGAGACAAACCTATTTCGGCCATGCCCTAAACTACTATTTTAACTTTTTTCAACTTGTTTCTATGATATTTTATTGATGTTACTACAAAAATGAATTGCTTCAAAAGCATACCTATCTGTTACAATAGCTTTCGAAAGATGACTTAAATATAACCACTTCCTTTTGACTTTAGGTTGACTCCAACTAAAGTAAGAATCAATGTTTTGCCGTAAACTATAATGTAGTATGATTCCTAAGTATGTTATTCCAATGAAGCATTCATATTTTCTAATATTCAATGTATTTATCAGATAAAATGCGTAAAATGTTCCTGGGTGGGCTAAAGTATGGAGATGGGCATAAATACCCCCGTTACCCTAATTTACAAGAAATGAGTTGAATTTTTGTGAAATATTTTTTCAAAGGAACCTGAAGTTTCAACTAAACTTTTAGTAAAAAGTTCCGAAAGAATAAATGAAAGAAAATCTTTTTATAGAGGTTGAGTTTTAGAAAAATCACTTTAAGCAATTCTTGGTCTTGGAGCAGTGGTGCCTCAACGTGATCAAACTTTCACTTTTTCGACTGACGACGAAATGCATAAATAGTCCATGAAATCGTCGATATCGATAAATTTATTTTATGTCAAATCTTTTAGAAGAGCATGAAACGTCAAGATCTGGTGTTATCTTGTAAAAATATGTTGGAAAGAAAAACGACTTTCTGGCACTTTGAAAAAAATTTTTGGGGTGAGAGAATTTCCCAGCTCTTTCAAATTTTCATTTGAACTTTTTGCTTTCAAAGAATCAAATGTGTTATAATGACCATACATTTCAGTGAATCTATGCTTGTTGCTGAAGAACCAGGATGATTCACAAAAAAGCGTATTTTCAGCAAAAACCAAAATTTTCCAAATTTATTCTCAATTGAAAAAAAAAGTAGGAGGGTGGTATCCAAAACACGACCGCATGATGTTAGATTACGGTATTTTTATATTCCATTAAAACAAATAGTAGACGGAATTGTAACCCTGGTATTTTCTGCAATTTTATCTAATAGTGCATTTCTAAATGTGGAGTCGTTAAAGCGTTATAAATAATAATATATAAGGCGTCGTACACAAATTACGTAACGCTAAAAACCTAGATTTCAGACCCCCTCCCCCCCTATGTAACGATAAGTAACGTTCGATATGACCCCCCCTCATAAAATTACGTAACGCTGGACATCCTTCCCCTCCTTCCGAATTCGCAATTTTGAGCAAACATCACAGTTACGTAACGGTCTCAACTACCCCCCCTCTCCCCTATGTAACAATAAGTAACGCGGACTCAACCCCCCTCCCCTCCCTTCTAGCGTTACGTAATTTGTGTACGACGCCATACTAACAGAAAAGATCTTTTATATAAGCGCTGTCACTTCAGAACAACCTTTCTTCGTAGCGGCACTAATGAGACAATCATTTAATTTAGCGAATTGGGTAAAATTTTCCTATCTTAGCAAAAAGCAAACTCAACGAGACTATCTGAAATTGGAGACCAGAATGATTCAAGCGGAAATGTTTTTTTGTATGTTTTTTTTCTCTATGTGCGAGAAACACAAACAAAACCAAGCACCGAGAAACAAAAACCAAAATTAAGTCTATGCTCATTGAGAAAACTTCACCGATAATTTATGATACTCCTTTTATCGATAATTTACGATACTTCCAAGAACCTGTTTTGATCTTTATGAAATTTCTAGCAAATAAGTGTTGATCATTCATCGGCAGTATTTTTTCCTTGAGTATTTTTTCTGAAAGAAATGACTGATATATAAGCGCTTAAAACCTGACCACTATTTCCTGGTTTTCCCTGGTTGAATTACTAGATTTTCAAATCCAGGTGCCAAACTAAGAGATAGTCGTTAGTCCAACGTCAAAATTATCTCTCATTATCTTCGATATATACTGATCTGAAGGCTGCTTTCGACCGTATTGTGACCGTGTGTACCTCAAGGCAGTAATTTGGGACCACTGTTTTTTATTTTTTTAAAAGATGCTGTAGGCGGTTTTATGCTGACAACCTTAAAATATTTTTGACGATGCGTTCCATCGAGGATTGTCGACGTCTACAGTCTATGTAAAAGTAGTTCGTGTATTGATCAGCGGTTCTCAACCTTTTTTTTGTCCACGTACCCCTTGGCGATATTTTACATATTGACTGTACCCCTTGGCTTGGTAGATCATGTTGTAGTGTTCTAGTTCAAGTTTCAAATTGAGCTATGATTTATTTGATTGCTATAGTCTTGTTTTATGGTAAAACGGGACGGAATCCAAGCTTTATTTTATCATAGGTAACAGGACATGGTTACCCAATTTTTAATTTTTCAAAGGCCATAAAATTCAACACAACCATTAGGTTGAACATTTTTATATGCTAGCGCAGCCTGCTGCTGATAGTGTTAACAACACTGGCGCACAACTTGACACACACAATTGACTTGAAACTAGAAAAGAGCAAAAAGCGGTATTTTTCGAGGCGTTACACTTTATAGGCACGATTTCGGCCAATTTTTCGTGTAAATTAGTTTCGTTCGCGACGTTTTTTAGTGTTAAGAGAATAGAATACTTGGTTTGAGTGGTTACGCGACTGCTTTGTACCGGTATTTGTTGAAAGGTTTCACGGTAAAACCACAAAAGCAAAGTGATTGAATTACGTGCTCTGGTGCTGGTTTAGCAGTTTAACTATAAATAATAGCAGGTTAGTTGAAAAATTTCGGTAGTATGCAGGAGAAAACCATCAGTCATCCCATGCTTGGATTCCGTCCCGTTCCACGTTTAAGGCAAGATTGAACAACAAATGAAGTATTATAAAAAAAATTGCTTTGTCCGCCATTACTGATTTTTCTTTCGCGTACCCCCTGCAGGCTTCCAAGTACCCCCAGGGGTACGCGTACCCCAGGTTGAGAACCGCTGTATGACATAGATGGTCAACCGGCGAATAGAGTTGAATACGTGGAGGATCTTGACGTGACTCTCGATTCTAAACTGACTTTTGATCGTTTTCACGCGATAGCTATTTCGAGAGCTACCCGCCATATAAAAAATATAAAAAATCGGACGCAACTTTGAAGACCCTTACTGCCTAAAATCATTGTATTGTGATCTTGTCCGCCCTGTCCTTAAAAACGCAAACCTTGTTTAGATGCCCCACCAGCTCCATTGGAATATTGTGAGGGTTATTAGAGAAAATAAAAGTCTATCATATCCAGGTTTTATTTATTTATTAATTTACTGGTCTTCGATAAAATCGTACAGACAGTTCTTAGTATTAATATTAACTTATTCTAGATTTAAAAGCGGTCCTGGTTATACCAAAGTCATAAAATTCAGACACAACGTTAAATGCACGACAACATAGTTCAATTGGATCGTTTTGGCCAAATAAAGTGCGATGCATAGGTAGTCTCAAAAAATCCGATCGTCTAGTAATTCTAGATGGTACGTTGAGATGAACTCGTTCTAGTAGCTCGGTGCTGCCAATATTGTTTCCCAGAAGATCGAAAATAAATAAACGTTGCAGCAAACTTCTCCTATTTGCCAGAGTGGGCAGCTGTATGAGGGCACATCGGTGTTCATAGGGCGGTAGACGTATTGGATCCTCCCAAGGCAACATTCTCAGTGCGTACCGTACAAACTGACGCTGGATTCGTTCGATCCTGTTGATCTGAACAGCGTAATAAGGTGACCAAACAAGTACTCCGTACTCGAGTATACTGCGGACTAGCGCACAGTAGAGGGACTTCAGACAATAAATATCATCAAACTGCTGCGTGTTCCTTTTGATGAAACCTAACACAGCATATGCTTTAGCAGTAGTAACTGCAACATGCTGAGCGAAACACAGTTTGTAGTCCAGGAGAATACCCAAGTCTTTCACGGTGCTTACTCGAGTAATACTGGCTATTTCCTTCTTATAATCAAACAGAGTAGTTTGCCTATTTCTGCAGAATGAGATGACGTTACACTTCTGCACATTCACTTCCATTCCGTTCATTGTACACCAATTCAGCAGCGAATCTATGTCGGATTGTATAGCACAACAGTCAACTCTCGATGATATAACACGATAAAACTTTAGATCATCCGCGAACATGTACTTTGGAGATTTTATAGTTGAACACAGATCGTTTGCAAAAAGAATGAATAGCAGTGGGCCCAAGTGACTTCCTTGGGGCAAACCTGATCGAATTTCAAATGGAAGTGAATTAGTACCATGCACACGTACAAAAGCATTTCGATCGGTTAGATACGACAGTATCCACTGAGTCAGCCATGAAGGAAATCCCATTTTTTGCAGCTTGGTAACCATCAGAAGGTGTGGCACTCTATCGAAAGCTTTAGCAAAATCAACGTAAACGGCGTCAACTTGCTGGCGCTTTTCGAGCGCTCTCGTCAAAGCAGAAACATAGGCAATCATGTTGGTAACTGTCGAACGTTTTTTAACAAATCCGTGCTGGTATTCCGAAATCATATGATGTATTTTCGGGTAAAGCGAGTCGTGGATAAGACTTTCGAAAACCTTTGGCAAACAACTCAAAATCGAAATTCCTCGGTAGTTTGAGACGTCGTTCATACTACCTGCTTTATGTACGGGTGTAATAGCAGCAGTCTTCCACACACTCGGGAAATTTCCTTCCGACATCGATAAGTTGAAAATAATCGATGCAGGAATAGCGAGCGTCGCAGCACAGTTTTTAAAAAGTAGAGGCGGCAGTCTGTCCGGTCCGGCGCTTTTCGATCCATCAATAGATCGCAGCTTCGACGTCACATCAGTAAGCGAAAAGTTGAAAAGCGGCATGTTCAAGTCGAACAGCGGCAAACTGCTCAAATACTCTTCAGACGAGGGTGGTAAGTTTGTACTTTGCACAGTTCGAAAGAAGGATGAGAACAAGTTTGCTGCCTCTAGCGGGGTTTCGGCTGCAGTGTCCAGGTAACGCACACGTTGAGGAATTCCGCCTTGTTGCTTCCGGTTCCTTATGTACGCCCAAAACGATGCAGGGTCATGTTTGATGTTGTATTCCACGCGGCGAATATAGCAGCGAAAGCAGTGCGCATGCAAAGAGTTGTATTCGCTCTCAATGTCACGCAGCTCAGCTTTGTGCCTTTCATCTCTCCACCTAAAAAACTTTTTCCTTGCCTTGCGGAGTCGGTTTCGCAGATGCTGTAGCTGGTTGTTCCACCACGGTTGTTTACGGACACGTTGACCAAATTGTTGCTTTGTAGGCACAGCCCCGCGCAGAATATCGTAGACATGCTCGTAAAATCGTACAACAGCATCATCAGTATTGCAGTCAGAAAGAATTTCCTCCCAGCGAGTCTCAGCAAACAGTCTGTTTAACAACTCAAAGTCACATCGGTTAAAATCGAAATTGAGTGGGCTCGTAACATTAAAATCGTCTCTCTCATCATAGGCAACCTCAAATGTTATAGCAAAAGGACGATGGTGTTGGTCAATAGGCAGCAATGGTAACGGTGGCTCCAGTAATACCACTCGGCTACTATCATTAATGAATGCTAGATCGAGCAGTCTTCCATTGAAATTCGTTACATTGTTTATTTGGAACAGTCCGGTCGATAAAACTGATTCAACTAGAACCATCTCCTGCTCAGACGAGGCATTTATCGGTAACATACAGTTTAAACATTCATCGCGTACCCAACTTAAGTGAGGCAAATTATAGTCTCCAACAATCAAAACCAAATTGCGTTCACTCTCTTCATCGACAAGCTTTTGCACGCATTGCGCATGAAGCTCATAGAGCGCGGGCTCACTGTTCGGTGGCAAATACACACAGCAGGCAATTAAATCAAATTTTTCTAACGAGATTCGAACAATAACCTGCTCCAGCTGATCGCTGTCTGCGACACAAACAGCAGTGCTACGAAATTCATTCTTAACGGCAATAAGAACTCCTCCGCCGCGCCTGTGCTGGCTGGTCTGTGTGTTTCTATCACATCGATAAATGGCATAATTGTGTGTAAGTTCCGAATTGCGGATATCATGGTGCAACCAAGTTTCAGTAAGGGCGATGACGTCATAGTCACACAGAGACAGGGCCAGCAGTAATTTATTGGTTTTTGTACGGAGGCCACGCACGTTTTGTTGGTAGAAAGTCAAAGAGCGATTTGCGATAGCGGGAACAATGTGATCTTGGTTATTTTGATTCGAAATTCGATCAGCTGGACATAATGTATCGTTGTGCGAAAGGTTTGTTATTTGTTCGTTGAGAGCAGTAGAATCATCTAAGTGGCGGTAGCTAAATGGAGATAATGCGGTGACGTTACGATCGATTCCTCTCTGATGTTGATTGGAAGCGAAAGGGAACGCGCGTGTTCGAAGTGCGTTGGGAGTCAAATTGTCGGAAAACAATACCTTTTTGCCATGTCGATTTTGATAGAGCTAAATCTTTCAGCTGTGTATCGACACCAGCTTTAAAGGAGACAAATGTGAGTTCGTCAAGTGATTTTCCTTTAGGAACTAGTTTAACGACTTGTACAGCCTTGTCAGTGTTCAAGTTGTTTCTCACGAGTTTTTCTACTTGTTGCACTGTTGCTTTAGGATCGAAACCAGACAGGTATAACCAAAAAAGCTGATCCTTTCTAGCAGCAGCCAACGGTATTGCATCATCTGCTTCGATATCTTTGGTACCTTCACAAGTATTCACGCGCTGCGGTGATTCGTCAGGAATTAATAATCGTGGCCTTTTACGCAGGTTTAACGTGAGCTGCGATCTAGGAAGATGAGGTGTAGTTGGCAGCGGCGTTCGCTCAAGTATTGTATTGATTTTTGCAGTGTTTAATGCGACTTCTTTCCTCAGCTCATCCAGCACTTTGTTCTGCTCGTCGGCAATTGACTGCATAGCGATGTTTGTGGATGTGATCGCTTGACGAAAACAAGCGTTTGCCATCATTTTAGTGCAAGCTTTGCACATCCAAAACAATTGGGAACAACTAGCTACAGCATCCCGCGTTTCTGCTGACATGTGAGCACACTTCAGGTGGAAAGAAGACTTGCAGAAGCCACTGCACACTATTTCATCTGGCTTTTCTAAGCCGCAGGCACAAGCACAACAAACCGACTCCATTGCTTTTTCGCGAAATCGACGATCAAGCTTACGGTAGCGTAGTTTTTTGGCGATTCTTCCCTAATGATCACTGAAAAACGTTGTACTCCAAATGGCACCGATGAGTTGCAATAAGATGCGTCCACAGGGCAGTAATTCGCACAGGAATAATCCGGAAAACGTAGAAAAAACGGTAAATTAGCAATGAGTGAAACAATAACCAACCGATTAGTTTACCTTCACACATACAAAACTATTTTAAAACTATAATGGCGGACGCTATAATGTAAGTTCGCAAGTCTGTTCGAAGATTTCAGGTGATTTGAAAAAAATGTTTCGAAGACTTCCAGATACGATGCTGGTCTAAATTGCTAGTTGTCGTATTTTTGAATCCCGGTCTCAGAGACCTTGTTAGTATCAGTACGCCTTGAAAAGTCTAGGGGTATCATAACCAATATCAGAAATTTAACTCAAGATATTAAGAACTGCTGAAATTTCATCTTTTCCAAATTTCAACCCTTGGCGACCAAGAAGTTGCGGCATCAATTTGACCATTACACAGAACCTAGCACGGAACATGCTTATATCATTGCAAAAACATCGTAGTTGGCGATTCTTTTTAAAACGTAACGTAATGCATAGACTTTTTCATAGCGTCATCTCAATAACTTTATTCCAAAAAGCCGCTCTGACGATTTATCAAAACGCTAACGACGTCCATGTTTGACAACTTGTTGCAAATTTTGATTTGTTTGGTGTATCTTTTTAACTAGACAATGGCTGGCGAATGTTAGGGTTCCAAATCCCGTTGACACATTTCTGCAACAAAACTCTTCCGAGCCAGAATTCGAACATCGTGAAGTAAGCTGTTGATGTTAAGCTGTTAGAACTACGGAATACGTTTTGTTTCTTAGCTTGTATTACACACATATAAGCATCTTACCCGTTCTATGGGATGACATTGTGCCAAAAAACAAAAAGTTGGGTTCAATAGCTGAAAAATGCACAGTAGTGTATCTATGAATAACACACATGAATAATATTATTATTTGTCATTCACCATTGTATACTCCGTTGGAGATCTCAAACTTACTGGACACGTAACCACAACCCTCCTTCCTTTCTTTGAAAACCATCAGTTTTTATAGGATAGGTGTATCAATTTTTGTAACATGCTATAAGTAATATCACTCATTGTAATTCATTGTAATTTCCATCTGGAAACTGTTATCCTACAGTTTTCAGGTTTTTAGTCATTAATATTTTAAAAACCATAGCTAGAATACCTACCTATGTAAACAATGCAAGTGTTTTGGTGTACGATGATATAATTTGTCGTTAATTTGAATTCCGCCAAATATCTTAAAATAACAATATAGTTCACTCTCTAATTTCCCATATATTTCCGTAAAGACAGACAGGGAACACCCCCTCTTGTGGTGAAAAAGGTAACTAAACTCATTGCACAGTGGTACAGTAAGGCAATTTATGCGGACATAAGCTTTTCGTTGCGATTTTGGTTTGCGATTTAAAGCCATAGTTTTTGTAAAAAGTTGTTTCTTATACATAGTCCTCTATTTATGTGTGAATGAAAATTAGGGTGGTCCTAAAATCAACGAAATTAAAACAAACTAACTTGGTTTTATTTGCATAAATAATTGTAAACCAACTAATTCTAAGCCTTTTAGCTCTATTTTTCAATTCAAATTTAAAAACAAAGTTTTCTTCGGTAACTTTAATCAAAAATACGCCAATTTTGACGAAAAAACATTGTCGATATATTGTACAGATGGACTATTCACTATTTCTATTTTAAAAATAGGCCCTTTTGATATATTGATGTTTCCGTTTAGAGCAAATATAAATAATTTTTTTTTGTATCATATGAAAGAACAAATATTGTATAAATATTGTGAAGAAATACCGAAATTTGCTTAAAATTAGTTGATCTACAACTGTGCCGATGAATGTAGACATTTATTTCTGCAAATAAAAAAGTTAGTATTTTTATTTAGTCGATTTCAGGACCACTCTAATTCTTCATTTGCACATAAAAAATAGACCAAATATAAGAAACAAGTTCTTAGAAAAAATTTTACTCTAAAACCACAAAATCGCATCGAAAAACTCATGTCCGCCTACATTGCCTTACTGTACCACTGTGCATTGTTGAATTTCTGTGAGCGTGTGACCGACATTTTCACACACGAAACTGAATTTACTCAATTTTAGATTTAGTTGACTCAATTTCATACTTTCACAGAAAAAAATATGTTGCAGATTTCGTGCGTATATTGTTGGTTTGGAAAACTAACGCCGTTCCGGGAGTTAAATATTGATAATATAATGTGATGTAGCTTATCGAGGCACTAAGAAGAAATATTCAAATAATCAGGCCATGACGTGTAAATGGTAAACTAATCCCAAGTTGCTATATACGTGGTTCCCTGTGTACCTTCACTAGCTCAGATCCATCACGGGAAGCAACTACGAAATGTGCGGCCGTCAAGCTCAAGCTCAATAATCAGGCCACGAAGTGTACAATTAAATGAATATTTCAATTACCTCGTGAAAAAGATAAAAGGAGGAACCGCACAATGGTTGTCAATAGTCGTATATGGTTGTTGTGCAACTTTTAGCTTAGATAACACTTGGATGTTCTATCAATTTAACAATTTAAGTATGGATACATATCATGTTGTAATTGGTTCAAAAGCTTTATTATATTATATATAAAAGATATTCAACAAAACAAACATAATTAGTGATAACAACTGTTATGCAAAAACTATTATTGAATGTTTAGTTTTCTTTGTTTTGAAAGTATTTTTTGTTTTTTTTTTATCCCTCCGAATTTTTTGCTCTCGAGTTCTAATCTTCGTATTCATCACTTGCAGCTTTGCTTTAACCAGCATATTTATGTATTTACTAGCTGACCCGGCAAACTTCGTTGGTCAAAAGTTGAAATTCAAAGATTTAAATTTCAACTGAAAATCATTTCAGCATTTCAGTGAAGGTTCGCAACGCTGGTTCCTAGCATCACCTTTTTTTTCGGAGACTTAAATATGTTTTTCTAGTAAACATAATGTTAAAGCGACGATCCCGGCGAGCGATTTCTATGCGACACTCTTACGTAAGTTGACGCGTTTTGATAATGACTAGGGGCACCAAAATTCATAGGAATAGTTGAATAGCTAATTTTTCCGATTTGAGCATTTTTTTGTTCATTTTGTCGACCAGTGTTATTTAAGTAAAACAATAATTTGATCTATATTCCATTTCAAGCTGTGAATAAAAATATCATGTTTCATATCGTAATGAATTTGAGGCATTAGGTTCATGAAAACTTTTTTTTCTCTTTTTGGCTCAAAGTCACCTCAGCAGACGGTAGTAATGTAACATCAAGTGTTGCTTAAATTTTTTTGAATTGCATTGTAGTAACAAAAGCATCTTCTAGAAAAGTTTCCTTATATTTTCCGTTAGTGCAGCAAATTTCCATAGTTTGATATTTTTGCATGTTACAAATGTTGATAAGATAGGATGCTGCTGAAACTTGAGACTTTCCCTAGCCAGAAAACTAACATACGACGACTGGTGTGTTATACCCGTATCGTACCTGAAGACCAACATAGGGCCTCTCCCAACTTCCAAAAAAGAAGTCAATACTTACGAACGGCGATCAGTTCGCATAAGATATGTGGTTATGTTTATGTTTTGAAAGGGAATTAAAAGTTATAAGTTTGTTCTCAGGTAAATCACGTATTGACAATATCGATAATGTTATCAATGTTACTTAGTGAACGAATAATCGCTACTGCCGAAGATGATGTAGAGGAATACAGAACTAATAACAGTAAAACTCGCCTTACCAAACAAAACATACATAAATGATACTATTTCACTTCACAAAATACCCTCTTGAGGCAAATTCCAGATCATCATGAATATACCTCAATTTGATTGCCATGTACCGCAAATTATGTAAAGTGCAAATTAATTGTCGCCACTACGTGCTCTTCTGTCCATACGCTCCAAGTGGGTCATCATTGAGCCTCCGATGACCAAATTGCAAATATTTTATGGTACTCATCAAGCTTTATCTACTCTCCCAGCCGTCCCGATGCGAACGAATGCCAGTACTATATATGTGTGCTCTGTTGGACGAATGATCCAAATGGCAGCTCACCGCTGACTTCGAGTTGACCGCCGTCATGGACCATATTCAGGTGGTTTAACAGGTTCATTTAGTCAAAATTTATGGTAATTGCAGTCGGGATGGCATGAATGGAGCAAACAACAGCATAAATATGCTACACGATAATTACTTCCAGCGACACGTCCGTAGTACAGAGTCACAAACCGTACGCTTCCTTCCCCCATGATTTGATGGGAAAAGTTGCACTGTTTCATGCCGTAATCCGTAATCCTTAAAGGCGAAAATCAGGAAAGCAATGACTGATAGTCTACTTTTCGCTGATCTACGCTTTGATTAATATAAAACAGGATACAGTCAGTCGTGTTACAACATTATTTTGATTGCCTAAGAAACATGGACTAAAACAAAATAAGGATACTTGTTCTGGATTCAAAATATTATTCATTAGGTGGCATTTTATAAATGTATTCAGGAAACAATAATTTAGTTTGCCGCCAAAACCTACCTTTTAAAGGCAACAAAAATTCTCGCTATTCATAGTTGTGCTTTTCTCTTGCAAGGCCATTTATAGCCACAAGCAGTTTGTATTTTATTTTTTATTTTTTTCAAACGAAAAAGACGGTGCTGAGGGACTACCGTTGATGTTGAACCGCTCTTTCACACAGCTCTTTTCACTTCATTGGAACCTTTTATGTAAGTCTGACACCGCCGGTTTATCCGCCACATTTGGGCCACACGAAGTGTTTAATCCCATCACGCGCATATCTTTAACGTGACTTTTATGCTGCAGTTGTAACACATTCTACCAACATGTTGGGCTGCTAGTTTTACCTACACCAAAGGCGAACGTTTTCGAAAGCCAGAACGTGGAGCGTTGCGTAACGTGAATGCCCTTTGGTGTGCTATTTAGTTGCAAGGTCCGAACCGTAGGATTTTGAAATTTCACTTCATATCTTTCGGCGGTGGTAGAGAAATGTTTCACTTTTTATTGCTTATCCCATGAGTCCCTGTAAGAGTTGTGATGTGGACCAAGTTTGCATAGCACAAGAGAGGGATTTCAGCGGAGTTGTGTTTTATGTACCTACTGTAGAAGAATAGTTAAATTGTTAATATGTGATCGGTTAACTCATGATGTTTGGCTGGTTTCCATTTCCTTATTTAAAGCATTCACTAATAATGTATTTCGAGCAAGTTAAGAGGTAGCGCAGTTTTAAAAAACTGGGCAACCATTCAATCGATTATTTTTTATCTGACTGGGAATTTGTACAGTTGTTCTTCGGCAAAGTTGTGGATAATAATGTTTTCTTTCCAAAAACAATATTCACCTTAAATTAAAAATTATTTACCCAAAAAGTCAACTCACGTTGTAGAGAGTCGAGTAGGCACTGATGATAATGATGAAAATATTTCTAGAGTCAAAACGGCTTGTTTGATCGGTAGGGTTGTTTGGGGTAAATCGGGGTGAAATGGACAGGTGCTTTATTTTGGAAAGTATTACTTCTTTGGGTTCCATGTACTATTTTATCCTTTCCTTGAACTACTTAACCCTACCTTACATAAAAATTTTATGGTTTGCTGTGATAGGTGCACCGCAGTGCTTATGTAAACAAAGGAAACATTAAAAGTTGATTTTGCTGTAAGTTTTACGCTCGTGTATTTAAGGCTTTTTGAGAACTTCTTCAATGTTTTCAGTCTTATCAGCTTTGCAGCAGTGTTTGTCTAGTAAAAGGCTACATTTTGACAAAAGATTACGATAACTAGTAGAAGAAATAGTGGAAGAAATTACGTTTTTTGTAAGGCGTATTGTTTGGGGTAAAATGGACAGTTTTTTTGGGGTGATATGGTCAGGTGAGTTTGAAGTAAATTCTTTTGTCGCACTGATACCGCGGGCATACAAGAACGGACGGACAGACGGTGGTGTACAAAGGATGAACTGTCCAAAGGATTGCAGGTAATCCGGGATGAATTATCTGTACACAAAGTGTTTTCAATCACATTCTGAATTTGGATTTCTGAACAAAAGTAGAAAAAACTTAGAAGTGATGGAAAATGACGTATAATGCCAATTTGGGGTGCTGAACTCATTTCTGATGCCAGAATATGTTATTCACCTAAAATGCCGTTAAACCTTTCTTATTTTTTGTTCTGATCATGCTCCACATTGGTATACTTGTTCTTTATCGAAAAACTTTGTATCCGTATTATTTTGTTTGGTCTTTAGGGTGATTTTTTTTAATTAAAGTTGCCAGAAATCGACAATCATTTTTCAAAAATTTGTAACTTTTGAACCGTTTGACCGATTTAAAGATTTATTGAAAAAATGCAGGTAATTGATAGGCCTTTCAATGAAAAATATGAAATCGTACGTCAAAGTACATTCGTTATATATTTTCCCGATTCACGGATTTTGGATTAACGGATTTGAAGCGACGATATGCAAACCGGGATCAAAAAATTCGAAATGTACGGTAAATTTCCTACAGGCTGTTGATCATCTAATCATTCCGAACTCTTTCACAAGACTGTACGCTACACATGAGTTCTGAAATAAATGTTTTTTGGCTTTCAGGCAAATTGTTTCAAACTTGATTTAAAAACTGGTTGTATTTTTCGTAAACGTTGGAAAATAAAAAAGTTGAAGAGGTTGTTTATAAGACACGACCGCAGAGGTAACGTAGTATACGACAGCCTGTCTTATGCCAATGTATTTTTTGGAATAGGTTTGGGAATACACTGAATTGGGGTTAATTCTTCAGATAAACTTTGAGGTTAATAGTGTTTGTCAATGCCATTCATTGACAAGTGAATATTTTTTCAACATGGCAAATTTTTTATTTAGTTTTGAATGATTCACAGTGATAATCAAATTCTACATGAGGTGATTTGTTAGCAATTACACTACCCGTCATAAGTTTGGAATCGCTTTACTGAGTATTGCAACACCCAGTTTGAATATTGCAACGCCTCCCGAAAAGTTTAGCATCACCTGGAATAGGCGGATATCTCGTGTTTTTGACAACCTAGAAAGTTGCGGTAGACAATTTAATACTGAACTACCCCGCTATGCGGCGCTAGGGTGCATGCAGTTTTTCATATTTTGACTTCAACTTATCGCGTGATCATTACTACCCACAAAGTTGCGGTGTTCGGCTTGTGCCACCAGCTCTGGTCAAGCATATTACAGTTACAGTTACAGAAATTTGCCCATTTTGAGTGATGCTAAACTTTTCGGGGTGTTGCAATATTCAAACTGGGTGTTGCAATACTCAGTAAAGCGATTCCAAACTTATGACGGGTAGTGTATATATGAAAATTTAAACCGCTATACTGCTAGCCACTTACGCTATATAGCAAGCCACACGCGCTATAAACATGCACACACGCGCTACAGGCATGCATACACGCCATAAACATACACACACGCTTTAAAGCAAGCCAGACACGCTAGCCATCGCCTACTGCCACGCTGTTGTTGCCTGCTGCTAGTAAACTGTTTCGCTTGAGGAGAAACAGTTTCTTATATAGGTGGTGGTGGTGGCGGTGCCGCACTTTCAGTTTCGGGTTGTATTTGCCCAACGATATCTGAATCGGATTACCGCTGGTGGGGTCCAACTCAGATCGAAGGGGAGCCGAACTGAAAGAGGTAGGACTGCAGCTAACCACTACCACCGCCGCTGTTGCCCGGTTCTGATCCACTTCGCCTACTGCCATCGGTGTTGATGTTCGCTGTTGTTGCCTGCTGCTAGTAAACTGTTTTGCTTGAGGAGAAACAGTCTCTTATATAGGTGGTGGTGGTGGTGGTGGTGATGGTGGCGGCGGTGGCGGTGGTGGTGGCGGTGCCGCACTTTCAGTTACGGGTTGTATTTGCCCAACGATATCTGAATCGGATTACAGCTGGTGGGGTCCAACTCAGATCGAAGGGGAGCCGAACTGAAAGAGGTAAGAACTGCAGCTAACCATTACCACCGCCGCTGTTGCTCGCTTCTGATCCCATCGCCTACTGCCATCGGTGTTGGTGTTCGCTGTTGGTGCCTGCTGCTAGTAAACTTTTTTGCTTGATTGATTACTTTTGAAGGGACTTTAAATGTTTTGCTTGAGGAGAAACAGTCTCTTATATAGCTGGTGGTGGTGGTGATGGTGGCGGCGGTGGCAGTGGTGGCGGTGGTGGCGGTGGTGGCGGCGGTAGCGGTGGTGGCGTCGGTAGCGGTGGTGGTGGCGGTGGCGATGGGGGTGGCGGTGGCGATGGTGGTGGCGGTGGCGATGGTGGTGGCGGTGCCGCACGCGCTATAAACATGCACACACGCGCTACAGGCATGCATACACGCCATAAACATACACACACGCTTTAAAGCAAGCCACACACGCTAGCAACACACCTTATATATTAGGGACACACGCTTCAAATATTCACACTCGTTATGTGCATACACCCTGTATATACATACGCTGGATGATGGTGGGTTCTCAAACCACCTGGCGGTGCGAGTCTCTTTCAGTTTCGGGTTGTATTTGCCCAACGATATCTGAATCGGATTACCGCTGGTGGGGTCCAATTCAGATCGGAGGGGAGCCGAACTGAAAGAGGTAGGACTGCAGTTAACCACTACCACCGCCGCTGTTGCTCGCTGCTGATCCACGCTGCCTTCGCCTACTGCCATCGGTGTTGATGTCCGATGCTGCTGCCTGCTGCTAGTCAACTGATTTGCTTGAGGAGAAACAGTCTCTTATATAGCCCAAAGAGTGCATTCCCGGCTAACTAGGTACTCCATTCTGTCGTCCTATTTAGGGAAAGGCAGCAAGCGACCAATCAAAAATCGACATTTGCGTTTCGACATTGTTCAACAATTTTCAATATTACAATAGTTTGAACAATCAGATTACAATTTTCTGCATTTGGACGGGTGCTTAAATGATTTTCCAATCGATTGCTGCAAAAATGACAGAAATCGGTTGAAAACTGACTGGGTTTAAAACGTTTGAAATTGGCAATTTTTGTGACGCTCTCGATGTTTTCGGTTTTGAAATTGGATCCCTGTATTGACATTGGGTCCCTGTAATTGTTGCCGTAAGACGTGTTCTACGTCAAAAATTACATAAGCTTCTTTTCAAAACTAAATTTGATGATCCAAAATCAGATCAAAATTGAGGGAGCTACAAGTGTTCGGAGTAAAGCTTAAAATTATGCTTTTCGAACATATAAATCATTGAAATTGCCTGACACAGCAACTTTCAAAGTACAGCAACATTCAAGTGCTGCCAAAAAAACACACACAGACACACACACACTGACACACACAGACACACATACACTCTGACACACAAACACACTCTGACACACATAAGGCTGTGCGAGATTTCGAATGATTTTGTAAAATTTCGCAAAACTCGAAATTTCCCGAAATTTCGCGAAATTTCGGTTTCGCGAAATTGCCGAAAAATTTCGTTGAATTTCGCTTAATTCCGCCTAAAATTTCGCGAAATTAAAGTTCCAATTTCAACGATTACGAAATTTCGCGAAATTTCGGACCAAATTTCCGATGCACATTATTACATTATTTTGGTTTGTGCTCATTGCGACTATAAATTAAATTGAATATATCTCAACAGATATCTGGTATACTAAGTCAGTTATAGAAGAATAAACTCTCAGCCGGTAATTTTTGTTTTTAAAGACAAAACCGTAACATCATGCGGGAGGTATTTTTTATTCACGCAGAGCATAAAATTCATGTCATCACTGAAGTCAAATTCGAGGAATATGAAGCCGTCCAAATGCGCTACAAGGTATCTAGTAATTTGATGGTAGGAATAAATTTTACGCATCTTTTACGTACATCAAAATGTGGTTATATTTGCAGCCCACAAGGTTAAAGAGGTCACTTTTTGTCTTTCGTTTAGGAGGGCATAGCAATTTCTGTCAAAACTAAAGCTCTGAAGCTCTATCTTACAGGCCAAATGTTCTATGCTACTCGACTTGTAAAAATTTTCAAGCGTTTTTTCGGATTTCTCTGTGTTAGAGGACTCCTCTTCGCACACCGTAGTGTATTTAAATGTGTTTTTTCAAATAGTTCATTGCTATCACTAGGCTGACCAGATATCATGCCTTATAGTGTGCAGACAGAGTGATCGATGTGTTAAGCAGAAAAAGTTGTTATTGCCTGAATTTTTAGTATTGTTTCAAAACACTCTGACTTCAAAGTCAGCATAAGTTTCAAAATTGCCAGGTACCTTATCAAAAATATTTTAAACGTGTTATCAAAAGAGTATACTTGATCAATGAATGAATAAAAAGTAAATGGTTCGCTATCGTTGAACACATAATTGAGAAATGTTACTCTTGTTTAGGGGACACACAATTTTACAAAGTCAAAAACAAGTTCAGATTATGGCATATACAAGGTAGAAGAAAAGAAAGGTTAGAAAGAACGACGAGAAATAAGAGAACGGGGATGATTACGAATAACTTGATTGAGTAAAGAGAAAACTATTTGTTTGTTGCATTACAACATTCCATTCTAACTGTTGATTGGTTGAAAGAAAAATAATTTTTGGTTTGTTTCAAAGGGGCCGTTCCCAAACACGTAGTCATATATAGGGAGACGGGGGGTGGCTTATCAAAAGACCACGAAAAATCCCCCCGCGTGCGGGTTAACGAATAGACCACGTAGTCTTTTTTCTGACTTATAATTTATCATTGCCACTAAGTCAAGACGAAGCTTTCGCAATTTTTTAATTAATATATTTATTTGACACGACTAATTTATAAGTTTCACGGAAAGTTTGAGAGTTGTCAGCAATTAACTGTAATCAAATTTTTGAAACATATTTCAAATTTATCCGAACGAAGAAATTTTTTTTTTGTTTTAAACAGGCTTTGCCTTATATGGCATTTACTTCTTTAGAATAATAGTTCTATTTTGCAATGCGTCGGGATTTATGTTATTTTTCCTGGAAGTATATTTCAATTTTCATATTTTCTTTTTTCATATTTTTTTTCATATTTCGGTAAAAAAATCAACGTTTTGGTCTTAAAAACAATATATAAGACCTGGATGTTCGTGAACTGAAGGAAGAAGGAAAGATGTTTATATTTTGTTCGACATTCAAAAACTTTGTAATTTATTTCAAGGGAAATACGGCTTTTTCAGTCTTAGGGGTGTATAAAAAACGCTACTAGGTTTTATGTCCGACGTTTCGGCCTTTGAACTTGGCCTTCCTCAGGGGATCTACAAGTTTATTAAAAACATTTTATAAAAATAGTACTTTTTTTTTCTTCAAAAACTCTGACATTGTTTTTTTTCAAAAAACTTACATAAAGTTGTACCGTTTTTCGTATAAAGCTTTACGATAGGTTGTCATAGCTGTCTATAGGATCTCTTTCAAAGTACCTCTATTGAAACGTTAGAGTTAGTTTGAGCTTTAGAGATTACCTACAAACTTTTACCATATCACAAAGCACGGTGCGTTGGTGGATTCAATTTCTTTTTCTCGGGTTTTTTATCGCATCACTCCCCTACGTCACAGGTTTAAGTAATGCTATCGTCAGGTGCCTAAAAGATGATTACCCGTTGATCACTATGGGGCCGTGTCGACTGGTGTGCCCCAAGGTAGTAACTTGGGGCCAATTCTTTTTCTGCTGTTTATTAATGACCTGGCCAAGTTAGAGCTGCATGGAAAGTTACGTCTCTTTGCTGACGACACGTCAGTCTTCTATCAAGAAACAGAATGCACCGCTATCCAGCTTCAAACTAATTTGATGTCAATGAATCTATCGAAAACCAAGTATATGCTCATTCGCTCGTTCCGCAGAGAACTCCCGGCTCGCGAGCCAATTGAAATCGCCAATCGTGTCATCGAAGAAGTATTTGAATACCCATTTCTCGGCCTAACGCTAGACAATAGAATGAACTGGAAGGCCCATCTTGAGTCTCTCAAGCGAAAGCTAACATCACTCTGTGGTATATTAAGGAAGGTTCCATCATTTTTGCCTTTGGCGACTATGAAAACACTATACTTCTCACTAATCCATTCTCGGCTCCAGTACCTAGTTGCAACGTGGGGACTGGCTTGCAAATCTTCTTTGAGAAAGCTACAGGTGATACAAAACAGAAGCTTGAAAGCCGTGTTCCGGAACCCTCATCTGTATCCCACTCATCTACTATACGAAGATCCCAGGGACTCAACCCTACCAATCCGTGTACTCCAGGAGTATCAAATGTTGATCCACTTGCGAAATAACATCACTTCAACCGTCCTTGTCACAAGAAGAATGCACGAAAACCGCTCAAGCAGACAAACTGGTCACCTGTATTTGCCACGATTCAACACGGAATACGGTCGCAAAAAATGTCGTACATTGGTAGCAAACTGTTTAACGACCTCCCCCCATCATGTAAAAATGCCCCCACAACATATATCTTCAAGCGTCGTTTGCGAGCTATCATGAAAACGAAAATACCACTAATTCTGGATTACACCCGAATACCACAAAACACTACTCACCAATGCCTCTGCCGTACGCCGTAACCAGAGCAACGCCATCAACGCGCGAACCACCAGCACCACCCCACAATTGTCGACAAGTATCATCACCAGCTTCAACTTATAGTTAACAACATCGTATCACACTTCCTTAAAAGAGCAGATGCTCACTGGAAGTGCAAACTTGTTCTAGCGATTCAAGTGTAAAAAATATATCGGAAATAAATTAAATTAAAATTAAATTAAAAGGTTTCACTTATTATCAACTAAATATTTTTCTAGATGATTTCTAGATGAGTATACAATTTACCATAATTATAAGCGAAAAATTTATCGTAGATGATCAATCTGCTTAAACAAATTTTATTTATTTTGATACTCAACAACAAATTAAAAATCATTTTGAATATACTCAACAGAAAAGCGTATTTTAAATTACTTTCAGGTAAGGAAATTATTATATTTGTTGAAGACAATGAAATATTATCAATAATTAAACAACCATTATCTGTTTGTTATTTTGGTTTTGAGAAAATGATATTACTGAAAATTCTATTTACAATTTGCGCAATATCTAATAATCAGTTTTCTTGAACCTTCATTTTTTTCATAAATTTTTCATACTTTATTGTACATATATTTGCAGAATAAGATCACAAAACAAAAGACCACGAAAGACCACGGGGGAGAAGGGGGGTATGAAAGGGATCAAAATATGACCACGTAGTTTAGGAATGGTCCCGAATGCATTTTATTATTTTGGGTGTCGCAGAAACTCACAGGGCATATGTTTTTAGGACAAAATTATTTTCTACAACCTTACCAGAGACACTAGTTATGCCAGTCAAACAAACCGATTTAGCTGAAAAAATAATTTTAATCTCCAATTGGACACTCTGTGGGTAATTAAAATATTTTTATAATCGAAACAGTTGGTTTGATTGGCATAGTGCCTTTGGCAAAGTTATAGATAATAATATTGTCCTTCCAAAATAAACATGTTGTAAATTTTTTTTTAAATTTAATTTTTCTTTGATTTCTTCATCGCTTCGGTATTTTTTTTTGTGATTTTTACACAAAAAAAGATTTTTGAAAAATAAGCTTTTTTATGTTAATTTTAATGTTTCTTTTACATTAAAAAAAGGAATTTTTCAGAGTTTTTTTATCGGAAAGATAAAACTACTGTCTAAAACTATTCCAAAGACGTCACACTGATCAAAAAACTTTTGGCTCTGAAAATATTTATAATCACAATAACCCTCCCAAAATAGCATTTTAACTAGCTTCTCAGCCTATAGAAACGTTTATGCAAAGTTTAGGCCAAATCTAAAATGACAAAAAAAATTGAAACTGAGACATTTTTTGTGGAACTGCTCAGTTAAAAAGTAATTTTAAGTTATATTAAAAAAAAATATTGCAAAAATATTGAAAACTTCAAAGTTTACAGAATAGTTAACTTAAATTTTGTTTTCCTCGATTTGATAAAAATGTCACTTAGTCTAGTCTGACTAAACGGTGTTAAAAAAAATTCAATAACACTGGTCGACAAAAGCGAAAAAAAAGTTGCCCTCCAAAGGTTTTACAGCTTTTTAACCATTCCTGTGAATTTTGCTGCTTTTAGAGAATGCAGAAATGCATCAGAAGGCCGCCGAGGAATTGCTTATCGGATTCGTCGCTTTTACGTTTGCATAGGGAACAACTCTTTGGAAAAGTTATATTTGCTAGGGACACCAAAACTCACAGGAATGGTTGAAAGCCTACCTACCATCTCTCATTTTTTCCAGTTCGAGCTCTAGGACAAAACTTGGATTTTGAATGATGAAAGTGCTATGAAAGAAGGATTACTATTTTAAACATAGTTGCATTCAAACCAAAAGAATCAGTTCAGAAGTTCATTAAATTATTATTTACAAAGACATTTCGAGTTTGACCTTTATATCATTTGTATCTATCGCGCTACAATTACCTGCAATATAATCTGTATAAATGAATGCATCAAGATTTTAGTTTTTAACATTTTTGATTTTCTCGTCATTGTCGGTTTATCGATAACTGAATACCTACGTTACTCTTCGTCGACCAGGTAAGCACCTTGCGATCAGCTGTTGAAGGGTACTTCGTTAGCGTACGCTCCAACGTTACAAATCATTGTAATGCTATGTTTCAGAAACATTTATTTTATTTTTCGAAATTTCGCGAAATTTCGCGAAATTTAGAGACCAATTTCGTTTCGTCTCGAGAACTCGAAATCCACCTTGATTTCGTTTCGACTAATTTGGCGAAATCGAAATTAAGGGTTAATTTCGTTTCGTTTCGTTTCGACACCAGAAAAGCCAGTTTCGCACACCCCTAGACACACACACACACTCTGACACACCCACTCTGACACACACACACTCTGACACACACAGAGACACACACACACAGACACCATACAGACACACACACAGACACACACAAGCACAGACACACACATACACACATACATACATAGTTTGAATAATTGGAACAGGGTAATTTTTTTTGGTGGAATCACTGTGCAATGCCTACAAATTGCAATTATCATTCCGTATGCCTAATACCACCTTCTACTGTGTATCAAGCAACTATTAATACTATAACACTCACATTTTTTTAGTCTGTCCATATCATCCCAAACACTGTCCATATTACCTTACCTTACTAGCTGTCCATTTTCACCCCAAACGATTTTTTTATGTCCGAAAATCATTATTTTTAGTTGCGTTATTTTTTTGTTCTTTTGACCTCAATATCATGACTTTTCTGTGTAAAAACATAGAAAACAGGTCAATATATTACATTACGTTTATGGGATAGAAAACACAGGCTACGAAATAACAGTAGTTTTCCTTAGGGGGTCAAAATTACCCCAAGCTATTCTATAGTGTCTTCGGCAAACTTTAAGATAATAATTTTGTCCTTCTGAAAAAATATACCATTTTTTTAAATTTTTTTGAGATATTTAATTAATAGTGTCATTCGGTTGTTTTTCCTTATTTGTTTTGCCTTACGGTATATATATTGTTCTAGAGGACAAAATTACTGTCTAAAACTTTGCCAAAACCATCACACCAATCAGAAATTTTGAATTTTTTGTTTCTCATTTCTCTACGGTCGGACAACCATCATTGTTTAGCAAACCTATTGTAGTTTTCATCAAAAAAATAATTTACGTGTTGACATTTTTGAAACATTTTTTTTTCGTTTTTTTTTTGTCCAAGTCATGCTCTTCTTGCTTCTTGAAATTTTATTAAGGCTGTAAATGTAGGTATGATAATGAAAAAAAAGAAATAACTGAAAATAAGATGGTAACTTTGAAAAATATAGTGCAACAGGTGAAACCCGAACCCACAACTTCTAAACGGTGTATATTTTTTGGTGGGTAGGCAAAATTGTTATCTACAACTTTGCCAAGGATGTAACACCGATTCAACAAACCGTTTTGGCTCTAATAATATTTGTAATCTTCAATGCCATTATTACATAAACCTTTACACTTTTAGCCCATAGATACATCTGTGCAAAGTTTCAACCAGATCAAAAATGGTCCTTTAGAGTGATTGCCCATTTTTCAAATTGCTCTACTTAAAAACTCTCATTTTAATCAGTCTTCTCCAACACGGACATCAATGACGAAAGTATCTCCAGAAAACAAAATTAAACTGGCTTCAACTCATCAATCAAAAAACGGCCGAGTATATTTGTTACAAGATCAAATTTTGAGTAATGCGAACAATTTGAATTCCGGGTACAAAATTGTAATAATTTATATTCAATAGAATTATATGGTGTATGCTCTGTCTTGTTGTAAATAGCTCTGGTCATTTACACTATAGAAGGTACCTCGCGAGCTCTCGGGTTGCTTTCGGTTCTTTATTGGAAAAAATTCCACTTAATAGGTTGATGTGGATGCCCAGCAACTCCTATCCCTACCTCCACGTGGTACCGACTGGGATACGAGCAACCAAGGGAAGACCGGTGAACCGGTGGGAACTTGGTCGTATGCTGACAGGGAAGAGAGTTGTTCTCCTTGGAGAGCAGCTTGCCTGAGCGTCTGTTCCCCAGGTCAGGGGCGGCTCAAACAGCGACTGATCCGGAGCGGACGGCTGAACTCTGAAATGCGGTGTCTCGCCAGCTACACCCAAGACGGCAGCCCCGTCGCGAGACTAGGCATCGCAGCCCTAGTAAGGCAGCATGCTGAAAATAAACATACTACGAACAATCCAGAGGTTGATGTGGATACCCTCTACAGAAAGAATGACGATGCTCTTCGTATGCTTTACAATTAGTCGATAAAACAAAAGTTAGGTATTTGTACCACAAACACTTTTTACTTTTAAGGTGAAACCTCATTGAATCCAAAAATGGCCGACTTCGAGTCACCACTTCGAATTTTCGAAAGCACAAGACTCGGAAATAATTAATGCGTTTCCTGTAAAAATGCTATTTTATGTTTGCTCTGGTGAAGCAAACATAAAATAAAATTTTCATAGGGAAAGCAATGAGTATTTCCGAGTCTTGTGCTTTTGAAAATTCGAAGTAATGACTCGAAGTCGTCCATTTTTGGATTCAATGAGGTTTTACCTTAACCACTGCAAACATGAGTAAGTACTAGCAGAATTTGAAACAAAATTTCTCAAAGTGTCCTTCAAATTTATCAAGGCAACGCTGGAAGCAGAGCATGCCTTTCGAACGTAGCAGACTTCAAAATCCTATAACTAGGATGAGATGATCTGTAAGTTTTTTCTTCAACATACGCCTAAATCAAATATTCCAATATCAATATCAATTTGTTCTCTATCTTTTTCTCTGTCAGCGCTTGTTTTCAGATTCTAAAACCGATTAAGCAAACTTCAACAATTAATTAAAGTTCCCTATCGAGGGACACTATTCCTGTAGTCCTGTATTTCCTGTTTTTGTGCGACGTTTTTTTATACGAAATTTTTTTTCGTGATTCTTTTTTATGCGGTTATTTTATATGGGCGACTTTTTATATGCGACTTTTTCTGTGCGATTTTTTTTGTGCGGTATATGAAAAAGGACCACATCCGACAAGATTTCTAGCCATAGGTTAAATAGGTTTAGCTCGACGTTAAATTAGCTTATTTGAAATCTGTTTAATGTAATATCAAGAGTGCAAGCGTTACTCAAAGATACAATATTAATTTATCTTCACATGTCCATCCCCTTTCTGCAGGAAGGGGGTTGCATTTAACTTTATCAAAGACGCGATGATTCTGTCTCAAAGCTGCAGCGAGATTTTTATGTTTCGACCGGTCCTGGTCACAAATGCAATCCTCTCCCCGCAAAAGGGGGAGGATCATGTAAAGACAAATTAATATTGTATCTTTGAGTAACGCGTACACCCGTGATATTACATTAAACAGATTTCAAATAAGTTAATTTAACGCCAAGATAAACCTATTTCAGTATTGTAGGGGAATTGGGGCAAACCATTCAACCATGCCAAAACCATTTTCGTAGAATCACCGTTTTGAGCTCAGTTTTTGTCCGATTCAAGATCTGTTTGTTTTAAAAGATGGGTATGAAGATGCTAATATGTGGACAAACTCTTAGAATTTTGATATTTGGTCTCAAAACAAAATGGCGTCGAAAAAAACATCGAAAATTTACGATTTATCAAAAATTCAAAATGGCGCCATTGTTGCCCCTTAAGTTGAAATATATTCAAACTCGGGGAAATTTGGTTTTGCATCAAAATACACAAAAAAATTATATATAGAAACCAAGACAGAAAAAAGTTAATTTTTGTTGCACTGTGTTATCAATCAATTTTTGACTTGTATTTTTGACGTAGAACAACGTCTCAGAAAGCTCGGCTACATAGGAGTGTAAAATGAAAATCTAAAAACGGGGAAAAGAAAACTATGGCCAGTTAATGATAATAAGTAGATTTCAGTTTTCAATGGATTTCCTTCGTTCTTGCAGCAATCGATTGGAAAGTCATCTGTGCATCCGTCCAAACTCAGAAAATCGAAGTTTGATTATTTGATTTTTTGTACTATTGAAGATTGTCAAGCCTTGTTGAAATGCAAATTTCGACTTCTGCTTGGTCACTTAATACTTATTTTCCCCAGTACGGTCGACAAACTTACAGTCAGGTTTTTTTACGCGGGGGATACGTACCTCGTAAAAAAACGCGTGAAAAAAACCGCGTTAATTCGAAAATCCGCGTAAAAAACCGCGCTGATTCGAAAATTCGCGTAAAAAAAACCAAGTTTTTTTTAATATCCGCGTAAAGTAGTCCAGCAAGAAGGGCTTTAGAAAAAACCAGAGACGGTCTAGAACCAGTATTTAAAATTGTCTTTGATGGTCATTCCGGATCTTTCGGTGGGCGAAGAGTATTTTTTGGACTAAGTCTTTTATTAGAAAAACACTTGAACCTTTCTGGTTCCAAACCCACGCTAATTCGGAAATTCGCGAAAAATTTTTTGAATTAGCGCGGTATCGCGTAAAAAACCGCGTTAATTCAAAAATCCGCGTAAAAAAAACCTCGTAAAAAAATTAAAAAACCGCGTAAAAAACCTGACTGTATATTCCTAGTAAACAAGGCATGTATTCTCTGGGCTATATAAGAACCTGTATTTGCTTAAACCAACCATTTTACTAGAAGACGGCGACTAGGATGGTTCTAACTAAGTAGTAGCAGGAAGCAGAAGGAGCGACAGCGGATAGCAGCAGTAGCGGCAACTGAAGGCAGCAGCGGCAGCGGATACTATAGACCGTTCCGATAATTATAAATACACTTACGATCAACCGTCATTTCAAATAACGTGCAGTATTCAACCAAACGTTGGCTGCGTCCTGTTGTTTGCGAAATTTTGGAAATGCGTGGCCTTTCTCCCGAGCAAAGAAAGCGAATTGTGCACAAATGGGGCACCGTGAGTGGTCTTTCTATAAGAAAATTAGCCAGAGAAGAAGGTATAAGTGTCGGAGCAGTTCAAACCGCATTGCGGAAGTATTGTGAAGAGTGTACATTTACTGTTTCCCCAAGACGTGGTAGAAAACCCGGGCCTGTTGATCCCACAATGGACAAAAAGGTTAAGGAATACTACAAGCGGCATCCTTCAGTATCAGTACGAGATGTGGCGAGAAAGCTTGGAACTTCGGCGAGTAACGTTATGCGTGCCAAGGAAAGAATGGGTCTGCAGACCCGTTGGAAGCAGAAGCAGCCAAAACGAATTCCAAAACAAGCTGAATCTGTGAAACCGAGAGCTCGGAAGCTTTATGACAAACTTCTAACCAAAAAAATGGAGTGTGTTATCATGGATGACGAAATCTACATAAAACTGGACTAAAAGACTCTGCCAGGCCCGCAATTTTATACATCACCGAAGGGAAAGGATGTCCCTGGACCAGTGAAAGCCATTTACACCGAAAAATTCGACAAGAAGGTAATGGTTTGGCAGGCCATTTGTGAATGTGGGAAAATATCTCGTCCATTCATTACGAATGACACAATGAATGGTAAAATTTACGTGAAAGAGTGTTTGCAGAAAAGGTTGTTACCCATGGTTAAGCAGCATAACAATCCTCCAATCTTTTGGCCCGATCTTGCTTCCTGCCATTACTCTAAGGATGCACTAGGGTGGTATAAAACAAATAATGTCACATGTGTCCCAAAGGAGATGAATCCTCCAAACTGCCCTGAAATTCGCCCTATTGAAGCTTTTTGGGCTTTGACCAAGGCAAAGCTGAGGAAATATGTCAAACCAGCGGTAATGTTGAAAAAATTTAAAAAAGATTGGCTTAAAGTGGTAAAAATGGTCGGAGAACACACTGTGCAAAACCTTATGAGTAGTGTTAAGAGAAAAGTTAGAGAACTCGCGTATCCTACGAAAAAAAATCCCAACTTGAATTGAAACTGGAAAGAAAACACTTATTATCTATATTTCAGAATAAAATGACCTGGAAAATCCTGTATTTTTTGTTTTATTCAAGAAAAAAGATGTATCTACAATTTTCGGAACAGTCTATAGCAACGGTAGTGGTAGCAGCAGCCATGGCAGGTGTAGTGTTACTTGTGAGCAGTTTCACAAAAAAGGTCCCAGTTTTATAATTTTTTTGAGATTGTCATTTTTGATTTGGCTGAAACTTTGCATAGACGTTTCTATAGGTAAAAGATGCCATTTTGAGCTATTGGTTTAACTTTTTGGAACACGACTCATTTTTAAGAAGTTATTGAAAAGTGCATTTTGGGAAGGTATTGATGATTACAATTATTTTTGGACCAAAACGGTTTGTTTGATCGGTTAGATGTCTTCGACAAAGTTGTAGATAATGATTTTTTCTTTTCGAACATAATATACACTGTAAAAAAATATTTATTTTTTGAAAATGAGTTAAAAAAAATTACAAATTAACTATCTAAAAAAGCTCTTTCTTTGAAAATCTATTATTTTTTATAAAAACTACAAAAGATTACCTAAATAATGCAACCGGTCCGATCAAGGAGTGTGTTACACTACACTACAAAAACACACGTTAAATCTGTCGCCAAAACATACAAATCAATACCAACTTTTGCGCGTGATAATCCGTACAAGATTCGATATTGTTGAAATTCGTTGTTTATAATTTTCGTACGATATTTTAAATTTTCATTCTATAAATGAAGCATGTTTTTTCAACCAACAATATTTTCTTTTTCGTTCCAGGTATTTGTTGTTGGTTGGTATTCTATATTTTGACTCATGCAAACGTAGGTACTTTAGGGTAGGTCACTGTAACTGATTAAAAATAAGTCGATACTTTTTTGAATTACGAGTTGACATAGCACCAAAATCCAAACAAAAACACACACACAATTGCAATTGTGCAGGTTTAAAACCAGCAATGCCATATCCCTATCTTCGTCATTGCTGTGTACACAAATAGATTATGATTTTTTAAATTAACTTTTTATTCCTTCTTCTGTTTCAAAAAGTACAAGCATCATGAACTGGAAATCCACCCATTTGAGATAAAGTTTTAATTGTGTTAGTTCATGCAACAATGATCAGCATCTCGTCTTCGCCTTTCTGCTTCTCCATTCCAACAGAGTCATCTCTTATCAGAACGTGCTTGCGTAGGTTAAAAATGGTCTCAAGAGGATGATAATAACAACACAGCAGTACAAAATGCTGACATCGTGTGAATCCTGTTAGCGTTCGACGACAGTCTGGTGTTTCTATAACCGGATAAAACTGAAAAGCTGCATTATTGTATTCCATGCCATTTCAACTGCATTTCCAACATGGTCTATTTTCTTCGTACAGATAATTGACATGTCTAAGAAGACAACATTCTGACCTGTATACGGCACAGCTCTGAAAATATGACATCTGCTTTGCTAGTCTGACGGTTCACAGTGCAAAGTTAGAGCATGAACAAATAAGGCTAATTTATTATTATTATTTTTACCGAACTGAATTCCATCGGGTGAAAAATCACGCTATTCGTGCTTTGTCATCTCGCTCCCGGAAATGGCTCGCTTCAATGGGGCAGGACGTGCAGGCTTTCTCGTGAGAAACCCGCGGAGACATTGCACGAGAACGTGATCAGAATGGACAATTTTTCATCCTCAAACGTGCCTGGCAAGTTTCAATTTTTAGTTTGTAAAATCGAATCCACAGTGCATCGATTACACAAAAACGCTAGACGTTCTGAACACGGTTCAATTATTAGTCTGTGTAACTTGCAGTTGTTATGAGCACGTTCCTTTCAATGCTAGTCCATGATAACAGAGTCATCACACATAGCAATGGTATGGAACGAAACTACCAAATTTGAGTGAGTTATAAGGTGGGTTAACAGTTTGGTAAATAATTATAAAAGCGAGGGTATATTACTGTTGCTATATCATTCAGAAAAGTTTGAACTGAAAACGTACGTCATGAGTTTAACTTTTCGCTAAGTGCCAACCTCCCAATCGACTATGTTGCATAATGGAACTAAGTGTACTACTGGGTACAGCTAGCGTAGAAACCGAACTGTAAAGAGGATGAAAACTTTCTTCGGTTGTGGCTCGTTTCGAGAGAAAACAGAACCACGCAGACTTTCGGTACAAGATATAGCAGAAACTTTTTACGGAGAAGTTATGTTTTTGCATGAAAATACTACAAATCCCAGCGATTCCATCACTGACGGTAGACGAAGAAACTTTTCCGCTCCGACAGCAAAAAAGGTGCAAAATAATCCATGAAGTGATGAGCACGACGTTAGTTTTTACTGTTACATTTCACAGATTTCTGATTTTGGGATTTACTTTTTCGCTGCTCAGATATTTAAACTTATTGATATTGGGAAAACTTGTTATATATAAATATTTATGAATAGTATTCGATTAGAAAACTTTAAGGCTGAATCGATAAGTATCGACAGTTCATAGGGGAACGTTAAACGAGCTCTTGAAAATGTTAGAAATTTAACTTTTTTCAAGATTTGGTGTTTGAGATCTGTTTGCAAATCAGATATATAATACCTGCATGAAAAACCCCAAAACTTTTGACGTCTAATTAAACCCGTTAAAAGTAAAAATTAGTTTTTCCAATTACTGTTTGTGAGAGGTTTCCGTCCCTAATGTTTTTATCACCGACGCTCGAGAAGGCAACTACAACTTAATTAACGAACCCGTTGACTAAGATGCCTGGCTAAAATAAAAGGCATTGGAAAGTAAAATGGAATCAGCCAGAAAACAGATTTGGTGAAATGAAATTTCTGTAAATTGGAAGCGCCAATTCAAATCGGGCTAAAAATGAAATGATGAAAGATATAATGTACATTTTTTCGAAATCAAGCTCGAGCTTTAAGTTGTGACAGTATTTGCATTTGAATTTACAGTGTGACTGTATTTGCCACCAGAGGTTCTCATTTTGATTACAGTGCTGAAATGTGATGGGATATTCATGTTTCCAAAACAATCTGCATATGCATCCGTTTTGCAATTTGACTAGGCTGTCTAGTTTGTTTTATCACGATACTTTAGGTGTAAATCGGTCAAAAGGCCTCGAAGCCCCTCAATAGAAACATGAAATAATAATATATTCACACACAACTATCAGCAAAGATTCAAGTAAGGGTTGACATTATGTTGAAACTTAATAAGGTTTAACTGACTGTTTTAATTGACTGAATTCTATTTCGTTCTCTATATTTCTTTAGAACGATCGCTGTGGGATAAATTATGGTGGGAAAATAAGTAAATGCGTACGACCTTCTTCTCGGAAGAGGCGATGGCGACAAGGGTGAATTTTACACCCAATCGGGGCAGAAATATAAACGCTGACTGAGGCATGATGGCATGTCAAGATAACCATCGGAGAGAATAATACACATAATGATTAATCGACTTTATTGCCTTTCTCTAGTAAAATGCTTCACAATGAAAAATCTGAATCACCAAACTAAACGGAGAAACAAGTTATCTACGTACCACCAGAAGAACTCGCTGAAAAGCTTTCCAAGGAAAAAAAAGTCACCAAAAAGAGATGGAGCGAGACGGACTTGATGAGTAATCTAGACTTTATGAAACCCGGAAGTTCTTACAAATCTTATTAGCTTTTTACACCGAACCGAACTGTGCAGAAGGAATAAGGGAAAATGAAAGAGATAATATCAGAGCTGAAATAATAGATTTTGGGCTGGACAGCATGGCTAGTTCACCATTTGTCTTCTAATGTCAAGATTTGGGGCACAGAATCACAACTGCAGAAGAAGTAAATGGGTGGGATTTTAACTAAGCAGAAAGATTAACCCTACGATGGGTGGTATTTAACTTTGTGCGGAGAATCCGGGTGTTTTTTTGCTCATTTTATGTATATTATCAGTTGTACCTATGAAGGATTGTTATGCATGGCACATCTTTTTCGACGATGTGTTATATATTTCCATTTACTTACTAATTCCAGCAAACTAACAGTTTATTACTCCACTGCAAAAAATACATTACATTAACAGAATCCTTCTGCCATTAACATTGCTAAATCGTTCCTCAAACCTGTTTTGTAAGCCTCTGTACAGTTTCAGACTAGTAGATGTCTATATATTCTTCACTCGTTGAGAGATTGTATTACTCTGTCTTCTTACCGAAAGTTACTGAGCATTTAGCAACGCTCAATAAGACACAGATTAGGCCAATTTGGCGGGCTAAACTCTTTTGCGACGAATTAAATATTTTATTGCAGATAGTTACGATAAACTAGATCACTGCTTTTCTGACTTTTTTGTACTGTACCGCGCGCTCTGCTTTTACAATTTTTGCTTTGTATGAGGCTTGATGCTACCTTTTCATATTCTATGCACTTCGTGCATCTATGCATTTTTCGTACAAAGCTTGAATTATCATATGTTACAAATTTGAATATTTGCAGTATGGCTTTTGGTTCTGGCTCTAATGATTTCTTATGATTGATACGCAGTAAAGATTTCTGCTTTTTTTAATGAATGCCTGAAGGGCACTGGGACTGAGAAAAGCCACTGCGACCATCTTGTTGATTGTCTTTTGTGGCTAGCCCCGATTGCTGTACACAGATTAGGGGAGGATTGTACAAAACGCACCAGTTAAGCATTTGCGCGAATTACCGCGCTTCAAATCATTCCAAAGCGACATTGAACGAGTAGGAAGATTGTAGGATCTATTTATTGCATGTTCATGACGAAGTTTAATTTAAAATACTCGATTTCATTGTCTTTTTTTGGTAAAAATTACCACTGCCGCCAAACAAGCCCGTGACCAAAACGCACCACAACAAAGGTCAGTATGCTCCAAAGCAGTAGGCTAATATGCCACTAGCAGATATCAGCACGCGAAGCCAGAAGCACTTGAAGTCTCGAAAGTAAAATCATAAATAATGGAACATGCTCTCAGTTGTCAAGCAAAATCCTGCAAGCTCTTCATTGTGCATTTTGCCCCAATTTTAGTTTTGTTTGTTTTTAGGTAAAAGTTGATGAAAGTTAGTGAAATAATTTGAAATACTCATAGTATTATAAACTCCAAAAGTGTTAAGGCTAGGGGAACCATAGTTTTTTGTATTATTTACTAGTCAGTTAATCATAAAAGCTTAAATAAAATTCAGGAATAGTTACATGTTGGACAGAGCCACAGCCAATTGCACAGTTTTTCGAGTATTTTAGTCATTATGGCACACTTTTTCATTAAGAACTGTAGAGAAGCTGGGGTTTTATGAGAAAAGCGATGAATTTCGTCATAAGAAGCCACATGTGTAAGTATTTTGGGGAATTAATAGCGTGGGCCATCTTACCCAACTGGTGCGTCTTGTACGGTTCTCCCCTACTAGGTACCCGTGCTCATTGGTGGAGTAGGTATGGTGGATTGTAATGCTGCGCCCCAGTTCGAAATCGCATAGTCAAAGAGACTAACGACTTTTTTAGAATTAGAGTTCCATACCTGATATGAAGTTAAGAGGTAACGATCGGAAAAGTAGTACCTAGCAGACGCAAGGGCATCACACTGACAAAGCAGGTGAGCTGACGTTTCAGCAGCAGGTTGCAAAAGTAGCAGTTATCACATAAGGCAATCCCGATGTTTTTTAGGTGGTGAAGAACAGGGCAATGTTCAGTAATAACTCCCGTGTAGAGGCGTAGTTCACTACGTTTAAGGCTAAGAAGCTTCTTGGTTATATCAGGGTTTGGGGAGAAAAACTGTTTAGCTTGTCTGAAACTCTGTGTGTTGTTCCATCGATTAGCTATTTCTAGCTTTTCCTACGTTTTAAGTTCTCGCTCGTCGGCAGATTTGAAAGTACCCAGCAATGGCTCAGGTCCAATGAATTGCTGTGCTGATTGTCTTGCGAGGTAGTCAGCGTTGCATCGATACCACAGTGTCCAGGTATTCAGTACAGTAGAACTTGGTTCTGCCGGGATAACTCCCGTAGTGCTGCGATGCACTCCCAAACTAATTTGTAGGCACATTTTGCGGACGTAAGTGCTATTAGCGCAGCTTGGCTGTCCGAAAAGATGCCGATTATCGCATGCCTGTAGTTTCGCTTAAGACATAACTTGGTGCAGATGAGTATAGCATACACTTCTGCTTGAAAAACGATAGGCCATATACCCATTGGGATTCGATCACCTTATATGAAACGTCGAGATTATTCTGAATCGCCATGCAGTCTGATACTGTTGTGACTAAGGGTGTAAGCTTAAACTCCCTTAGAATGCAAAGATGACCAACCTGATCGCCTTCGAGTATTGTTCTACATACTTTGTTGAAGACTCAGTGCATCAAGTGCTCCTTTTTTTACATGAAGATGAAGAGGCAGCGAGCAGAGCATGGCCTCCAAAGTTGCCGTTGGTGTAGTGCGCATGGCGCTGGTAACGAAAAGACGGGCCAATCTTTGAACTTTACTGAGCTTACCTTGAATTTAGCTTTGAATTTAGCTCACAGTGGTGTGGACAATATATCCTATGCCTCAATCAATACAGCTCTCCTGAATATAACAGTTGCTATTTAGGAGAGCTGTATTGATTGAGGCTTAAGATTTATTGTTGAAGGCGCCTTCAATATCAAGAAACGCACGAAGTGCTGTCTCTTGGTACTTTAGCGACTTCTCGGTAAGAGTCATTATGCCATGAAGAGCAGTTTCTGTCGATTTACCAGGTTGGTAAACGTGCTGATCTTTGTGAAGTGGTGAGTTCTTGAGGACTCATTGCGGGAATAGCTTTAGGAGTGTAGATGTGAGGCTTATGGGCCTGAAGCTTTTAGGTAAAGTTTTATCTTTTTACCCTACCTTCGGTATGAAAATCACCTTGAAAAGATGTAACAGTTCGGGCATTATAACACCATCTGATTTTTGTAAAAAGATGAGTAGAATGACATCTGGTCCTAAAGACTTCATTGGTTTAAAGAAACTTAATGCCCAGTTGATTGAAGCTTCCGTTAACAACGTTCGACAGAGCAGAAACGAGTTGCTGGACGCCGTGTTGACCCAGAGAAGTGCGTGTCCATAAAAACCTGCAGTGATTCCCTAGGTGTGATGGTAAGGCTGCCGTCCTCTCTTTTTAACTGCCTTAGACCGTTGTTGTGATCTATGGACATCGCTTTCTGGAGTCGTGTGGCTTCGGGCATCGTTTAATTGGCCTCACAGAATTTGATCCTACACATTCTTTTAGCCTTGCGTAGCTTAGCGTTGTACTTAGTGAGCGACGCTTTGTATTCATCCCAGATAGATGTGATTTTTGGCCTGTTGAACAAGTGCCTGACCTCAACCCGGGCAGGACAGGATAACAAAATCATAACTCATCAATAACATATTTAGTTATGAGGACTTATCGTGTTATTCGAAACATATTCACGTTTCAAACGTGCATATGAAAATATCATAAAATTTTGATATCATATCTCGCTATGCCTTCAATGAAATATTTGAGATGATTTTAAAATATCTCATTAAAAGTAAGTTTTTAAGTAAAAATTGTTGATTATTAATAGGGACAGTGGTAAATCGCGATTTCGCGGAAGCCGCGAATTCCGCGAAATTCGGCATCAGCCGCGAAATTTATGAAAACCCGCGAAATGCCGCGAAAGTAATGAAAAATAGCAACATTCTATTATTTATTAAAGAAACATTTCGATTTAAAACCTTCGGAATTCATCAAAACCAGCAACATGCACAAAGCTGAAGATTACTTGGCACCTCGATGGCAACGGGACGTTTTTTCTTCGCAGTACTATTGCTCTCTTGCAACCCGATTTTGTCAGCCTGGGTTGAATTATCTTCGGAAAGTTCGGTTACTTGATACTCTTCGAGCAAAGATTTTGGCGATTGGTGACTTGCATGATAAAATCCCAAAGTGTTCAGTCATGAAAACGAACTTGCAAGATGAACTAAGTACATGCAGCCATCTGCAAGGGGAACAAAGTACAGCAGATTGGTACTATAATTTTGGCAGGTATTTGGAGTGCAAATATTTTCTTGAAATTTTACAGTTGGGGAATAAATATTAAGCAATTCCCGGGAACTTGGTAAATACGGAACGCAGCGAGATCCAGTATAACTTGAAAAATACGAGCCTATCGACACCAAAATTTGGCTGAAGACAATTTGACACAGTATGTTCTTGTCAATGCAAAGAAATCATGAATCGTAAGGTTAAATATATAATTGAATAAACCAGTCAATTGAATATAATAATTAAATAAACCAGTTGTTTCTTGTTTTCTGAAGAAGAAGGTTGCCGCGAAATTACCGCTAACTTCGAATATTTTCTATTTTGCCACCCGCGAATTTCCAATTTTTTTGCCGCGAATTACCACTTTCTCTAATTATTAATTATTTATAATGTATCAGTTATGCATTCAGTGTTCAATAAGTTGAAAATATCTGAATCGGTCATTTTCGTGATTTTTAATGCAAATTATTGGTTTGTTATTGAATTATCAAGCTTTGCTATTCATATAGTCTTGGAGAAACAATATTTTGGTATTATTTTTTGTTATTTTACCAACTATGTAAGCCATATTAAGATCAAAATGAGGTGTATTTCCAACATCTGGTTGTGATATTATAATGATATTATCTCCTGCTCGGGAAGGCGGAGGCTGCTGAGCGTTTCGTTCCACTACTAGACACATTACGACACACAAACCTCTCCTTCAAAGGACAGCAGGCCATATAGGCGTCAGTGATCCTACATTCAAGACCACGTGCAGCAATGTCCAAATCGACAGGAGTGCGTATATGTCGGTGCACGGTGCTCCCACAGACCGTTATTATACAAAAAATGCACCAAAGAATCTGAGTACACCATTCGATTCGTTATGACGTCCAGAATGTCTGGTCAAAATTTCAAAATCATCGTACGGTACATTTTTGAGTAATGCCCTTTTGAAGGTCGTAAAGTACAAAAAAGTGATATAAAAACGACGAAATACTTATTGTAAAGCACGTTTTCCAACCACCAGTTTATGAAATAACTTCCAAAATAGTTTCTACACATTCCAAGGGTTATATTTCAAGACATTGACAATTGGTGGAAAGATTTATTTGGAAATCCCACAGTGCACAGTGGTCTAAGCTCGAAAAATCGTGATCGTCCTAGATTTGACTGTGAAAAATTGATTTTATGTACTCAATGTCTTCAGCAAAATTGTGCCATGAAACAAGGCCTTACTTTTGACGTTTTTAGTTTTTCGATCAATCCACCGAACAGTTAGATGAAAAAAATATTTTTTCTAATTTTCAATATACCAGATTGCTTCCTTCAGCAAAGTTGTGGAAAATTTTAAAAGAAAAAAAATTGCTGAATACTGCGATTTCCTATCTGTACGTTGGACACGACAAAACAGAGTTTTTTGTTGAACACCCCTCTTTAAAGTCAGTTTTTTGTCTATAATTTTGTCTGTAATGGCCAAAACAATGCAAAACGTTTTAAGATTTTATTCATTTAACTAAGATTCTCTCAAGACTTTATTAAATTTATTGTTTTGACAATCATAGAAAAAGTTATAGACAAAAAACTGATTTTTAAGGACGGGTGTTCCAGAAAAAACTCTATTTTGTCGTGTCTAACGTACAGATAGGACATCGCAGTATTCAGCAATTGTTTTTTTTTTTAAATTTTCCACAACTTTGCTGAAGGAAGCAATCTGGTATATTGAAAATTAGAAAAAAAAATTTTTTATCTAACTGTTCGGTGGATTGATCGAAAAACTAAAAACGCCAAAAGTAAGGCCTTGTTCCATGAAACAATTTTGCTGAAGACATTGAGTACATAAAATCAATTTATCACAGCCAAATCCAGGACGATCACTATTTTTCGAGCTTAGACCACTGTGAACTGTGGGATTTCCAAATAAATCTTTCCACCAATTGTAAATGTCTTGAAATATAACCCTTGGAACGTGTAGAAACTATTTTGGAAGTTTTTTCATAAAATGGTGGTTGAGAAACGTGCTTTACAATAAGTATTTCGTCGTTTTTATATCACTTTTTTGTACTTTACGACCTTCAAAAGAGCATTACTCAAAAATGTATCGTACGATGATTTTGAAATTTTGACCAGACATTCTGGACGTCATAACGAATCGAATGGTGTACTCAAATTCTTTGGTGCATTTTTTTTATAATAACGGTCTGTGGGAGCACCGTGGGTGATCTGACAAGCTTGGTTCGTCAGAGGCATGCCATTATTTGACTTTCTCGGCAATGTTAGCGCTGCAGAGAGTGAGATCAAGAACCTTGTCTTTTATTGCGTTAATAAGGGTGGGCTGTTCCCTATATTGCGTATATTTACCACGTAGGAAGTAAGATATTCAAGAAGGTACTTACCCCTGTTATTGATATCCGAGCTGCCCCAAATCTTGTGGTGAGTATTTGCGTCTCATCCCATGATGCGGCTTATTGATCACTTTGCAGCACCGCACAAGTACGCAGACCTCGGGGGGCATAATATCGTCCAGGTCCCCTGGGAAGTAAGCGGATGCGATGACCATGTCCTGCTTCCAGTTGGACGCCGGTACTTCTGTTATTATGGCAACGACGTCACATTGAATAAATTCTGTAATTGGAGTGTATTTGATTACTCTGTTCAAAAAAATTGCAGCTTTAGGCTTAGACTGAGTGCTAGAGTAAATCCGTGAGACCATGAATCCTTGTGTTGTAGACCCATGTTTCTTGGACCAGTGCAACAGCCAGTTGTTCATTTATGAATCTTCTGCTAAGGATGCTGGAGGCCCCCTTAGCGTTATGAAGATTCATCGGAATGCGGAATGCAGGAGGCTGCTCATTGGGATTCGCCTGTGGTTGGATCCGAGGATCCAGTACCTATCAGACGATTGCCAGCAGCAGATGCAGAACTGCTGGATTGAGTTGCCGACTCCAACACGCCTAGCTTTAGGCGATGGGCAACAGACACATGACCAGCATCGGAAGGTGGTTTCTGTGACCTTGGTTTGCGAGCTAAGAAGGGGTTGAGACAGTGAACTCCTCGGAGTCTTCTGCAGAACCCTCCTCTCACTCACGAGTTTGAAGATGGGAGGTGGTTGAGACATCAAGCTACTGCTAGCCTTTTGCTGAACTCTAACTTCAATCGCAGGGTGGTCATGACGGAGATGGGCGTTCCGCATTTACCGTCCTGTTCGTTGCGGGATTGTGTTGAGTGGGTGGTGCTGGCTGTACTGATCGTTCTGATTGTACCTTCCTTTTTGCCGCAACAGAAGTTTCCTTCCGTGTACTGGTCGTCGGCCTGCCCACGTGACGATTGCGAGCTTTACCAAACACATAGTTTAGTAAAAAGCGTTGCTCGGTGATACGGTCGGCGGCGTTTTCCCCGCTACCTCGCGGTTTCTCACGCGCCACTCCAGTGCAGAGATGCTGTCATCTGGATGAATCGCAGAATCTTCTCGTTTGAATTGTCCACGCTGTTGGAAAAATCGCCTGCGAATAGGATTGTTTTCGGCAGGTTATCCGTGTTGAAAACACGCAGTTGTGCTCCTTCCCAGAAAGTTATGTCTGGGATGGTTTTCTCCAGCCACACAACTGTTTCGCTGTCGGCACAGGCCAAGTTAAGATATCCGTGTTTAAAATGGCAACTTCTGAACTCAGGCCTGAGTAGGGGAGAGTCTAGTGACGCAATCGGATCCAGGATCAGATCGTGCACCTTCCCAAATTGCTCCTTTGATAGAAGTTCTACCATATCCCTGTAGGTTACTCCCACCGAGTGCTTCGGGACCGTAGGACCATCTCCATAGCGGACCCGAGACATTTTATTCGCCGGGCGATTGGCGCTGATATTTGGTGATGGGACGTCATACGATCATTATCATTAACGGCAGGGCGATTGCTCTGGCTTCATCCCTTGAGTTGCCTTCTGTCAGGTATGCCGGGTACCTGCGCTTTTGTGTGTTGGAGAGGAGCAGGCAGACTAGAAAGTTCATCTGCGTCTGTCTCCTTTGAGGAATCAAGGATCATGAAGGGGACGGATGAGCGACCTTGTAGCGAATCGTTGTCAAGGTTAAACCCTGTCTACCTCTCCTGATGCAGGAGTGTTTGTTCGACCACTTCCACCGTTTCCTGTTGGTTGTTTGTGATATTTTTGTTCAAATTTGTTGTATTTATGTTATCCATGTGAATCCCACGAGAAGCTAGGGAAATACAGGTCCGCTGCGTCAGAGCCCCGCTTAACGCAGTAAGGCAAACGTACAGTGTGGAGGGTGCCTTGGTACTCTACTAGCTCCATTCAGAACTAGGACATTTGTTGAATCCGTCGGCACGGGTCGCGTGACACCTTGGATTAGGGATTTTCGTGCATTCTTTTTACGTAATAGCCATGGATAGTAGCTATTACAACCATCCTCCTTTACAGGGGCTTCGAACCCTCTGCTCTGGTTCTCAACAGTTCAAGTTTATTCATACGAGCTCTAGAGCGATCCATTGCAGGCGGAGTTAACTCTTTCTGCTTAGTGCAGGGTTTTTCATCTGGTGTTTTAATTTGGTTATATTTGGTATACTTTTTCCCGCGATGTTAGATGGCTTCGAAATATTTATAGTGAAATTTTTAAAAGCAATTTTTCAAAGTATGGGAACAGAAAATAATCCGAGATGCTAAATGTGATAGAAAGTTTGATACGGTTGTGATTTCTATGATTGTATGTTTATAACATTTTTTAAGCATTAATTTAGAGTAGATGAATTGTGAATCGCCGACACAATCAATTTCGTAGAATACCTAAAACACGGGTTTTTTAGCGCATTCAAAACTGCTGGTTCAAAAAACTCGGTTAAGATCATTTTACAAAAAGTACCAAGTGCACCTCTAACTAAGCATTTCTTACTTTCGTCAATGAGAACTGGCAGCATGCGAGGACTAACGAAATATTAGGTTAACCCGTAAAGACCCGGGACGGAACTTTTTTTTAGAAAATGGTCGTTCTCAGCGATGCTGCGGCCGATTTGAGTAAACTCGGAATATTATTCAAGGGGAATAGTTGCTCTAAGTTTTAGTAAGGGTGCCACCCCTCTGAACCCCTCCCAGTTTATGTGAGACCCAAATATGTCTGTGCCTTTTTTTATTTTTTCCTACTGATTGAACAAACGCATGGATTTATCATACGTATCAAATGTCCTTTGCATCAAATCATGTCGAGTAGATGAAATACGATTAACAAAAGTAAATTTTGAAGTTACCAAATTATTTCAGTGCAAAATCACATAACTACGTATTTTCATAGAAAGTCAAAAAAGATGTTCTACTGAGGGAGATTGTAGCTGTGTCCTTCAAGTTTTCTACTCTACATTTTTAGAATTAGGTCTTCTAAGTCCAAATATGTTAAAAGATTCATTCTAGCATATACAGATTTTGAGAAAAACAAGTTTGAATTCACTAAAGTACGAATTTTCATGGAAATTCGATTTTCTCAGTCTCTCACAGTAGGTTTCTATTTTGTTTTTCCATTTTTCAACTTTGCATTTTTAGAAAAAGGTCTCCTGAATTCAAATATGGCAAAAGATTTATTCTAGCATGAATAGATTTTGAGAAAAACAAGTTTGAATTCACTAAAGTACGAATTTTCATGGAAATTCGATTTTCTCAGTCTCTCACAGTAGGTTTCTATTTTGTTTTTCCATTTTTCAACTTTACATTTCCTGAATTCCATATTTCCTGAATTCGAATATGGCGAAAGATTTATTCTGGCATGAACAGATTTTGAGAAAAACAAGTTTGAATTCACTAAAGTACGAATTTTCATGGAAATTCGATTTTCTCAGTCTCTCACAGTAGGTTTCTATTTTGTTTTTCCATTTTTCAACTTTACATTTTTAGAAAAAGGTCTCCTGAATTCAAAAATGGCGAAAGATTTATTCTAGCATGAACAGATTTTGAGAAAAACAAGTTTGAATTCAATAAAGTACGAATTTTCATGGAAATTCGATTTTCTCAGTCTCTCACAGTAGGTTTCTATTTTGTTTTTCCATTTTTCAACTTTGCATTTTTAGAAAAAGGTCTCCTGATTTCAAATATGGCGAAAGATTTATTCTAGCATGAACAGATTTTGAGAAAAACAAGTTTGAATTCACTAAAGTACGAATTTTCATGGAAATTCGATTTTCTCAGTCTCTCACAGTAGGTTTCTATTTTGTTTTTCCATTTTTCAACTTTGCATTTTTAGAAAAAGGTCTCCTGATTTTAAATATGGCGAAAGATTTATTCTAGCATGAACAGATTTTGAGAAAAACAAGTTTGAATTCACTAAAGTACGAATTTTCATGGAAATTCGATTTTCTCAGTCTCTCACAGTAGGTTTCTATTTGTTTTTCCATTTTTCAACTTTACATTTTTAGAAAAAGTCTCCGTATAAATTGTCCAAGAAATCAAAACAAACTCTATCGTCCGCTTTATTTACTCTAAAGACTAATCACAAGCCACGTGACTCTTTTTTTTTGTTTTAAAACTTAAAAGGCTTTAATTTTTTTTTCAGTTCGTATATTTCTAAACCAACCCGAGATTCCGTATGGTTTATAAATATACGAATTTTGCTCTATGCTATAAACCAAAACTTTGATACCGAGTTGCTGGTATCTAGTTTGATACAGATATAATTACTTGTCTAAGACGTACATACTTTAATAATTTTAACCATGTTTCACTCAAAATCTGTTCATGCTAGAATAAATCTTTCGCCATATTTGAATTCAGGAGACCTTTTTCTAAAAATGTAAAGTTGAAAAATGGAAAAACAAAATAGAAACCTACTGTGAGAGACTGAGAAAATCGAATTTCCATGAAAATTCGTACTTTAGTGAATTCAAACTTGTTTTTCTCAAAATCTGTTCATGCTAGAATAAATCTTTCGCCATATTCGAATTCAGGAGACCTTTTTCTAAAAATGCAAAGTTGAAAAATGGAAAAACAAAATAGAAACCTACTGTGAGAGACTGAGAAAATCGAATTTCCATGAAAATTCGTACTTTAGTGAATTCAAACTTGTTTTTCTCAAAATCTGTTCATGCTAGAATAAATCTTTTGCCATATTTGAATTCAGGAGACCTTTTCCTAGAAATGCAAAGTTGAAAAATGGAAAAACAAAATAGAAACCTACTGTGAGAGACTGAGAAAATCGAATTTCCATGAAAATTCGTACTTTAGTGAATTCAAACTTGTTTTTCTCAAAATCTGTTCATGCTAGAATAAATCTTTCGCCATATTTGAATTCAGGAGACCTTTTTCTAGAAATAGTGAACCTTAGTGAATTCAAACTTGTTTCTCTCAAAATCTGTTCATGCTAGAATAAATCTTTCGCCATATTTGAAATCAGGAGACCTTTTTCTGAAAATGCAAAGTTGAAAAATGGAAAAACAAAATAGAAACCTACTGTGAGAGACTGAGAAAATCGAATTTCCATGAAAATTCGTACTTTAGTGAATTCAAACTTGTTTTTCTCAAAATCTGTTCATGCTAGAATAAATCTTTCGCCATATTTGAATTCAGGAGACCTTTTTCTAAAAATGTAAAGTTGAAAAATGGAAAAACAAAATAGAAACCTACTGTGAGAGACTGAGAAAATCGAATTTCCATGAAAATTCGTACTTTAGTGAATTCAAACTTGTTTTTCTCAAAATCTGTTCATGCTAGAATAAATCTTTCGCCATATTCGAATTCAGGAGACCTTTTTCTAAAAATGTAAAGTTGAAAAATGGAAAAACAAAATAGAAACCTACTGTGAGAGACTGAGAAAATCGAATTTCCATGAAAATTCGTACTTTAGTGAATTCAAACTTGTTTTTCTCAAAATCTGTTCATGCTAGAATAAATCTTTTGCCATATTTGAATTCAGGAGACCTTTTTCTAGAAATAGTGAACCTTAGTGAATTCAAACTTTTTTTTCTCAAAATCTGTTCATGCTAGAATAAATCTTTCGCCATATTTGAAATCAGGAGACCTTTTTCTAAAAATGTAAAGTTGAAAAATGGAAAAACAAAATAGAAACCTACTGTGAGAGACTGAGAAAATCGAATTTCCATGAAAATTCGTACTTTAGTGAATTCAAACTTGTTTTTCTCAAAATCTGTTCATGCTAGAATAAATCTTTCGCCATATTCGAATTCAGGAGACCTTTTTCTAAAAATGCAAAGTTGAAAAATGGAAAAACAAAATAGAAACCTACTGTGAGAGACTGAGAAAATCGAATTTCCATGAAAATTCGTACTTTAGTGAATTCAAACTTGTTTTTCTCAAAATCTGTTCATGCTAGAATAAATCTTTTGCCATATTTGAATTCAGGAGACCTTTTCCTAGAAATGCAAAGTTGAAAAATGGAAAAACAAAATAGAAACCTACTGTGAGAGACTGAGAAAATCGAATTTCCATGAAAATTCGTACTTTAGTGAATTCAAACTTGTTTTTCTCAAAATCTGTTCATGCTAGAATAAATCTTTCGCCATATTTGAATTCAGGAGACCTTTTTCTAGAAATAGTGAACCTTAGTGAATTCAAACTTGTTTCTCTCAAAATCTGTTCATGCTAGAATAAATCTTTCGCCATATTTGAAATCAGGAGACCTTTTTCTGAAAATGCAAAGTTGAAAAATGGAAAAACAAAATAGAAACCTACTGTGAGAGACTGAGAAAATCGAATTTCCATGAAAATTCGTACTTTAGTGAATTCAAACTTGTTTTTCTCAAAATCTGTTCATGCTAGAATAAATCTTTCGCCATATTTGAATTCAGGAGACCTTTTTCTAAAAATGTAAAGTTGAAAAATGGAAAAACAAAATAGAAACCTACTGTGAGAGACTGAGAAAATCGAATTTCCATGAAAATTCGTACTTTAGTGAATTCAAACTTGTTTTTCTCAAAATCTGTTCATGCTAGAATAAATCTTTCGCCATATTCGAATTCAGGAGACCTTTTTCTAAAAATGTAAAGTTGAAAAATGGAAAAACAAAATAGAAACCTACTGTGAGAGACTGAGAAAATCGAATTTCCATGAAAATTCGTACTTTAGTGAATTCAAACTTGTTTTTCTCAAAATCTGTTCATGCTAGAATAAATCTTTTGCCATATTTGAATTCAGGAGACCTTTTTCTAGAAATAGTGAACCTTAGTGAATTCAAACTTGTTTTTCTCAAAATCTGTTCATGCTAGAATAAATCTTTCGCCATATTTGAAATCAGGAGACCTTTTTCTAAAAATGCAAAGTTGAAAAATGGAAAAACAAAATAGAAACCTACTGTGAGAGACTGAGAAAATCGAATTTCCATGAAAATTCGTACTTTAGTGAATTCAAACTTGTTTTTCTCAAAATCTGTTCATGCTAGAATAAATCTTTCGCCATATTTGAATTCAGGAGACCTTTTTCTAGAAATGCAAAGTTGAAAAATGGAAAAACAAAATAGAAACCTACTGTGAGAGACTGAGAAAATCGAATTTCCATGAAAATTCGTACTTTAGTGAATTCAAACTTGTTTTTCTCAAAATCTGTTCATGCTAGAATAAATCTTTCGCCATATTTGAATTCAGGAGACCTTTTTCTAAAAATGTAAAGTTGAAAAATGGAAAAACAAAATAGAAACCTACTGTGAGAGACTGAGAAAATCGAATTTCCATGAAAATTCGTACTTTAGTGAATTCAAACTTGTTTTTCTCAAAATCTGTTCATGCTAGAATAAATCTTTCGCCATATTTGAATTCAGGAGACCTTTTTCTAAAAATGCAAAGTTGAAAAATGGAAAAACAAAATAGAAACCTACTGTGAGAGACTGAGAAAATCGAATTTCCATGAAAATTCGTACTTTAGTGAATTCAAACTTGTTTTTCTCAAAATCTGTATATGCTAGAATGAATCTTTTAACATATTTGGACTTAGAAGACCTAATTCTAAAAATGTAGAGTAGAAAACTTGAAGGACACAGCTACAATCTCCCTCAGTAGAACATCTTTTTTGACTTTCTATGAAAATACGTAGTTATGTGATTTTGCACTGAAATAATTTGGTAACTTCAAAATTTACTTTTGTTAATCGTATTTCATCTACTCGACATGATTTGATGCAAAGGACATTTGATACGTATGATAAATCCATGCGTTTGTTCAATCAGTAGGAAAAAATAAAAAAAGGCACAGACATATTTGGGTCTCACATAAACTGGGAGGGGTTCAGAGGGGTGGCACCCTTACTAAAACTTAGAGCAACTATTCCCCTTGAATAATATTCCGAGTTTACTCAAATCGGCCGCAGCATCGCTGAGAACGACCATTTTCTAAAAAAAAGTTCCGTCCCGGGTCTTTACGGGTTAAACAGAAAACGATAATTTCCTCTTAGGAAAGAAGAAAACTTGTCATTTCCCTTGTTGCTTCTTAAGGGTTTCGTTCTCTGCATATACGCCAAAATATACCAAGGCTACAGAATTCTTCCCAGACAAGGACCCGTTCGCGAATAGAACCAGCAGCAAGATGTCCTCCAATTGTTCCAAGTGGCATTATGCAAGCGGAGCGAAAAGCGATAAATGCATTGTTGTTTTGCATATATAACCGCTGGCTCATGGTGCTCCGTGCAGTGAATTCATTATCGGCGCATCGCTTGCCGTGCCTGCAGGATGTTTACCGTAGCGGATAATACCACTCACCCAGAAGGCTTACGATATTGTATGAGGCATGTATCCCGAATTTGCATGCAATTTCGCCCGTACACGTTCTAATGCCTACCTGTCTGGATGAAATGTTGGTTGCAGAATTACAGCAGCCCACACCGATTCGGCGTTACGCTCAATTGTAGCGTTCAAATTTACGCCCAATACGAACATGCAGTCGAAACTCCGTAATATATCAGGGAACAAGATTGTTTGATATCGGCGATAAATATATACAAGCTGCATAAAATCACGCTGTAAAATTTGCTGATAACCAACTGAATAGGATTTGAATAATAAGTAATAAGCTGCATATAATTTGGGATCTACAATTTCGAATTTAAATAATCGTAGTAGTAATGCGAATAAAAATAGGAAACTAAGATGGGTAAAATACCGTTTGACAGCATAAAAACCTTCTTAAAACCTAATATTGGCTTGATTTACACTGAGTGCATATTTTCCAAACCTTTGTATAAAACGTGGTACAACGATCATGATGCAAATTTCAACTCGATTCTTCGTACGTGCGTACATACTTCAACACAAATTGCTATATTCCATCAAACGTATCTACCGATGAAGTAAAGCACATTACCAACTTAATTTTGAACCCACGCTTTCCAACCGACCTCTTCTGAATGTCACATGATAAAACCTCCACGAAGATAAATCCGCGTAAATTGTGCGGATTTTCGCTGTTAGGCTTTCAATTACGTCAAGCGGAAGGTTACGCGATGACAAGGATGAAACTGATTCTCGTGGGCTCGGTTGTGATGTATCTCCTTTTTTTTTGCAAATACGATATACACCATGGGTATGGGAAACGGTACAAATATTCAGCCGATCCGAGGAAGAGAAGGTCCCATGTAGATGTAATACATGTTCATGAATAATTTAGTTAATTCTGTTTTTGAAACAAATTCCTTTGTGCTTTATTTTGCTTTTCTGCAGGCTTACAGAAAGCACCTCCGAGCTGCAGAATTGCCTGACTGGTTTGCAAATCACAGGTGTGTTTGCGTTAGAACAATACCAGTTTGTTTGTTTTTCAAGCGTGTGGAGCCAAAATTTATATAGGCAGGAGAGCGCAATTTATAAACCTACTCCTGGATATCAATCATAACCGCTTGTATTTCTTCGGCAAAAAAAAATTTCAACCAATTGCGATACGAGCAGACCTTCCCTGGAACAGAGCCGTAGCTACTCCGTTTTGCGTGGTAAGGCACAGAAATTTCACTGCCGTTTTTTTTTTTTTTTTTGAAGAAATTTATTTATTTCATTTCATTTATTTATTGAATTCATTTATTTATTTATTTCGTCAAACAAAAGTAGACTACATATGTTTAAAACTAACTTACATGCTATATGCTATTTATACTAGTGGGAGCAAAAAAAAAAAGAGTTTATACTTAATTGAATAATAATTTCTTCACTTGACGGATTATTACAATGAATGTTTTCTATCGATTTAAATTGCGCGTTGAGTTGAAATATTGTTTTAATTTAGTTCTCGACATAGAAAAGTCAATTGTTTCACAGTGTTGGTTGTACACTAACATCATTTGATTAATTGGCCCGTATTTAGCATAATTGTTTCGTTGATGATTTAAAGAAAACAAAGTCCGAGTTCGTAAATTTCTAGAAGGTACATAAAGATTGAGTTTTGATAATATTTCGGGTGAATCGACACGTTGAGATACGATATCGTTAACGAATGACATCATTGCGAATTCACGACGGGCTTTTAATGATTGGATGTCAATAAGTCTGCAGCGTTCGTCATATGATGGCAGGGGAAATGACGTCCATCGTAGATTACGAAGTGCATATAACAGGAATTGTTTTTGCACTGATTCTATTCTGTTTACATGTGTTGCAGAAAACGGAGACCATACAATGCTACAGTATTCTAAAAGTGACCTGACATAGGAATTATAAAGTGTTTTTATTGTGTATGGATCTTGGAAATTATAGCAGAAACGTTTTATAAAACTGAGCATGTTACTAGCCTTATTAATAATTGTATTGTAGTGATCAGTGAATGTTAATTTTGAGTCGAGTATGACTCCTAGGTCCCTAACTCGTTCACTTTTCTCTACTACCTGATCACCTAAGGAAATCATATTGCTTGGCATGTTTCTTTTTCTGCCAAAAGCCATCGAACTACATTTTTTAACGTTTAGCTGAAGAAGGCTTTTTTTACACCAAATGTAAAAATATTTTATCTCGTTACGAAAAATATTTACATCATCAGCGTTTTTAATTTCAATGAAAAGTTTAATATCGTCGGCATAAATAAGAGTTTTTACATGTTTTAGAATAAAGGAAATGTCGTTTACAAATAATATAAATAGTAGAGGGCCCAAGTGAGAGCCTTGAGGAACTCCTGAGGTTACCTGAATAGGTTTCGATATTCTACCTTTAAATTTGACTGTTTGTTGACGATCTGTCAAATACGATTCAATCCATTTGAGTAATTGTGTATGAATTCCAATTTTTCGTAAAAAAGTAATACATTTAGCTTAAATATACAAAAGCTAATCTAGAATATGTGAATAGGTAAAGTTGAGGCTTTATTTATACAAACTAGAAAAATTTCGCTAGGGGCAACGCAAACGCGTAGGGGGGGCAGCCCCTCCTAGCCCATATGGAAGCTACGGGCCTGCCCTGGAAGGCAAATTTCACTCTGATATTTACTGCAAAGTATCGACGCCGCCACACGAAAGTGATTGATACAATCATCGTCTTTTTAAAACATTCGTATTAGAAGCGCCGGTGTAATGAATCTAACGAATAGCAAACATTTATTACTATTGCAGGATAGAACTGTAGAATCAATTTTGAGAGGTGTTTTTTTTTCTTTTTTTCATTTTTTGTGAATTATATTCGAGCTTCTCATTCTGAGAAACTCTTCCCGATGTCTAATGACTTATACGAGTTATCTTTCAAAATCAAAGGCTTATTTTCGAAAAATGTGCCTGTGACTGTGCAAGGTCAGCAATACCTATGTTCATAAACATTCGAATTACGGAAAAAGAATGAAATTAGTCAAAATTTCATATATATCTCTTTTCAGTAAAATGATTATACCATTATCTGACTGCTTATTACATTGACTACGTCAGTTAAATTCCTATATTCGCCAGTTTGACATGAATACAAGCGGATTTTATTGGCAAGGAAGGAACCCGGGAAGGATGCTGATGAATTTAAATGGCCTTTTGTGTAATTCCCACGAGCCACCCTCCGGGCTTTCTAAAAATAGCTACTGCCGTTCCATTTTTCAAAGGATCGCCTTGTATGAATAATACGCTGCATACGTGTGTGGGAACAAAGCACAGCACAAAGATGACGTATAGGTTTACGGTTGGCCATCGCATCGCGAGCCGCCCGGATGGGGTTCTTTTGTTTACATACGAGCCAACGCAACGATGAGGCAAAAATCTGTTCGGTGATGTTCGCACTGTTCTGCTGTGTTACAGTTGGTTACAGTATCGTATTTGAAGTGTCGTGGCAGAACGAGATGAATCGTCATATAAAGATGCGACATGTGATAAAAAAGCAATGATAATCGAGATGAAAACAATTTGTTACTGTTATAACCTCTTGGATTTGGGTTACTGTAGGCCATCGTATACTCTATTATGTTACTTCATTGAAATTCAGGACACTTGATTCCCCTTCCTTCACAATAACATATTATTCCATCATGCTCCCTCAAATGAACAACATGCTATTAAATCATACTTCTTCATATCCTACTTCACTCCGTTACACTCTGTCATACTATGTCGTATTATTTCCCCTATATTATTCAAACCGTCATACTCGTCATACTCTAATAATCTCTATCACAATTCATTCCATCTAATTTCTTTGATTTGATTTGACAGAAAAAAAAAATTCCAATTTATCGAGAAAATTTGCTACTAATGCCATGGCAAAATCATGGTTTTATGGTTTTTGGTTCTCGAATTACAAAATTTTTATCAAACAGAAAATCCTAATAGCAATTACAAGATAAAACATTATCCATTACTGTATAAAATGAACAAGTAGGAAACTTTTTTTTTTCAATTTAAACATAGACTATAACATGACAACAAAACGCAGAGCTAATGTAAGTAACGGAATAAGTATAACTTAAAGACAAAACCACACCTTTGTACGTACACTTTTTACAGACTCCTTGATAAAGACAAAATAAATTGTCGAAACGTTGGAGAAGAAGTAGCGACACTTTCGTTTGCCCAATGTTTGCTGACTGATGAGCCGAAAATCCCTAATATATTATACATTAGTCACAGTCCAGAGCCCTTTCCAACAAGTAGAAAACATTACGAAAAATTGTTGAAAGATGCTGTCCGAAACACGGCCACATAGTTTACAAAGGACTACGATAGATTTGGCATTCGAAACCAGACTTGTAAATAGTCATGGTTGCCTTCTTTTGCCCCTGACGTTCGCAATGCTTTCGATCAAACTATATTCTTGAACAAAAATGTCAAAGAAATGTTGCTAACATATCATTCTCTACCGTGAAGGTATTCAGACACATAACATTAATCTTGTAATAACATTTCTCAATGAAAATGGTTAAATGAAATCAAATATACAGAATTAAAATAGAAAAACATCAGCCCAAGAATGTTACTTGACATATTTTCGATGTTAGCGGCGAATGTTATTCTACCATTCGCTTTGTGTGCGAGAGCCGACCGGCGTTTTTACATTTACGAGCGAAAGATACCTGTCACGCATCACTAATGACTCAAATCAAACAAAAAGTGTTGCCAAGCCTGATCAGAACAAATTGTAGACGTAATGGTGGCGCTTGATTTCCCTCATCATTTCATTTAACACTGCATCTCTAATTACTAAGACGTTAGCTTGCTAATAAAAATTATCTGTATTTAATAAGCGGATGTTATTTTTATTTATTTTTATTTTATTTATGCTATATATATTCGCACTTGCAATTCGTAAATATTTGAATTAGGAAAGTATTTGTTTCTAGCGTAATATTTATTTCATGCGTGGCTCCATCAGGTAAGAGTTCAATTAACTCTTGATCGTTACGAAGGATTAGGTATGGATGGTGTCAAATAACACTGGCTAACACAGGTTCACTCCAAAAGCTCAAACCAGAAAAAAATGAAAGATTATAGTTATTCAACCATTCCTGTGAATTTTGGTGTCCCTAGCCATTACCGTTTTTTCAGAAACTTAAATGAGTTTGCTCGTAAACATAACGATAAAGTGACAAACCCGGCGAGCAGTTTCTATGCGACACTTACACGTAAATTGACGCGTTTTGATGATGGCTAGGGGTACCAAAACTCATAGGAATGGTTGAATAGCTATAATCTTTCATTGTTTCCGGTTTGAACTTTTGGAATGGTTTTTTTACATTTTTTCGACCAGTGATAATCAATCCACTTTTCAATTATCTCCTTTTTGTCCTGAAAAGGACAGTGTGCCGATTCTTGAGATACCAAGAAAGCTATTAGAAGAAAAAACAATTTCAATTTCTGTTAGAACTCCCATCCTCCATTATCTGCTGTCGGTATTGCCTGCTGCTACTGTTATCAAGTATCCACTGGATATCTTTCGCTTCCACCATTCGCTGGCTGCCTCTGTTCCCATCATCCGCTAGCTGCTTCCTGCCCCCACCCTGGTACCGTTTGCAAATTGAAAACGAAAATAGACGCGGCTGTATACCTTTTCAATACAAAAAAAAATTAAAATTGTCACTTTCCATCACCTTTGCAGTAATTGGTTAATTGATTATGAGTTTACGTTAAATTTTCCCTAGCTCTAGGTTTTCTATAATATAATAGTGCTCTTTCGATTTTTTCACGATCAAAAAAAATTTACCGTGAATTTCACGAAACCGTAAATTTTATGAAATAATAAAAATCTGTTTATTGTTTGGATACCATCGACATTCCTGATATTTTGAGTATAATAATGATTTTTCATAGTTTAATAGAATATGAGTTCAAGCTATTTCGCGAACCTTCCTCGAAGCAACTACAGTTCTTTTTCAATTTTATCAACTTTCGTTTTCAACACTACTCGCCACATTCATGCTCAGTTTTCTTACGCTTTTTATTTCGATTTATCGCGTTTCTTCAAAAGAATTCTAAATCATGAATAATAAAGTTTCAGTTATAGAAAATTCATTGTAAACTCAATTCTCCTTTGTGCCTTGTGTCCTTTCCTTATTGCCTAGGTATGGTTTTATGAACTCAATTTATTTGCCCATTTTTCTGGAGGACAACCAAGTGCCATATCTGCAACAACTCAATTGTGCCAAAAATTACGTATTATTCAAGCAGTTGAGAGAGAAAATCTATCCAAAGCTCAAATTGCCGAGCAATTTGCTGTTCATAGAAGGTCAATTTAAAAATAATATTCCAGTGGTTCCACGCTTCACATACGTTTCTCCTAACTTTGCTAGAATAAGCAGAATAAAATCAAATTAATATTGCATGTATAATTTCCTGGATATAGTTCGCAAAAATACTATGAAGGAAAAAAATATGAATTAACGTTTGTTTGTTCATTCGTTTGAATCTTGAAACTATATTTCATTGAACTATAAAACGGCATTATTGTACTCAAAATATGATAAATTTAAATTGTATCCAATCAAACAAGAAAGATTTTTATAATTTTGCTGAATTTTGGTTTCGCCTAATTTTTTTTTTTTTTGGCTGTGATAAAATCGAAAAAGCACTATATATATGGGTCATTCCATGTTAAGGCAAATGCAACGACCCTCTCCGATTCGCTTCAAAATGAATAAAACGACTTGTTATAGGTCGAAACTGAAAAATCCAGAGTTTTGGGTCAATAGGACAACCCACCTTCAATTGCGGGGCCCTCCATTTTTGTATTTTTTGACAAAAAATCATTTTCCATGTTTTTGAAAAACATCATATCTCAGAGACCGTAGGAGCTACATACAATATTAGACACTCTTTTTAAAGGTTATTAAATTTGCAATCGAATGGCATCAGATTTTGTAACAGTGTTGCCAATATTGATATTTTTACGTTTAAAAACTAAAACTTCGTTTATCTCAAAACACCCCCAATTTTTTTCTAAATCTGATGTCACCAATGTGTTCAGCGAAAAATTTTACATAAGAATCACCTATCCACGAAATGCAATATGCGCCGTTGTGGAGATATTCAACTTTTAAGATAACGAGTTCGTTAAATTCACAGAACAAATGTGACCAAATGTTGAAACTCACTCGAAACAAAAGCACTATTTCACATCTTAAGTGTGGGTTTCTCATGGCCTTTTTGATGGTTTATTCCTTTGTTTTTATAAAGTGGTTTCTGTCAAAACACACGCAGGTTGATTTGAGTTTTCACGACAGTGAAAAAAAATGGTGTGTTCAATAGGTTGGAGTTTAAAAATTAGGTGTACAGCTGAAAATCACAATCGGTCGCACTTAACATCGCGAGAATGTATTTTGTTCAAACTTCGGTCTGGTGTTCAACGTTTGCAAACTATATGCGGAAGCCATGAAAAACAGTTTGGCCAATATTTCGCAGCTAGACAAAAACAATGCTGCAATCCGCTGAATTGCCATGGCGGTGCGAAAATCATTTCGGCATGTTTTCATGACAGATTTCATGAGTACAATCAGGAAATTGTAGAAGGTCGAAAGACATGCATCCAATGTGATGCAGCACTGCGAACGGAGGTTGTAAGGATTGATTCGCGAGATAGAATGATGGATCAGGAAACAGGTGTAGCTATCGGTAAAAATAGTATACCTCAGCACAAGTAATGTTACAAGCATTAAAGTTAACATTCATTATTTCCTTGTTATAGATACTGGTAAGTTGGATCATTTAACTGAAGAATTGGAAACTCTGCATATGCTGAGTAAAAGGATTTTTCACACTGCAATCTTTACAACATGAAAATATTAGAATCGAAAATAGCTCACTTCTACGATATCATTATTGTTTTGTTCTATTTGAAATTGTTTTGAACCTATTTTAATTGTTTACTTGTATAGTAAAGACACAGCTGGTTTGCCGTAACACGGTTTTGCAATCTCTTGGTCAATCGCCCGTTAGTGAGTCGAAGGTCAAACGATCGAATAAATACAGTAAAAAAAAATTTCTCAAGGCATCAAAAGCTTTAAAAAATATCTTTTGAGGCTGTTTTTAGTTTAGTGGAGAGGAAATAGTACGGCAACTCAAAGAAAAAATTCATTTTTTAATAAAACGAGCGATAAAATCCGCTAGTTGTCAGTGTTGCCAGGTTCGATTCAGTTAAATCTGTTCCAGTAATCCGAGGAATGCATTCGGCGACACCTTAAGCGGACGCTACCATTCTAATGAAGACATTGTCAAGCTCTGATCGGGTATTTATTTCAATTTAACCCCAAAAGTTAAACAAAAATCAAAAATTAATTTCTGACAAACTTCTTAAATAAATATAATTTATGAGATGCACGTTGTACTTTAATGGCTGTTAATTTCAGGTACCGTCAAGTAGAATGTGAGAAATCAGTTTTTGAGATTTGAAGCGGCGATTTAGTTTGGGATGCGTTTTAATAAGGCCGCATTTGTAGGCGTATTGTTGGAATTTAACGAACTCGTTATCTTAAAAGTTGAATATCTCCGCAACGGCGCATGTTGCATTTTGTGGATAGGTGATTCTTATGTAAAATTTTCCGCTGAACACATTGGTGACATCAGTTTCAAGAAAAAATTGGGGGTGTTTTGAGATAAACGAAGTTTTAGTTTTTAAACGTAAAAATATCAATATTGGCAACACTGTTTACAAAATCAGATGATGCCATTCGATTGTAAATTTAATAACCTTTAAAAAGAGTGTCTAATATTGTCTGTAGCTCCTACGGTCTCTGGATATGATGTTTTTCAAAAACATGGAAAATGATTTTTTGTCAAAAAATACAAAAATGGAGGGCCCCGCAATTGGAGGTGGGTTGTCCGATTGACCCAAAACTCTGGATTTTTCAGTTTTGACCTAAAACAAGTCATTTTATGAATTTTGAAATGAATCGGAGAGGGTCGTTGCATTTGCCTGATCACTTGACATGGAATGACCCATATGCAATGTCAAATTTTGTTCTGCATATTCAAAATGATCTAGTGCTAGTTCATATGAAACTGTGCAACAGCTAGATTTTATGATTTTTTTCACGACGTTCTATGAACACAAAACTCAAGGGGCTGTTTGAGATTTTTTTGGATCTCCTATCATTTCATTGACTTACTATTCATTCTTTGAAATATTATAACACAAACAAATTGTAACAGATAAATGAGTCGTTGAGAGCAAAAGTGGTACATGTGTCAATTTTACATTTTTTGGGTTTTCTGCATAAATTGATGCAGAACGCAATAATGTACTAGAATATTCAAGAAAATCCGAGATCTGATAACCCAAACCAAAGTTATAGCCAGAACAATTTTTGGTAATTAACATAATCACCATTTCGTTGAGAGCAAAAGTGGTACATGTCCAGTCTGTGCATATTAGATGAATTGTAAGTCGAAGATCTTAGGATATAGAACATTCATTTCTTCAGAAAAGTTGGTCAAGTGATTTAGTACTTTCAGATAAGGATCTGTCTGTTTTGTAATTTTCTCACTACGTGGGGCTAGTGTACCCGTGACTATTTTGTAACAGGAATAGTTTTATCTATTTCAGTATCAACTCGTATGCTGTGGCCAATTTAGAAGATAACTCTCTGAGGTCTTTGATATAGATATATATTTACACACTGGACCCAGGTTAGGCTTTAGGCAGGCCATCGATAGCCTTCCGGAAGATCCCGAAATACCGTAATTGAGGTCAATTTTCTGAGGTGATTCTAAAGCTTCCTAATTTTTTCGAAACTGCTTCTGCGGGATTGACTAGAAACGAAATGATTTCACCGAAAGATCCGGAACTAGCGTAAAATGTCAATTTTCAAAAGTGTTGCTAAACCTTCCTGTTTTTTTTTTTTTCGAGACCAATTCTAGAAGGAAAATGATCTTTTAACGAAATATGCTCCAAGATGGCCACCACGTGAACCACCGATACTACCATAAAAGAGATTAATTTTTAAGAACAGTCCCACTTTTTTTCTAAACCACTCCCAGACGAAAATAAATGATCTCATGACAGAATGTTACTCAAATTTACCATCAGATAGCCCTCAGAAAGATCCGTAGTTACCGTAAACGAGATTAATTTTGGAAAACACGTCCTAGTCCCATTTGGATACGGTGTATATTTTTCCAAGGCTGTTTCATATTTTCAGTTCACTCATTTGTCGCTCCTCTAACTACATACACTGTCTGCTTTAATGAACAGGTCCTAGTATTTTCCGTGTTTTTTTTTTTTCGAAACTATCACATGCGAAAATATACCATAATATCAAAGAAAAGCCGATATCTGATAACTTATAAGAGATATAGCCAAAGAAATTTTCAGTTTTCCTCTTCTACGGTATTTCTGGATCCGGAGGGCAACCGGTAGTCTACCGAAAGTTGAACCTGGGTCCATCGTGTAGTTATTATCGACCAAATAGCGATTCTAAAGATACCAGGGTATTTTCCTTTGAATTGGCCCCAGTCGATCTAGATTATTTAAAATGTCTTCTGTTACATATACACTAGCGCCACAAAGTGACAGAATTCCTTAACAAACAGATCATCATTCTATAGTACTCAATCACTTGAACAACTCTGCTGAAGACATGAATGTTCTATGTTTTAAGATTAGCGAGCTATAATGCATCCTTCATGCTTAGACTGGACATGTACCACTTTTGCTCTCAACGTTTTTGGTTGTCATTATTTTTCCCATAGAACAAAAGTGGTACATGTTTTTCCATTGAAGTTTGTGTAAGTTTCTCAACCAGAACTCGTTATGCTTTCATGTACCGTCTTTTGAAACCCAGCAATGATTTAGTGCAGTTATGTTGGGAAAAATCGTAGAAAATAATTTACTATTAGAGTGTTTTCGTTTATCGCGTCTCCTGAAAAATTTACTTAATGGCACATGTACCACTTTTGCTCTCAACGGCTCAAATCGCACCTCGCAAAACTTATAACAATGGCAATAACGGGTGGATCACAAGTAGCGTGATTAAATCCATGTCACGTTCTACGCCACACGCGCCAGAGAAAGAGAGATAAATAGCTACCTATGTGCGGATTTGTTCCCTTTTTTGGTATTATTCGTACTCAGTGTGTTTCGATTATTTACGATGAAGGTCGCCGAACAGCGCTTGTAACAAACGACTAGCTCAGGGGTTCCATGAACTCTAGGGTCGGCTATCCACCGGTATTTGAGGAAAACTTACGACCGACAACCTGAATCAAAGGGAAAAGGAACTAGAGACACATGCCAGACATACAAGGCTCAGGGGTAGATAAAGGATACAATATAAACCATTTTAAGTACTTATATTAAGGCGAATTCCATGGGTAAAGTGGTACACTGCGGCCGTAATGAACTGATCACTGGACCAGGTATGCGAGAGAGGGAGGGTGATCTAAAACGACATACCTGTAGCGCATTCACAGTGATGAATGGGGCTATTGTGCAATGGCCGTCGCTGCACTAGACACAAGTAAAACCCATCAGTTTGGATCTCGAACAGCGGGGGCCAGGCTCAACCGGATCTTTTCGGGCCTTCTCCTCGGTCGGTGGCCGGAACCCTGAAGGCGAAGAGCGTGAAACGTTACAGACGAGCATCCTGATCGAAGTTTACGGAGAATCAACTGAAGAAAATTCCAAAGAACTGCGAAAGTTGCGCCTCACGTAAACAAGACAAAAACTAAGAAAACACGAAAGAAACGAAATACCTCAAACGTATTTCAGGCGAGTCATATTAGGCCAGTCTCAGTTAGTATACGGAAATGGTTAAGAAGCCACCACAGCTCAACAACTTAAATCCCGCATTATCAGATGCGCCAAAGAGCGGGCTGCAAGGTTGTTCACATCATGAAGGCGAGGATTCCAGGAAATTATAATATAAACGATTCTACTAGTATCAAACCCATATCAAACTTTGTTAATAACATATCAGCTTTCAAACTAAATAAGATAGCATACAGAAAAGTATAATAACAAACATTGTTAGAAACAAAAGCTTTTGATAAAGACGTAAAAATTTGTGAGTGTTGTTTCAGGATAACTTCATTCCAGGTTTGTTATTTAAATCATTCACATTCTCTTTTGTTATCAAAAGCATATGGAAAAACACAATTGTATCAGAATATATTATTTGAATATCCCGTTGATAGAATTTTGTAATATTTTAGTTATACTCTTCTGATCGGGAAACGACGAGAAAGACAGAATAATATCAAGTTTTGTTTTTTCTCGTCGTTCCGTTAAGCGAATCATTAAAATTTCGTTATATCTCCCAGCTAGTCTCGAGGTTCCTGTCATCACATGTTCGAATCCCGGAGAAACTGGTAGGGTACTTGGAAGCAGGCATTAAAGAAGTACAGCATTTTTTTACTCTTTTCTCAGAATACTTTTTCTGTTGCTATGTATTTTCGATGGCTAAACGCGAAAAATGAATGTGATGAGTGTATAGCTAAAGGCGAAAAATGAGTGCAAGCAAACTCGGCAACAGAGCGATTGTGTACTGAAGGACATAGGCGTAGCCAGAGGGGGCAGGGTGGGGCCCTCCCCCCCCCCCTAGTTGTTGACATTGGTGCAGAATTTTGTCTTCAATAACTCTAATAGCACAAAACAACATCTTTAGCCCATAGAAACATCTGTGTAAAGTATCAGCCAGATCAAAAATAATTGATTGGAATGCTTGCCCTAAGTACCGGGCTAATACGTCTGCCTCAACTAGCTTGGAGTATTGGAATCGAGCTGTGACAATTCCTTACCTTGATTCTCTTGTAATCTGACTAGAAACACGGTTCGGTGAAGATAGTGCACCTGCCTACGCGTTGTCCTGGCTGCATCCCGCTAACGTAATACGCATGTCGTTGGAAGAGTTCAAGCGCAAAACCGAAGCTTTCGTAATTTTTTACGAAGTTGACAATTTTGTTGGAGAGGTACCAGACTTCCGGTATCAACATTGTGCCAAAAACAAAAAGTTTAATTTAATACCTGTTAAATGAAAAGTAGTATGTCTACGAATAATCGACATGACTAACATGATAAAGCAGTAAGTATAGGGACAACCATAAACAACGTGGGCTATTAAGAGGCTTTAGGGGGTTGATCAGAAACTATATTTCATATGAATTATAGGAAAATGAGTGGCTGGATCAAATTGATACATAGAGTAATTAGTTATGAGAACGTGGCTTATAGACAGTCTCTATACACATAGTGGCGTCTCCAGGTAGCCTAAAAAGGGAAAACGTTAGGACATGAAGTATGAGAAGACTTTTTGTTTCAATTATTATGTGTCATTGACAACTGTATATTCCATTGGAGATCTCAAAACCTCTAAAAACGTACCCACAACCCCCCTTCTTCGTTTTAAAAGCCATCAGTTTATATAGAATTGGAGTACAAAATTTTGTTACATTCCATAAGTAATATCAATCCTTGAAAATTTCCATCTAACAATTGAGAACAGTAAGCTTCTCAAGCTTTTAGTCATTATTTCAAAGAATACTATAGCTAGACAACATACCTTATGCTGTGGAAAAAAAAACATACCCTATGTAAACAATGCAAGTCTTTTGGTGTATACTGATATAATTTTGTCGTGAATGTGAATTCCGCACACTGTGCCGTTCAATATAGCTTGGCACAATCTCACCCCAAAAGGGCTCGAAAAGTGTACAGTTTGGAGAAACATTATTTTCTGAGCCGGCACAGGATCAATGCATAATATTACCTCAACACATTGGAGACGCATCCTAACGTTCCAACTGAGCAGTAAGTTGTTGTGATTTCTTGATCGGGTTAGTTTTCCTGGGACATTTTCAGATAACGTTTTTTGCGCATGTTTTTCACCCTGTACTTTGAAACATTCTTTGAGCGAAACAGTTCACTGATATTATCTATAAATATTCCATTTTAAGTTGTGAATAAATATGTCATGTTTCATAAAGTATTGAATTTGAGGTATTAGGTTTTGGAAATCTCAAGTAATTTAACATACAAACATTTCCCGTTTTTTGCTCAAAATCACCCCCGTGGTTTAATCTCACCCCGGCAGACGGTACTTCAAATGGTCCGGTGTTAGGTTCTGGAACGGAAAATCTTCACAGGCTCGATTGACGTTGCCACCGTAGCTGATAATATAATAATATTCGCATTTCACTAACTGCAGACACATGAACCGCTTCCGGAACGTTGACGTTTGATGCCCGAAGAATTTATTGGGATCTTGACTGTGTCTTCAAACTTCACGTCCTTGGGAAGTTTCGGCAGGATGTAGTTGAGATGTCGTCTGTGCGAATGGGTGTCTAGCTTCCGGAGAAGTAGACATACCTTCGCCGCATCATTCAGCTGCCCTGCATCGTTCTCGAAGAGGTCCTGGTAGCGGTTAAACCAGCGTCCGAACGTAACTCCGTTTTCTTCGTTGAAGACAAAATCGGTGATGTTCGATGAGAGGGACTCCAAAATCTGCTCCGGGGCATGATACTAAAGCTGCTGCTACTGGGCCGCCATCTGCTGTACAAGTTCGGCCATCTTGAGAATCATATATTGAATTCCCGGTTGCGGCTGCTGAGCAACTCTATCTTAAGCCATGCTCGTGGATTCTTGAGATCCTCTTCGCCAAAATGATATGTTCAAAGGTTTAAATGAACTTAAGAGTTTTTACTAAAGAACATCTATTTATTTTCGAGGTTGGACAAAGAATAATCAAAATTTCCACTCTGATGTCAAGGACAACTTTTCACCGGTTGCCTTGATGTAACAATCACTAGACACTAGTATTTATTTCTATTTTTTCAAAATACCGTTTTTTTACTTCTAAAATTTTGAAAAGCAGCATACAACCCCCCCTATTTGAAAATGTATATACAACCATTCATGCCATCGTCGACATGGAAATATGATAAACGGCAAATGAAAACCATTCGTGTATTGGGGAAGAAGATGTAAAATTTCGTTATAATCGATTCAACGATTTTTTTTTGGTCGAGAAAAAACAGCAAAGTTCGAATTTTTTTAAGCGTGTGGTTCCCTTTTCATTGCATAAAAGTAGTACAGTGCTTTTTCGCTTTTATCAACAGTCATTTTTATCACTCCTCGCCAAATTCACGCTCGATTTTCTCACGGTTTTTTTTTTCGTTTTTATCACGTTTTTTAAAACAAACTTCAAAGCAAGAATAATGTACTTCCAGTTGCAGAAAATGTATTCGAAACATCATTGTCATGTGTACCTTGTGTCCTTGCATGTGTATAGTTTTATGAACTCAATTTATTTGATCAATTTTCTGAGGCAATCAAGTGTCATATCTGTTACAAATAATTTGTGTCATAATTTTGAGAAAAATGAAGCGTGAAATACATATTTGACTTTGTAGAAAAAATGACATATTATTCGAGCAGTTGAGAAAAAAGATCTGTTAACAACTGAAAAATCCCTACAGTTTGGTCCTCATAGAGCGTGGTTTTAAAAATCATAAAATCTAGTGGTTCCACAATTTCACATAAGCAAGCATTAGACTCTGCTAGCTATGCTAAAACATGAGCAGTACAAATCATATTGATATTGCATGTATAATAGCCATGAAAAAGTCCGCGAAAATTCAATAGAGAAAAATATCAAAAACTACCCTTTTCTTGTTTATTCATTTGTATCTTGAACTTATATTCCATTTAACTATGCAAGTGCATCATTTTACTTAAAATATCATAAATTTCAATTGAATCCAACACAAAAAATTCAATTTTGATCATTTCGCTAAATTCATTGTTTCGCCAAATTCACGGTAAAAATTTTTTTGACCGTGATAAAATCGAAAAAGCACTGTAATTTGTTAATGTTCAGTTATTCAATAACAACAAAACACGTTTGTTCTTAATAAATACTAATTATTTGGCGAGTAATGGCCGTTTCTCCGAAACGCTTATTTTTGGCAGAGGTTTGCGGTGTTTACGATAAGGACGCAGCAGATCAACTGTAATAAAAAACTCATATTATTTAGTTTAGAATTGTGCCGGTCATCTGAATATTTCATTCCCGGTACAAACGGGAACGTTTTTCCCGAAAAAACATGTTTTGAGCGCTAAAAGTTGCCTTAAAATGTTTGTATTTTCGACAAAGTTCCTGTATCCAAAATCGATCATTCAACGACCAACGAATTTAATAACAATCAATACAAAAAAAGATGAAGAAAATCGGTTCAGTCATTTCACTGCAAACAGGTTTTTTTTTTTTTGAGAAACACCATTACGAGAAAAACGTGTGTAAAGTTTCAAGTTTAGATTCAAGATACTATAATATTTTTTTTAAGAAAAACCCCTTAATGGGATCTGTGTGTCGAATAACTGGATGCAATGCTGAACGAAACCATGTAGAATATTCAAAATTAACCCTAGAAAAATAAAAAAATATATGGAAAAATGTGGAAAAATGTGCAACTTGAACAGAATTGCAAAAAGTGCGAAAGAGTGATTTTGTAGCTTAAAAAGAGTCATTTTTTCATGAACCACGATTGGGCAACCTCAAAACAATTGTTTAGAAAGTCAAAATGTTCTACAGAAATACTTTAAATAACATTATCTTTCAATTTAGGGTTGAGTACCTTGACTTTTGCAACATCGATTTTTTTGGGACACTCTAATCTCCAATCAATTTGGTAATAAACCAATCAAACATCATTGGGATGTTCTGTTACACTCCGAAATCGTATATTTCGCATAACCAGAAGCTTATTCACGATTGTGTTGGTCCGGGGTCGAGACTTGTGTGGAGATCACAAAATAAAACAGAAACCGTTCTTTGATCCTACGCATTAAAAATCTTTATTTATCTTTGAGAAAAAAAAAAACAAAAATTTTCCATGAATGTTTCGAATATCTTACGAGGTTTATTTTCTGAAAACTTGTCAATTAAATAATCAACACTCAATTCCTATAATCAACACTCAATTATATAATTAACACTCAATTCCTACTCGCAATTTAAAAATTCAACATTCGACAGCCTGTCATTCATCATTGCGTACACAACCGAAATGTACTACTTTAAAAGTTTTCCGTTGCCGTTTTTCAAACCCAAATTATGACTTTCCTCGCACCTTCGTTTGATTTTATTCATTATTTGAGGATCACTTTTATTATCTTTCTATCTTCAATTCTCGTAATTCCTTAGACACAGTTATACATTTTCTCTGTAGATTGGCGGATTATACTCATAGTCTAATCTTGATGTACAATATCAATGATTCACTACTTGATACCCCTTTCATACATACATAAACAACGTATCATTGATAGCGTATGAGATTGAAGATTCTAAGTTGAATGTCCTGTGGTAACCTGTCCAACCCACAAACGGGTTGTACACAAAAAAGATGACAATAAATTCCTGCTGTCAGCACAAGAAACATATCACTAGAATAAATTACATGTCACGAAAATTTATTTAGCTCTACTTCACTCGGTATGTATGAAAACTCATTCGAAATCCAGCGAATAATGTCACTTAGTGGGATAAGAAACATGGAATTGGAGTAACCCAAACATTATCGTTGCAGGACATCTTTAACCACAAGCAAAACCTCAAAAAAGAGTAATTTTTTTATATTAGATACTTTCCTACAAATAACCTCATAACCCTTTTTTGTTAGACAGTCATGCATTAATTCCAATGAATTTCAACAAAAATTAATTTAATAAATAAAAAAAAATACACGTTCTGCAACAACAATAGGCTCCATATTCTTCTTTCTATGTAATTTGGTTCAATTATTTTTCAATAGAAGATATGGAACCAGCAAAAAAAATAATTATCGCAATATCAGTGCCTCCATCCGATTCAGATGTGATGGAAGCGCCTTGTACTTTGATCTGAATGAACTGCGAAAGATTAGCATCAAACTTTTCATTTTAAAGAAACAGCGACTCGAGACTAACATTAACAAGGAGAAAGTTTTGGGACTTTTAATAGAACTTTTGACGGATGCGAAAAATTGTACCGGGGCCAATTATTTAGATGATTGGATATATTTCTCAGCAAATAATCAGCACTTTCAATAAATGTCGACGTATTCCTCCGGGGTAGAAGCATTAATAACATATCAACCGAACCCCTTCGCTGAAATTGCTTCTGCATTGATTCGCATCATTTGAAACTTATCTTGAAGGGTAATCTGCAGCTGGAACCTCATTCGATTGCCTGTCAAACAATGAAACAGGCAGTCGATTACTGACACAACTTTATCGGTTTTTATCGTCTGACTGAACAGAAATCACACGAGACAGCAAAATCGATGAAATGGACGAAGCTCAGTGAAGAAAAATTGCCCCGACATACCTGCACACTGCACAGTCGGCAGCGGCACAGCGAAAGTTAGCCTAATGGAGCAGCCTAAGCAAATATTTGCATCCGCCTCAGGGTGCTTTTATCTGGCACGTTGATAGGCTTGGCAAGTTGTTTATTAATGAAACTGTTGTTTGTTTTCCTCTAGTCGATAAATTCCGTTGGAAGTTCCAGCTTCAATTGCATTTGGCAATGCTGGGCAAGAAACTGAAATTGTATTTTTGACAACATAGGGAATTATTGTCGTACCCTTTTGTTAGTTCTATAACCATATTTTGCTACGGATGCTTTCGTATGTAAATTTGTTGGAAATAGTCACAGACGCAACGTCTGATTTTGCGTGAGTGAACTCTATGCATTTTTGTTGATTGCTACCTCATGAGACATCTAATAAAACAAAATGTGCATTGTTCGAAGCTTTCGTGATAGACGAGTAGGATTTAATAGAACTATTCCTAATAGAAGATGGATTACATTGACCATAATTCTATCAAACTGTATGAATAATTATTTCATTTCTTAATTTGCCAGCCATGAATTGATTATAAAATTGATGTTCACAAGCTGAATTACCTTTTCTATATTTTCAATCTTATATTATCATTTCAATCAAATTTTTTTCTAATATATGGTAACTGCCTTTTTCAATAATGCTCCTCGCTGGAAGACAATGCCAATATCCATTTTATTGGATTTGCTCAGTAACAAAAATGCAAGTTAACCACCAGGCAAATTGTGCCCTCTTACACAATTTAAGAACATATACAATGATCAGAAGGTAACGTTCGTTTAGGGGCAATATATTGAGGTAAAGAAATGCGAACCGAATCGACTACCCGCGGGCCATCGAACCTTCAAGCTCTCAGTGTACCGGCTTTATTGCTACCGAAACGACCACGCCAGGCGGAAGCGGAATCACTATGCGGGCCACGACAGACATAGGTACTACCAAACAGCGAACACCATCCAAAGTTTTACGGTAGCGACCGCGACCGGCCCGCATACCCATTAGGTACTGGGATTGCAAAAAGGGTACACCACTGACGGACGGGTTTCGAACAATAGAGTGCTATTTCATGAAAATTCACGGCAGGCTTTTTATTCTAGTGAGGAAACTGTCCAATCCCCCTTCCAAGATACATCCTCACTTTCCGATTTGTGGAGAATTTGTGGTATTCGCATTCGGCAAACTTTAAAACGCGTTTTTCCACACGGTGCGATGTGACGGTTGGGTATGACTAACCCTGCAGGTTTTCTGATAGGTATATGTATAACAGTTACCATTCGACAATAATTTTGAACAACGCTGGTCGCTATGGGTTCCACGGTTGACATATTTTGTCAGAAGGGGAAGTTGACGAATTTATATTCTGAAATTTACATACTTGCCATTGCTCTTCCTGATTTATATTTGAGAACGGAACGGGAAAGTTGCTGCGCTCTCCGTTCATTTCGAATTCCAAATTGAGTGTTTCACCTAATAAGAACGGTCTACCAACAAGAATCTCGTTTAACGTAATTCATTTCCAGCATCTTCAACGACCTGCAATAAATTTTATCGCATTAGAGTGCGGCGTGGTCGAGGCCAATGGTTTTCAACATCAAAACAATTTTCGTTGGTAGCTTTATTGCCAAGTAAACTATTAATTTGGTGCTAATGTCTAGGTTTTGGCAGTCTTCCTGAATTAAATAGCGGTAACGTTGTCAGAGGCTCCGATAGAGCGTTGATTTATAGGGGAACTAAGTCGTATCATTTTTTTATTTACACAGCATGTTTTTTTTCCTATTGGTACAGATTACTTTGTTATATGTTGTAACCAAAAATTGAAAATCTGCAAAAGCAAAACTATTTTCGTTCTGTTTCCGGAAAGGGGTCTTTTAAAAGATTAAAACATATACGAAATTATATACATACACATATAAATACACGTTATGTGTATAAACGTGATATCAGAAATCTCATTTATGCAGCTAAAACTGATTTCTCTTCTTTCTATGCTTTTTGTTGGATGTTTGGAGTGTTGAACTTTCTAATTTTCAATGGTATTAGGGCGTGGGTTCACCAGATTCGAAGCGAAAAACAGGTTAAAAATTGGTTAAAATTGCTTTTAAGGGATATTAAATTTATTCTAGTATCTTTTAGCATAAGGCGAAACTGTTTAATTGTGAGCTAATCAGCAGCTAATGATTATGAAAATAAATTTTAAAATTGCCCTAATAGTAAAAATATATTGATATTAGTAAACTAAATTCCCATTTTACTCCGATTTCCCTAAGATGTAGAAGTTAAGGAGTTGTTCGATCATTTTGTTTGGAAAATCCCTGCAACTTAATTTAGACACCATTTAAACGAAAAAATGATCTCTCAATCAAAATAAACAACAATCAAAAATGAAACACTGAAAAAGAAAATTTTTGTCCCATTGCTGGAAGTTTTTTTTTACAAATCTGAAATCCTGACGAATCAAACAACACTCACATGTAAGAATATTATTACACCATAAAGATTGTCATCAGATGAAATCATAAACCATGGCTCATTAAATTCTGATGACAACGGTAAGTACCATGAACGGCGTTCTCACGAATATTATTCATGACTGCTTCCAGGTGTTTCATAACATCTGTGAAACATCGCGCGTAATGGTAAGCTTTGGTTTTTCTGACGATATGCGTGAAGTAATAGCCATGAGAGTATCACGAAATCGGCTAAAAAAACATAAAATAGAAAGTAAAATACAACGAGCAGAGGAAAAGTAAAAATTCTATCATTGTTTGAATCTGAACTACAAATAATAAAAAAGCTGCCATTGAAAATTCCATTTCTGATTTCTTATCAAAAACATTAACTATTGGGTGCAGTCCCAATCGCACGACCCTAATCCTCTAGATAAAATAAATATTATCACTAGCAATTAACTGATTTACATACAAATTGCTTGTTTCAGTCGAGGCAGCAGCAACCAAAATCCAAGCAGCGTTCCGCGGCCACAAGGTACGAACAAAAATGAAGCAGGGCGACGTTAATGAAAGCAAACCGCAGCAAGATTCAGGTGCAGATGGCGACCGGGAGCCAACCAAAGAAGAATTGGAAGCCGAATTCGATCCTAACGATGAAGGTAAACCACACCTTTTTTTTTTCAGAAATACCTTTATATACTCTGGTATAATCACGTTGGAGTATTGAATCGAATTATAATTGAGTACGCAGATGAAAGTTTTGACCTTTTTTGTGTGTCGTACAATAAAATTGGGTAACACATATTAAATCTAATTTTTCTTTCTCGATTTTACCCTCAAACATTTCTTGAAGATATCGCATTGAAAACATATCGAATAGGAAACTAAATAACAGCACAAAATATCCGTAATCTCGGCAGCTTTCAAGCTCCAACGCTAAAAATTACCTAGCTTATGTGATTTTGAACCAACGTGCTTGTCTCCGATCGGAATGCCGCTTTGTCACTTTTTTTTTAATGATTTATAATATTTTTTTTTATTTTGATAATAATATAATAATAAGGTTCATTGTAACAACAACATCGCACGCTAGCCTGGGGGGCTAATGCGGTCTCGATCAACTAGATTAGTTGAGAGAATACGTTATCGATATTGTTTACGGCACATTTTGCATGTTGTAGGATAAGTACAACGATACACCATCCCCAGTGCTGGGTCGAGAAAATTTCCAGCTCGAAAAGACCCTCGACCTGATCGGGAATCGAACCCGACATCACAACCGTGTGGGAGAGCTAGCCGACCGACATCGCTAACCTCAGAAACACGGGGACCAAAAGGTTCAATGTAATTAGAAGGTTTATTAGAGAAACCACATGTTAAATCCTTTAAAAATTAATTGAATAAATCAAAACCTAAGTAATAAAATGTTCTTCTAGAAGCAGTACTGAATAAGAAAAAATAATTAAAATTTTTTAACATGCAAATTTTCTTAAATACCTTTTCTTAAATTTTCCTGCTGAATATTAAAGCAAGCACCAAGCTCTTATTTACACTTTCTCATTGCATTTATTGACGTAAATTTTTAAACATAGCATTTTTTCTGCTATGTACGGCTGCGATGCCTACAATGTACTTCTGATACACTCTGCCAGCATTAACGCAGCATGGGACCAACAACTTTACATCAATCTTTTTCAGCGTTTTTTTATTGAATGATTTTTGGTTCTATTAGCATACCGTTAAAAATGATCACTAATCAAATAAAGTTATTTTTCGCAAATAAATCAAATTTCCTCGCTTTCAAAATTCTGATTCTTGTGAAATCTAAATAAAAGTTGCACGGTGCTCGGGTGCTTAAGGTATAAACGGAAGGCTCTATCAGATAACTGTTCGGTGACTTACGAATATTACAGTCGAATAGCACCAACATTCCATCCTATTTCCTGCAGCAAGCACCGAATCATTTCGAGATGCAATTCGTTGCCTTGTTATGTTGAGTGTTTGAAGGTTTGCATATGCATACCTATCAATAAGCGATTATCTTGAAAAGTGGTGCTGCAATCGATGCGAACTGTCAAGACATTAAACGTAAGCACTCGATATTCTCATATCCACATATGCATTTATATTAAATACCAAGTTTCAACGACAGGGTGGCTGCATTGAAAGAACTGTATGACCGTGGGTGCTGCTGTCTCTGTGACTCTCAGAAGTCAAAAACAGTTAAAACATTGCTAACCTCAAATTGTCAACGCCTGAGTATCGTCGCAATGTTGTATACCTTCTTAAAAGCTCAAATGCAGGTTGACTATAACACAGACTCACCACAGAGTGTTTTTTAACGTTCGTTTTGATGGATAAATTAATTTTATTTATTATTAAACGCTAAATGAAACTTTAAGACAACATACACTCTAACTCCAATTTTGTTTTATTTATGCTGTTGTTGCTTCACTTTGCACATGTTAGCCCTGAAGTTGCACATAATTAACCGTCTTCCAGCTCTCACCCGCTGCGTAAATGGCGTTTCGTTGTTTGTACTAAATTTCTTCATGAATAGCTAAATTACAGCTTTGTTAACAACAATGCACAAACACAGTTAGAGAGAAAACAATGCCGTTTCCGTAACAATGTGAAACATTCATCCTTTGCCAAGAAAGAAAAACATGCAAATACCGCCCACTCCAGGTGCACGGTAAGCTCACTTCTATTTCCGCACGATTCCGGTATGTCTAGTGTGGAAAACTGCTACCCAAGTGTTGTTCGCTTAGCCGGCTTCCACCCTTTTCCGTACATATATAGCAATGAAAATACACAAACTAATCATTCCAACAGCACCAAGCTAGACAAACATTCGCCACATGCACTATAGGTACCAGGTGTCGAGCATTTGAACCTTGCAGGGCGGGTTCATGGTACTTTTGTTCAAGCGGAACACACTCCTTACGCAACAGTGTGACTTATGTTTAGTCAGCCATTAAAACAACACTTTCGTTATAAGGCTTTATCTGTGAACTGGAATCTTACTTAAATCTAATAAGATTTCTTGTTTACGAGCTACTATCCACAGTTTGAAATCACTACTCTAAAGAAAATGGAGGCGCGGGGTGATTTGTTCCACTAACGGTACAAAAAGTCTAATTTGCACAAAAAGTTTATCCCATTTCTTCCCAAAAACATACCCGAAAATCAAAACACGATTTATTGTTGTTTGGTTTGTTATTAAAAACAAAACTACAGTCATCCCAGTATTATGGGCCAACCAATATTATGGGCCAATACACTTTGTATTGGTTTCTAACGTATGTCAATAACTTGTAATAGGGAAACTGCTCCATTATTCATCTCATTAAGCCGATATTCCCGAAGAATGCACGGGTAAAACACCAAATTTTCACGGAATCATTGAACAAATGAACTAAATATGCTTAAGTACTCTAATGGAATTGCATTGTATATTTAGTAAAATTAGTTAGATTTATCCTAAATTTTGTAAAACAAAACAATTTTTCATTTTTCATATCCATCTGAAAACTTGAATCACTGCTCAATTATTCATCTCACGACGCCCCCATATTCATCACACTCTTAATCATGAATGAAACACATTGTTATGAATGAACGTAGCCGCAGCCCGTCGTAGTAGGTTACCTAGATATTCGCTGCAGTTGTTTACGTGCAAAACTGGTAACCTAGGTAACTACTACAGTGCTTTCGATTCATGTCAATTATGTCGTAATAATTCAATATTTTCAGTATGATTTTTTCGTATTAACAGAAACTGATTTGGCAACTCTTGATTTTCTTCAACGCAGTGAAAACAGATGAAAAAAAATACAGTTGAAATTTAGGAATTGTAGAAATTCATCTTATATACTTCTGCTAATTCAAGCTTGTTTTAGGAAATTTTAGTATTCTTAGTGTATTGAGTGATTTTGTTTAGTGATTGTAATAAAAAGTGGTCCGCTAGTGATGAAAAAAACTTTGGTTGGCTGCTAAACGAGTCCCGTTGTAGCCGTATAGAACGATGCGCGGATTTTCTTTTCTGAGGTAGGTGATTGAATTAAATGAGTTTTCTAGTGCAGATGCCCGACTATAATATCAAATTTAGTGCTTTTAAGTGAGTTTTTGGGGATTATACTTCATGAGGAATCTAAAGTGGACTAAGAAGAATTCATTCCATCGATTGGCGGATTGGTTTAAAAAGAAAATATGCGTTTTTTCCTGTTTTCAATTGTGTGTATATGTTGAATGAGATGAACATACGAGCTGAGATGAATAATGGAGCAGTTCCCCTAGTCAAATTTTAGTTTGGTGAACGTTGTTCACGTCACTCAACTTAAATTTTGCTATTAAAAGTTATTGAAATATGTTAGAAACCAATACAAAGTGTACACTGACCCATAATACTGGTTGGCCCATAATACTGGGATGGCTGTAACTTAAATGGGTTCAAAATCTAAACATATAAAAATGCAGTCCAGTATGTCTGTTTGTCTGATCCATACAGGCTCTAAAACTACTGCACCGATCGGCATGAAATTTTGTTACAGAGGTTTAAGGGGACGGGAAAGGTTACTGAGATAGTTCGAGACCCCTTACTCTTCTGGAAAGAAGGGGTCCCATACAAATGAAACCCAAATTTCTGCACATCTCGAGATCCAATCAAACAAATACAACCAAATTCGGCATGTAAATGTTTTTAGGGATAACAAATATGTCCATAATGGTTCAACACCCCTCCCTCTCCTGGAAGGGAGGGGTTCCATACAGATGATACACAAATTGCTGCACATCTCAAAAACTAACCAACTAATTAGAATCAAATTTGGCTGGAAAATGTTTTTAGGGGTAACAAATATGTCCATAATGTTTGACACCCCTCCTACTTCTCGAAGGGAAGGGTCCCATACAAATGAAACACAAGTTTCAGCACATCTCGAGAACCACACAAGCAAATACAACCAAATTGGGCATGTGAATGTTTTTAGGAGTAACAAATATGTGGTCGAATAATGGTTCGACAACCCTCCTTCTACTGGAAGGGAGGGGTTCCATACAAATAATACACAAATTTCTGCACAGCTCGAGAACCAATCAAGCAAATACAACAAAATTTGGCAGGTGAATGTTTTCAGGGGTAAAAAAATATGTCCATGAAAGATTGACACCCCTCCCTCTTCTGGAAGGGTGGGGTTTCCCACAAAAGAAACACAAATTTGTGCACATCTCTAGAGATAATCAAATAAATGGAACCAAATGTGCTATGTTGTGGTTTTTGAGAGCAAGAAAATTGTTCATGGTTGTTTGACACCCCTCCCTCCTCTGGAAGAGAGGGCTCTACAGTATCGGTATAGAGGTAGGGAAATCTACAGTAAATTATAACCAATGAAGGGGGAGGGGAGGGGGGGTATATAAACGTGACGTAATTAGGGGGGGGGGGTCAAGGAAGTTGTGACAAGGAGGAGGGGGAAGTGATTTTTTCCAAATTTAGCGTGACATCATTAATTGGTGGTCCCTTAGTGCATTATTAAGGTAAAAATCGTCAATAACCAAAGAAATATGTGAGATGGAAATAAACTTTCTTCGAAGAAATTGTTTGTCTTGTTATAGTGAACAATATTGCACAGCATTAAAAAATTGTAGAAAATCACTATAAAAAGTTAAATTGAAAAATCACTACAAAAAGTTAAATTGAAAACAATTGATTTTTAGTGGTGATCTATAGAAAACTCTACAAAAGTACATTTTAATAGGTAGATCGAAGCATGATACCTTCAAAAAAGTTGTTTCTTTTAAAATGTGCTTCAACTCCACCGAACAAAGTGAATTTTTATATGCGAAAATGAAAAAAGTAAATTTCGCTTCTCACTGTTCAGTGGATTAATCATAAAATATTAACTTCTATAACATGGAAAATAATCAATGGAACAACTTTACTGGAGACACTGTGGCTCTAAAATCATTTTTTTGGTTAAAATAATTTCGATCACGTTTTTGCAGCTTTGGAAACAGTGTGCGGTGATTGGAGGCGAAACGAGTTCGCCCCTGAATGTAGAATAAAACGATTAAAAGGTATTAACCTTACCAGTCAGCTCCAGGCCGAAGTGTCCCTTGCTGTTCGAAGAAGTCGTCTCCATTCAACTCGGTCCATGGCTGCAGCTCGCCATCCATGTCGTCTGGGGAGGCCCCGCAGGTCGTCTTCCACTTGATCGAGCCACCTTGCTCACTGCGCGCCCCGTCGCCTTCCAGTCGGGTTGTTATCAAGAACCATTTTCACCGGGTTGTCGTCCGACATCCTAACGACATGCCCAGCCCACCGTAGTCTCCCGATTTTCGCAGTTTGAACGATGAGTGGTTCGCCCAGCAGCTGATGCAACTTGTGGTTCATCCGCCTCCGCCATGATCCATCTTCCATTTGCACTCCTCCACAGATGGTACGCAACACCTTTCGTTCGAAAACCCCAAGGACGCGTTGGTCCTCCACGAGCATAGTCCAGGTTTCGTGGCCGTAGAGGACTACCGGTCTGATCAGTGTTTTGTAGATGGTTAACTTCGTGCGGCGGCGGATTTCATTCGAGCGGAGCGTCCTCCGGAGTTCATAGTAGGCACGATTTCCTGCCATAAGGCGTTGACGAATCTCTCTGCTGGTGTCGTTGTCAGCAGTCACCAGTGAGCCCAGGTACACGAACTCGTCTACCACCTCGATTTCATCACCGCTAATATGAATTCGTGGCGGGAGGTTAACACTGTCTTCTCTGGAACCTCTTCCTCTCATGTACTTGGTCTTCGAAGCGTTTATGGCCAGTCTAATTCGTCCGGCTTCAGCCTTCAGTCTGATGTACGTCTCTGTCACCTTTTCAAGGGTTCGTGCTACAATATCAATGTCATCGGCGAAGCCAAAGAGCTGAACAAACCTTCTAAAAATCGTGCCACTCGTGTCGTTACCAGCCCTCCGTATCACACCTTCCAAAGCGATGTTGAATAGCAAGCACGATAATCCATCACCTTGCCGTGACCCTCTTCGAGATTCGAAGGGACTCGAGAGTGTCCCCGAAACTCGAACTACGCACATCACCCGATCCATCGTCGACTTGACCAACCGTGTCAGTTTATCCGGAAAGCCGTAATCGGGGTCTCCTACGAAAGGCAGAAGATCAAAAGGCAGGATCACGAAAGGCAGAAACACGAAAAGCAGAATTACGAAAGGCAGAATATTTCATAAGGCAGAATAACGAATGGCAGAATCAAAAAAAGCACGAATGTTAGAGTTAAAAAATGGTCTATTTTCCTATTAACAACAAACACTCGCGGCCTTTGGCCGACTCTATTGTCCAAGTGTATGCAGTCCTTACTCGCTACCGCTCGTTCGGACTTAACTAAGGGAAAGAAAACCTGTTTTAATAATCCTAGAAAACCAGTAGATCAGTTATTTGTATGCGAGAGGCCGCCGCTTCCGACGGCGGGTCGGCGGCCGGCTCGGACCGCGGAAACCACGGCGGCTTTGTGCCGCCTCGGTTCCTTGCCCTCGATTATGCGTCTTCGCCGCATGAATTGTTTTATGTTAATTATAATCAACAAGCCGTTGAGACTAGTGTAAGTTATACCTACCATGGACAAATTTCTCTCCGCGATGCCGTGAGACTTTTTAAGACCTGAGCCAAACCAGTTTGCGCGTTTCGGATCTAATAATTAGGCTTAATTTGCACCTCACATCAAAACTGGTCATTGCTTGTGACCAGTTATTATATCTGGTTACCAAATAATATTAAATAATAAATGTAGAGTAGCAGCTTTGATACCGTGACCAGGATTCGCACCAATTTGTCATCACGCACTTTACTATCGTGAGTCAGGTTTTGCTACCTGGGATTCTGCCTTTCGTGCCCTTCGAAATTCTGCCTTTTGAAATATTCTGCCTTGTGTGTACGGTCATAGAGTTCTGCCTCTCGTGCTTCTGTCTTTCGTGATTCTGCCTTCTGTGGCGAACCCCCGTAATCGTGCATAATCTGTCATAGCTGGTCTCGAACGATTGTGTCATATGCCGTTTTAAAATCGATGAACAAGTGATGTGTGGGCACGTTATACTCACGGCACTTATGTAGGACCTGCCGTACCGCGAATATTTGGTCCGTGGTGGCGCGGGCACCCATAAATCCCGTTGGTATTGCCCCACGAATTCCCTTGCAAACGGTGATAGTCGACGGCACAGAATTTGAGAGAGTACCTTGTAGGCGGCGTTCAGCAACGTGATTGCACGGTAGTTGCAGCAATCCAACTTGTCGCCTTTTTTGTAGATGGGGCACACTGTACCCTCCATCCACTCCTACGGTACTACCTCCTCCTCACAAATCTTGGCAATAACCCAGTGTAGCGCCTTAGCCAGTGATTCACCACCGTGTTTTAACAGCTCACTGGGGAGTTGGTCAGCTCCAGCGGCTTTATTGTTTTCCAGCCAGCCGATCTCCTCTCTTAGTTCCTGGAGGTCACGGGCTGGGATTCTGTCGTCATCTGCGCGTACACCGAGATCTACTACCACTCCGTCGTCGTCCTCTGCTACTAGGGTTTGCAATCCCGGGAACAATCTCCCGGGAATTGCCTTTTCCCGGGATTCCCGGATCCTCTTTCAGAAAGATCGCAGCACTCTTTCAGATACACACACTGGTCCTAGTAACGTGCTATTATACTCAGATGAAATAGATCGCGCGCATCGTTCACGGTTACAGAATAAAATTTGACGACAAATCCAACCAAATGATTTTCACTTCAAAGCGAAAAAGAAAAACAAACAGTCCACTCAACCAAAATAAACCTCACCGAAATATTTTTTCACTGACACTGACCGATGCCTTGACAATCTTTGTTAACTGATAAACTTATTTTGTTGTCTTGCTTCCATCGCATGAAATATAATGAGGTGTTTTGACAGTTCACTTCCATGCAAAAAGCGGGAAAGGAGAACTCTGAAAGGATTAAAAAAAAAACGTTTTTGGAAGCTTTGTTTCACTTTCCCACAAGAGTGTCAACAAATATCAACCCTGACAATACACGAAACTTACGTCGTAGAAGTGTAGAGCAGATCCATAGTGTGCATTATACGAAGCAAATATTTGCTTGAAACGACGATCAATATTTGCTTGCCGTGTAATATCAAATTATTTGCTTAATTTATTTGTCAAAAATATATGCTGTCTTATTCAGTAAACGATAAATTTAGAAATATTTTCTTCGTCTCATGTCTTTTTTTGCTAGTGAGTTCACTATTAAGCGGATAGTTGCTTGATTTTTTCTTTGTTTATTGACAGAAAAAAATTGAAACCTGTAAATTGATAAAAAAAATTGAAACCCGTAAATCAATGCGACCAGAAATAAATAAATTAATAAAACTCAGTCTGTGTAACTTGGGTCGTGGCCGCGATTTCACATTAATTACGAAGGCATTCAAATGCTCTAAAATCTAGTTGCCAAACACTCAGCTCTTAATCTTCAACAAACTAAAAGTATTGGACTCTTCAGTTTCTAATGAAATGTAGCAAGAGCTGGAATCGGTGATTTAGAAGTATTTTAGAAATCAGACACCAGCGGTGATTCAGCGATCTTAAGCAAAGTTTAAGAATTCCCCGGAAATGAGATTTTTCATTCCCGTTTCACGGGAAAACTATTCTCGGGAATATTGCAAACCCTATCTGCTACATCGCCATTAAGGTGCTCATCGTAGTACTGCTTCCACCTGTCAATCACCTCACACTTGTTCGTAAGAAGGTTGCCGCCCAGGTCCCTGCACATGTCGGCTTGTGGCACATAGCCTTTGCGGGAACAGTTCAGCTTCTCGTAGAACTTTCGTGTGCGCACGGTACAGTTCCTCCATCGCCTCGCGATCTCGATCTTCCTCCTGGCGCTTCTTCTTCCGTAAGACCGAGTTTTGCCTGTTCCGTGCGCGTCGGTAGTGCTCCACGTTCGCCCTCGTTTGGTGTTGCAGCATTCTCGCTCGTGCTGCATTCTTCTCTTCCACTAACTGTTTGCACTCGTCGTTAAACCAGTCGTTTCTCTTGTTCGGAGCCATAGTACCAAGCGCCGCTACAGCAGTACTACCTATGGCTGATCGAATGTCCCTCCAGCCATATTTAAGAGTAGCTGCGCCAAGCTGCTCTTCCGTTGGTAATGCTGCTTCAAACTGCTGCGCGTACTCCCGTGCAACCTCGGCGTCCCGTAGTTGCCCGATGTTTGGTCGCGGTGGGCGACATTGACGCGTGTTTCACACCGTCGCAAGTTTTGAGCGCATGCATACTGCGACAAGGTAATGGTCCGAATCAATATTCGCACTGCGGTAGGTGCGAACGTTGATAACGTCAGAGAAGAATTTACCATCGACTAGAACGTGATCGATTTGGTTCTCCACTTGTAAGTCAGGTGATCTCCAGGTGGCTTTGTGGATGTCTTTGCGGGAGAAGAAGGTACTTCTGACTACCATACCGCAGGAGGCTGCAAAGTTCACACATCGTTGGCCGTTATCATTTCATGCGGCGTGCAGGCTATTCGGCCCTATCACCGGTCTGTACATTGCCTCCCGTCCTATCTGAGCGTTCATATCACCGATGACGATCTTAACGTCCCGTTGCGGACAGCTATTATACACCTGCTTCAGCTGCCCATAGAACGCTTCTTTCTCATCGTCGGCTCTTCCTTCGTGTGGGCAGTGCACGTTGATGATGCTGTAGTTGAAGAACCGGCCCTTAATTCTCAACTTACACATCCTCGCACTGATCGACTGCCTCCCGATCACGCGTTGGCGCATCCTACCCAGCACTATAAAGCCCGTCCCAAGCTCGTTGGTACTGCCACAGCTCTGATAAAAGGTAGCCTCTCGATGTCCGCTTTTCCATACCTTTTGTCCCGACCAGCAAAGTTCCTGCAGTGCTACGATTTCGAAGTTGCGCGGATTTAGTTCATCATATATGATCCTGTCGCAGCCCTGAAAGCATAATGATCTGCAGTTCCATGTACCGAGTTTCCAATCGTAGTCCTTATTTCGTCGCCTAGGTCTGTGCCGATTGTTCCGATCCGTATTAACTTCTTCGATATTTGCAACATTTGGTGTTTTTCGGGGCGGCTTGTTGGGCCTTCCCCAACCCCCTGTCTCGCCGGGGGGCCATCGTGTCAGCTCTGATTAGAGTCCCACACTGACACCAGGACGTTGATCAGCCGCTCCTAACATGGAGATCAGACGCTGTTTTGAGCCGCACCATCTTGGTGGACAGACGCTCGGGTTGGCGAAGCATTTACTCTACCGCCGAGATATGGTTACCACGCCAACGATCGCGTCGCACCTTCTCACTTAGCTATTGTCGGATGACAACATTGCCCAGGCAATGCCAACCAGTTGTGTCCAGGTTTTAACTGGTAGTCTATTGTATCATATGACTCGTGGAGGCGTGAGATAGGAACTTGTGAGGACCGGAGCTAAGTTTGACGCTCCTTCCAAGTTGTCGACTCACCATTTGAAGCCCAACGATTAAAAGGACTGGTATTGAATTTTGCTCGAAATGTTTTGTAGAATAGATATTGCTTATTAGGAGAATTCTTCAGCTAATAATTCATAGTCATAACTCCGGTAGCACACTTTTATCACATTTGTAGTTGCAGCCAGGGATGTAAATTATCACGCGCTCATTTTTTTTCGCAAGTCGATAGCTCATTTATTGAGCACATTTTTAAACAGCTTTGTATGACAAACTTGAATTCCTCAAATAGTATTACAACTTTGTCAAAGAGAGTATTACTTGTACTCAGACACCGGAGCTATGACGGCACCTTCTTGCAAATTATCGCGATAATTAGCACGATCGCGATAATTAAAACGATAATTTTCTTGAATGTGCTCTCACGGCTCCGTTGTTTGAGTACGAGTAATACTCTTCTCGACAAACTTGTGGTTCTACTTGAGGGTTTCAAGTTCATCATACAAAGTTGTTGAAAAGAGTGCTTATCAAATGAGCTATCGGCTAGCGAAAAAATAGGCGTGAGTGATAACTTACATCCTTGGTTACCGAAAACCGTTTTTTAATATCATTATCATTACCATCATTACACCCTACTGCACGCTATCACACAGCAAACAAAGACATTTAACTAGTTCGAGAGACGGGCAAACATATACCTATTTATGGTCTATGCGGTTTCCTATTAATTGAAAAGAACCTTTTAATAGTATGTTTACAGTTTACGCTTTTATCCTGTATGCACACTGAGTTAGCATCAGTGTCTTCCGGCGCTGCTCATAGCTGACGCACCGCATTCAGTTTGTTTGCCACAGTGTCCACAAAGCTTTCCAAAATTTTATTTGCACAGCAATTTTGCAACGGTTATGTGCTTTGAAATTTGAAATGTTCCAGATTATTATTTCCGCCACCCACGGAAGTTTTTTTACGTCACGACCGAAGGCATTAGGCCTGGATATTTCTCACGACCATTTCGAATTTACTTCTAGTTCAAAGAAGAAACGAAATCGTTTTTATCTTCCACCTATTATTTACGTTCTTTTTTTCGCAACAGCCCAACATAAAAGCACCAACTTCACAAATTAGGGCGCGACATCGGATAATAAAACAGATTCCCTGATGTTATTGAGCCTGACCGGTCAGTATTTCATCATACCGATAATTGGATCACTAATCTGGTAACTTGAAGCCAACATTTTACGAGAAATAATGACCGTTTGTTTCGTGTTATGCTACTTTATGTAGAAATAGTATTTACTTACTGTTGCCTCATCGTCTGTCGAGTGCCCAGTTTTCAGGCAGTACACCTGGTCTGTTGATTAAACCAACAATAAACAGTAAAAAACACAATTATTTTTATTATTTATTTTGATTATTCATGAAAAAGCGGTAATCAAACTGGTATCGTAACGGACATTTGCCCGTCTATTCCCAAGTATAGGAAGTCTGCTTCAAGCAAGTTCCTACAGAAATACGAAAAATTATTCATTTTAATAATTATCTGTTTTATTTTTCGTATAATCCCAAGTTTCTCCATGAACTAGTTTCAATGGAGTCGCATGATAGTGTATCACGTGATTCTAGTGAAGGCTGTATTTACCAGGAAGCAATCTAATGAAAAAGTGATTGAAAATACATGAAAAAATACAAAATGCTACTAAATAACGTTTCGTTTATCCCTCGCATAAAAAAAGTCTCCCACCGCACCTCGAACTTTTTTATCCCATCCCGCCAATCTCCATCGTGGATCCAATCAATATTTACATCCAATCCAATTACAGTAACTATAAAACACGACACACATTTTTAATTGGAAGCTTTTTTTTTCGAAACAGCTTCATAAAAAAGCCATCGTAAAAAGCATATTAGAGAACCTCATTGTGGTCGGATTAACATACTTTATGCAGCGCACGTTCATACGTTTCTGCCACAGTAAACATCTTGAAATTCTTTCATCCCTCTGTCATATCAAACGTTTAGTTTCCTCAATCATCAATATTTCATTTTGACCTTCAGCCACAAAATCGTGCTCACACAATGGCACGTCTGAGAAAAGAGACAAATAATTAAGGTCAACGTACAGTGGCAAACAAGAAGCGTTTCGATAAGGACCATCGTACCAGGGGAGGATATCTTACTATACATAAGCAGCAAAAACAATTCCACTGAAGTGTTAACTTTCATGTGCCAGCATTTTTCTTTCTTCTATGTAGTGAAGCGATACTCGGATAAGATAAAATCTGGTTTGTTTATTCCTTGACAGTTCTTTTTCGTGGAAAAATCATTTCCCGTGGGAAGGTGTTGTTTTTATTCATGTTGTTTTTCTCGACACAAAAGCGGTAAATTACTTCAATTAATCATACAAAACGAAACGCCTCACCCTGCGTGTCGCATCGTTTCTAAAGTGCAACATTTCCTCGCACCAAAGTGATTCCTGCTGGCTCCCGCTCGAAGTTATATCGATTGATTTTCAGACAGGCTGTCAGAAAACATGACCTGGATGTGGTTGCTATCCAATAGCGTGACCATTCGCATCAAATTATCTATGATCATTTCACTTCCAGAGGGACGACTCTGGGTTCCGAGAAATCATATTCATTTGGAATCCCATTCTGATGACCTCAGCAGGTGACGTTGATGTTTGTGGGCTTTTAATTTTACTGCTTGGCACTTGCAGTTGGGTCAGTATTTCCGCGAAAAGCAAAATTGATTGAAACCCGAAATAGATATACGATTCGATCAATTGATATTTACCTCCAATAGCGGTTAGAGCAATATACTATGGACTTATCCACATTAAAGGGAAGGAATTTCCACCGAGCACAAACAAAATGCAGCTGAGTCTGACAGAGAAGAGAACGCCTGTTCTAATCATCAGTGAAAACCATTTCACAACCACTGTTGTGAAAGCTGCTAGGATTAAATGCGGTATTATCTTACGCAAATTGTTTCATTATACTGATCATCAACGACGGAAAGGAATGAGAGTGCTTCAAGGAAAATAGATGCAAAGTTCCTTGCAAACGGAACCGAAGTCCATGAACGTTCGAATTAAATTCCGATTACTCCAGTGGCTGCACCATTTCCTGCCGACCCAAACGGGACAAGGTGAATTCTGTTTCTGTGTTAGTTATTCAAATGATACTCGGTAAGCCATTGTAAAAACAAATTGAATGGGGAAACTGACTTTGCTGAAGCCATTTCTGCATTGCGAGTCAAATGAATATTACTGTATTTACATTGTTCTCCTTAACTCTACTCACTAGATTACTAGTTTGGCGGACTGAAAATATTTCTGGTATTGATATCACATAATTTTGTGATAATAAGGTTGGCCGGCAACATCTCAAATTGATTCCCAAATCCAGTTGAACGGACTGACTATATCTATAAATTGTTACACCGCTTTCTGATAATTTCCTTCTTATTGATAATGTAATTCACAATGCGAGATCAGACAAAGCAAATATTGCTCATTTAAAATCAACGAGATATGTTACCTGTTTTCACGAGTACAAGCTTAATTACTAACAACTAATTGAATAGGTAAGTATAAATTGACCCAATCACGTGGGTCCCCCTCTAAGCCATCCTTATTTTATTTCTAATCGTTCTAGCTTTAGTGTGTTATAAACAAGGTTATAAATCTGTCGTAGAACGTAAAATCGATCCAAAAAGAGCTTGTAAAAGACAATCTTTTCACAGCAATGGAAAGAAAACATAAAGTTACAGGCGCTAATTTGAGTTACTCGTTTCATCCTATATTCGCATTGTAGCACACGTGACATGAAAGTTCAAGAAACCGCAGTCAATTTATTGCCCTAGGTAACAATTTATGTTTTATGGCACTCTATCAGTGTTTTTTATAACCAATTGTAGCGGAACTAAAAGTTTCGCTGCCAGCTCTATTTACAAAACTGATTACTCGCCCATTTGGGAGAACTTTATCTATTAAATCAATTGAAGAACAACTATTTTGAAAATTTCAGTTGATGGACGGATTTTTAGATGGATTTTTTAATGCGCTAATAGTGAGAAATATCTTAAACTAATTTTAGCGTTATTTTTTGAGATAATTTTATATTTTGAATAATATTTTTTTTTTATTCCGAATAAATTTCATGCGTGAGGAATGGGAAAAAATACATGTGCTAAGAATAAAACGATTTAAAAATAAAATCAGAACCGTAATCATAACAAAATCCGAACTTCCGAATGATCTATTAAAATGCATGGAATTAACAGTGAGAAATTCCAACCAAATAATAATGCTTTGAGGATATCAATATTTCTTTACCATTTTCTTGCTTAGGTAAAAAAACTCAAAAAATAACAAAAAAATGTGCCACCTGTGTTTGAAATAGAGGATTCAGAGGATTTAGAAAAAGGAAATGGTTGTGTCCCGGATGCAACCACAGTGTTCAAGAGGGACTACGCTAATTGATATTTATCACTCTTCAGTGATATTTAACAATCCATTAACATAAATGATCGTTCTAAAGGAAACCGGTATTTTTAGTCAAAATACTCCAAACTATATCGTTGATGTGTTAATTTTATTAATTACACTGTGCTACAAATGAAAAAAAAAATGCAAGAACTTCTGAAGTCACCTAGTGTAGGTTGTAGGTCTTGTTGAGTGTAACATTCGCTCATACTAGAAATTTTCCAAACACCCCCAAAATCTGAAGTTATGGTCAAAATACGGTTTTTTGGACCTAAGTGCATACAATTTTTTTTAACTCAGTCATTTCTCAACCGATTATCTATATTTAGGCAGTTTTGGAAAGAAAATGAATAGAGCTTTCAAAATACATACTGGTTTGTACTAATATCACTGAAACATGTTGAGTTATTTAAGTTTAAATGTAATTTTTTAGATTTTTTCACGCAATTTTTCAATTTAATTTGAAATTTGCCACCTGTTTTTGTTTGAAAGGTACTACAAATACACTAAACTTTTTAAATTATTTTCAATGACGAAACAAACAAAAGTGGTTTTGTGAAAATTGGTGAATATTTGGCTGAGTTATATATTTTTTAAGAAAACCAGAATTTTTGGCTTCTATCCCAGAATTATTTCGCAGTGCTACAAATGGTGAAAAAACACAAGAACTTCTTCGAGCGGGGGCCTAGTGTGGTTGGTAACGTCTCCGCCAACCACGCTCGACGCCTGGGTTCGAATCCCACCCCCGACATAGGTGTCGATGGTTGTGAGGTGGCGTGATCCACTCACAATCAACCCAACTGGTCTAGATTCAATCCTAGCCGACACCGGGAGATTTTCTGAGGCGAAAAATCTCTGGGATCACGCTTTCCATCGCATGAGGAAGTAAAGCCGTTGGCGCCGGTCCGTTAAAAAACGGGTCGTGAGTTAGGGACCTGGGTGTGGAGTCACCTCCCTGGGCGTCGGTAATTGGCCACAACAGTGGCGGAAATAGACCGACGGAAAATAAGCGCGAATAAAAAAAAAAACACACTTTTGTTTGATTCGTCATTGAATATAACTTCAGAATTTTAGTGTATTTGTAGTATCTTTCTCACAAAAACAGGTGGCAAATGCGTGAAAAAAACTAAAAAATTATATTTAAACTCAAATAACTCAACATGTTTCAGTGATATTAGTACAAACTAGTAGATGTTTTGAAAGCTCTGTTTATCTTTTTTCCAAAACTGCCTCAATATTGAAAATCGGTTGAGAAATGACTGAGTTAAAAAAAATTGTATGCACTGAGGTCCAAAAAACCGTATTTTGACCATAACTTCAGATTTTGGGGGTGTTTGGAAAATTTCTAGTATGAGCGAATGTTACACTCAACAAGACCTACAACCTACACTAGGTCACTTCAGAAGTTCTAAATCGCTGTAGCACAGTGTTATTGGTTAACCGTCGGAAACTCTTTTCTCGAGAAAGTATAAACTTGTCATAGCTCAAGTTGTACACAGCAAACCCGTGAGACAATGTAACAACATTTGTTTTCAGTTGCATAATTTTCTTCCTTTTTTCTAATATACTTAGTTATTTACTTGCTCTACTTTGCTGGCCGACGATCTTGGGCAGCCGTTATCCAGTCACCTCGCACACCAGCAGATCGTGCATCTTCTTCGACCGCGCCCACCCACCGAGTGCGAGACCTACCATGGAGTCGACGACTGCTTCCTGGTGATTTGCCTAAGATAGTATTGGTGGCTTTTTCGTTAAGCATTCCGGCTACATGACCAGCACACAGAAGCCTGCCCCGCTGTATTACCTTCACTATATCAGCATGTTTGTATGCCTGGTACAACTCGTGGTTCATGCGTCTGTGTCACACTCCATCTTCTAGTTTACCGCCAAGTATCGATCGCAGAACTTTACGCTCAAAAACTCCGAGCACTCGTCGATCAGCTTCCTTCAGCGTCCATGCTTAATGTCCGTAAAGGGCCACCTGGAGTATCAGCGTCCTATACAGCGCTAGTTTTGTGCGAGTTTGCAAACTACGGGACCTTAACTGGTTACGTAGTCCGTAGAAGGCCCTGTTCGCAGCTGCAACTCGTCGTTTCACTTCACGGCTCATATCGTTGTCACATGTCACAAGCGTACCAAGATAAACGAACTCGTCAGCCACTCAAAATCGCTCCCCATCTATCTCCACCTCAGCTCCAACACCACGGGGACTCCCACGATCTCTGCCAGCTACCATGTATTTCGTTTTGGCAGAGTTATTGACAAGTTCCAATCTCACTGCTTCCCTCTTAAAAGGTACGAAGGCCTCCTCCACGGCCCTACGGTCGATACCGATGATATCAATGTCGTCCGCAAAACCAAGGAGCATGTGAGATTTCGTGATGATCGTACCGTTTCTTTGCACGTTTGCTCTTCGTACTGCACCTTCAAGGTCGATGTTGAACAGTAAGTTAGAGAGCGCATCCCCCTGCTTTAGTCCATCTTACGTTACGAACGCGGCTGATGTCTCGCCAGCTATCCGCACGCATGATTTCGATCCCTCCAGCGTCATACGAATCAGCCTAATTAACTTCGTCGGGAAACCGTATTCCAGCATTATCTTCCACAATCGTATGCCGCCTTAAAATCTATAAACAGTTGAAAAGTCTGTAAGTTGTACTCCCGGAACTTATCGAGGATCTGTCGCAGGGTGAAGATTTGATCCGTCGTGGAACGCCCCCGTCGGAAACCAGCCTGGTATTCGCCAACAAAGGATTCCGTTAACGGTCTTAATCTGAAGAACAGGATACGGGAGAGCACTTCCAGTCGATGACCCTTCTTATAGATAGGGCATATGAGGCCTTTCAACTAGTCGTTCGGCATTTGTTCATCCGCCCAAATCCTTCCCAGCGGCCTTGCCGTTTTTCAGCTCACTAATTGCCTTTTCCACCTCCTCCTGTGTTGGTGGCTGCACAGCTTGTTCTTCACTCATAATCGCCATCCTGTTCCTGCTCTGCTCATCCGGCTCCTTAGCGTTCGATAGTGCCTGAAAATGCTCCTTCTACCTGGCTGCAACCGTCGATTTGTCTGTAAGCAGGTTGCGGTCCTTGACATTACACATGGGAAGGGATTGCACATGGAAATTCCTGCTTCTAACTCTGTTGACAGTCCTATAGAATCTCCGCACGTCGTTTTGAGCATACCTGTCCTCTGCGCTGGCGAGCACCTGCTCCTCGTACTCGCGCTTCTTCCGACGATGGGTTCTTATTTCGGCAGCTCTTGCCCCCCTGTATCTCTCTCTGTTCTGGCGCGTAGTCGCAGTGAGCATGCGGCTCCTGGCACAGTTCTTCTCATCTGTCGCTCTCTGGCACTCGGCATGGAACCAGCCATTACGCTGTCTTCCACGCATCGTACCTACCATCTCTCTCGCAGTCGTTTCGATGGCGCCGTGGATACTGCTCCACAACTCATTTATGTCTTCCACTCCTTCCTTTTGCTGTTCTGCGATCCGTTGATCCAGCTCTCTAGCGTATTCTGCTGCCACGCCATCAGCTTTCAACCACTGAATGTTGAAACGCGTCGTCCTCTCTGTGCGAGATTTCAGCACGTTCGACAACCGTGCGCGGATCTTACAAACGACGAGAGATTGGTCAGACAGAGTCAATGTTTGGTCCCCGAAAAGACCTAACAACAGTAACATCCGAAAAGTGCTGACCACCAATCAGTACGTGATCGATCTGAGAGCAGGCTTCTTCATTTGGATGCCTCCAAGTGTGTTTCCGAATATTCAAAGTGGAAAATAAGAGCTGCGTATGGCCATTCCTCTAGCTGCGGCAAAGTTTATCAGCCTCAGGCCGTTTTCATTGGTTGACGGGTAGAGGCTATGTCCAATGACCGAACGGAAGAATTCCTCCCTCCCGACCTGTGCGTTTGCGTCTCCGATGACGACTTTTACGTCGTGTTTTGGGCACTTGTCATAGATTCGCTCAAGCTTGTCTTAGAACTCATTTTTGACTTCATCGGATTGTCGTTCGTCGGTGCGTAGGTGTTGATTAAACTCTAGTTGAAGAACTTGTCCTTAATCCTTAACACGCATACGGGCCTCCACCGGAAGACTCTTGTTTTCTGATTCCCCATCACTACGAAACCGACGCCCCGTTCCGCTACTTTGCCGCCACTGTAGTAGATGTGGTACTTGAAAGAAGTGCGAACAATAGGGTCTACTGCACGGAATTCCTTTTCTCCGGAATTTGTCCACCGAACCTCCTGAATCGCTGCGATTTCGACTCCTTGCTACTAGTTCTGGAGCAAGTAAGCCAACCCGCGCCGGTTCATTGAGAGATCGGACGTTTCAAGTACCCAATTTCGAATCGTTTACCTTAATATTTTTCCGTGTTCGTAGCCTAGGTCTTTGTCGATTGATCCGTTCCGTATTTCTAATTTCGTTGTTCGTGGTTGAAGAAAGTTTTCGGTATGCTACCTCACCAGGGTCGCGATACCTACATCCTGCTGATGGGGCTGCCATCTTAGGTGCAGCTGGCGGGATACAGCATTCCATAATTCAGCCGCCCGCTCCGGGTCAGACGCTGTTGTACGCCGCCCCTAATATGGGGATACAACCGCGTACGACCCCCTTCCACCGGGGGTTGGTTACCCGATCTCCGCTAAGGTTACTCGTATTCTGATCGGCACCACGTGGAGTTTGGGATAGGAGTTGCTGGACAGAGGTGAATGGCCACATTAGGGTCTCCAGTTACACGTGTCCAGCCAATTGCCAACCGGGGACGGCGGGTATAAAATGGGGATTTGTTTGTCCTCGAGGAATGTGGACGAACAATGATGAACAATGAAACTAACAAAAGTTTTTCGTAAAATAAGGCCCCCATTATAAAATATTGAGAATAGGTTATGTTTCCATTTAATTCTACTAGATAGAATCGAAAACCCCTCTTATACCATCCGCTGTTACGTATTTCGGTTGCTACATACAACCATCCTAAGTGCTTAGAGACCATCCATAATGATGTCACGCATTTAAGGGGGGAGGGGGTTCCGATTATTGTGACATATAGGGAGGAGGGCTAGCTTAAGTGTGACATCACATTTCAACTCAAAAAAAAAAATAAAATAAAATAAAGAAGACACATACTCATACCCAGTTTCGGAAATCAGCAATGATGCTGCAATTACTTCCTCGGCTTTTTATGTCGTCGATATGCGGATTAAACGCCTTTTCTAGTTAATTTTTCATGATCTTCTTTTCCTTTTAGTTTCAGTTTTTCTTTCATCAAAATAGTTCTAATTTTAAAAATACGCATTTTTTACAAATTTCTCAGTTTTTCAGTCAATTATAACCAAAAAAGGAGGGGGGGGGTCTAAAAAAGTGACGTAATTAGGTTGGGGGGTCAAGGAAGTTGTGACAGTTTGTGACAACGGGGAGAAGGGGAGTTAATTTTTCCAAATTTTGCGTGACATCATTAATGGATGGTCCCTTATGTGGACTGCACTTATGATGGTGAAGAAACCAAAATACGTATCTGCGGAAGATATAAGAGCGTATTCGATCTTTTGCAGTAGAATTAAATGGAAACATAACTTATTCTCATTATTCAATTCCATTCTACTAAGACGCTAAATAAGAAATTTATTCTCGCATTATCATTTTGAATGTAATATTTACATGTAATAAATTATGCTACCTTTAAGAACTGTCTGTGATTTTTTTTTGATGTGGATATTTATTCTACGTTTGGAGCGACACATAATAATTACACCTTTACTACCTTTATCTTGTGATCTTTATTTCAAAAGATGATAACATAAAATCATCTCGATTGTCAGCCCTGATTATGCGAAATTTATTGTTTACTAAAAATATAAAAAAATTCGATAACACCACATTTGCACTATGATTGTATCATGTTATCAATATACCCGACATGCGTCACACCGTCATCACATCAAAACCCGTGTCAGGAAGCTACTGTGTAGACAATGTGATGAAAAAGATAGATACCGGCATTTTTTCTTTCAACTTTGAACATTGTATTAAATCGCAGACTATACAACAGACACGCTCTGTCTATATAATATTAACCCAACAGTTGGTTGATTGACGACAAAGTTGACATTAGTTTTCACGGGAACAACTTAATATCAGGCATGGCGTGAGAACTAGCAGGTTTAAATAATCGTTGTCACAGGATCAAGTATGTATAAAATGCGACTTCCTACAAATGACACATGGCCGGTAATAATGGGTTTTTCTTATCCGTTCATGTGGTGGAAATAGCTATTCGTTTGTAATTTATTGTTCTATGTAAATTCCAAGCTTTTACCCATTTTAATAAAACGCACTTGACCTTTTGTTCAATCGTCTGGCACTGCAAAAGTAAGTATTGTATATATATTTGTTGCCCATTTAGAACAGTTCTATAAAAATTACGATTGAATACTGATATTGAACCATTGGTATTACCTTACTCACTAAGAGAGAGTTTTAAGCTAAAAGTGAATGTTTCGTAGTGAATAATCAGCGTAAACTAAGCATCAGGGGTTATCCTAATTCACCAGTCGAACCTCCAGTGCCCCAACCCGCCTTCAGACGGGCTTCAGTAAAATTACTATAGATATATAATAAATACTTAGAAGATATTTATGAAGATTTTAACTGATTATACCGAAGCCTCTAAAGGCTGACTTGGGCACTAGAGGGTTAAAAGAAACCAATAGCAAGTTTTGCCTAGATTTGCCCTCACAGAACTGTTTAGAAAAATCGTATTTAAAACTCGAAAATCTGTATTCATTGGTCTAAAAACTTTAAAACAACACATGTTTCGCCAACCGCTTTATAGGAATGTGGCGCTTCGTTTATGTTAACCAAACAGCTGAGACACAATCACATAGCAAATACCGAAATTAAACACAATGTCAAGGATCTCTTCTTTCGTATGTCGCTTAGCGTGGAAACGAAGCATAACGTACGTTGCCTGTCACACAGCTGGATTTATCTCACGAGCTTTAGTGACTAACATTAAATACTGTGAACTGAAGAATGAAAATCATGACTCGGTCCCGCGCGGATACAAAACCCCAACCGCATGAAACTTTGTGGCCGGCGGTTTACATTGAGAGTTTAAAAGATATTCTCTGCCGAATATAATTTATATATTTTCGGAAACTGTTTTCCGCTTGCCTCCTGTAAAACGGAATTGAGTCTTGCAACGCGGCAACTGTATATCTAAAACGAATAAACCATTAGTTTCCATCCAGATGGAACTAACGAAATGAATGTGTTTTTCAACCTTCTTGGAAAAATATGTGTTTCAGTGTTAGTGTTAGTTCACATCGTTTTTGTAACAAACCTTCTGCTTCGATAAAAAGTATTTTGAAAACAAAATACAGTGAGGTCTTGCCTTTCTCCACTACTCATAAACGGCACAAGATATCGACTTCATTTCAATCACGTTTTCCGTTTAAGGCCACGAGTTTTCGAAAAAAATCACAATGTTTGGTGTAAATACTCAAAATTTAAAATATTGCATTTTGGTCTCTAGATTGACCACTATCATGTTCAAGCGAGGTTCAAACTTTTTAGGATGATTTTCTTCGTTATATTTGCAACTCAAAAAAGTTTTTTCTACACGGGTCCATACAAATTTGGAACGTATCCCCCGCGTAAAAAAAGAATTTTGAAATTCGCATTCGAGCAGCGTTATGATTTGTCGTCGAAGCATCAACAATGAATCGTATTATTGATATTTACCAAACGTTTGATTTTTACCCAAGCGAGCTATTTTGTTATCGTGAGTGTGAATATTACATTGGTCGACGAAAGAGAAAAAACGGCCCTCAAGTTTAAACTAGAAAAAAATGGAAGATCATAGCTATTTAACCATTCCTGTTTAGGAGGACATATTTCCTCTAGAGCTAGAGCTTCTAGAGCTCGATGGGAATATTCTAGAGAAAAATGTTCTTCTACAAAATTGTGCAATATGATGTAACGCACATTTACAGCAAGCACAAATTAGAATGGCCAAACATTTCGATGAAATTAAGCATCTAACTTTCTTATTATTGTAGACAGAGTAAAATCATGTTCTACAATGCTGTCAATTTTGCGCACTTTTGAAGATGAAAGTTTTTTTTCTGTTCTTTAAAATAACTGATTTAGAGCTATGTTACTAAATCACGAGAAGTGAACTACAGGTGTAGCCTCAATGCTCGAACTGGAAAAAATTGAAAGATTATAGCTATTTAACCATTTCTGTGAATTTTGCTGCCGTTCTAAAATGTATCAAAAGCTCCCATCCACTCCAACGCGAACATTAACCATGCGTCTCCTTTCAATGTTGAATCGATGGAGACGCTAATTAATCATTGCGCAGTGTTCTAGGGAATGAGTTTAGGGGGAAAATTTGGATCTAAAGCTCAATAGGAACATTCTAGAGAAAAAATGTTTTAACAAAGTTGTTACATATGAATGAGAATACTAAAATAAATAATAACATTTGAAATTTTCATGAAAAAGAAGAAAGAAATATCGACGCTAGTTTTCAAGAACGTTTTTTCCTAAAACTATCAATTTCGAGTTGTGTCAGTCATTTAACTAGCGATTTTCATTCAAGATCTGTTTAGTGAAAGTAACAATGCAGACGGTTATTTTTATGGTACCTCAAATTAGGGGGCCCAAAATTTTCTATGAAATCAAATATCTAGTTTTCGTATCTTTGTGGATAGAATTGTAGATTGTTCATTGTTGCTGTTCCGTTAATTTTGGGCAGCTTTGTAGAAAAAAGTTTTTTTTATCTTTCAAAATCGTAATAGGGTGACGCGGTCTGGTCACTACGCATTTGTGCTGTAGCGGAAAGAAATTTGCAGTTGCATCACAGGGTCCGGCAATTGAACTGCTACATTACTTCAAACTCGAACGTCGTCGAATCGTGGGGATCTTTTTTTTTTTTGTACCCGGATTGTGTTTTGAAGTAGAATACTTCTCTCAGGAAGTTCGGCTACATAGGGATGTGAAATGAAAATCTAAAACCGGAAAAAGTGAGACATATGTCCAATTTCAAATGCTAATAAATCGGTTAGTTTTCGATGGATTTCCTTCGTTATTGCAGCAATCGATTAGAAAATCTTCTAAGATTCCTACCAAATGCAGGAAATTGCAATTTTATTATTCGTACTATTGTACTATTGAAAATTCTTAAGCCTTGTCAAAACACAAAATTCGACCTCTGATTGGTCGTTATACGATTGCTTTCCCAGGCACGGTCGACAGAGTTATGGACCTAGTAAATTGGGGATGCATTATTTGGCCTATATAAGAGGCTTCATCAGATATTAGACAAACATTTCATCAGATATTAAATTGAACAACTGAAATTTGAAGAACACAAATGAATATTTGAAGAGTTAATATTTTCTCGTTTTGCGCTATAATCCAAAGTTAATTATCTTCATCCACATGCATACTCCGACTACGTTTGCGTCGCTTAGTGGTTGGCTACGGTTATGCAGAACGCAAATGTCGGCGCGATGTGATTCGGCAAGACGAAATGTGTTGAAATGTATAGCTCTACTTCGTCGCAAAAAGAGCTGTACATTTCATCACGGTAAGGCGAATCGCATAGCGCCGCCATTCGCGTTCTGCATAACCGTAGCCTTTGTTCCGTTCCCGTTTAATGATGTCGTATTAAATGTGCATATTGCAATTTGGCAGCACTTCAACTTCTCATTTGCGCAAAATTTTAAAAATATTCAATAAACTTCATTCAAAATATCAAACAAAGAGAAATTACAATACTGCCAATGAACGGTCAACGTTTATTTACTAGAAAAAATGACTGACACGCAAGTAACGGGGTTATGAAAGAAAAAAGCAAAAGTATTCTACTTCAACCTTGCGGTCGTGGCTTTGCATACAACCTTCCTGTGATATTTTTCAACAGGACTTGGCGCCGGCTCACAAAGCGAAGAAAACCTAACTCTGGATTGCCCAACATTTTCCAAGGTTCATTTCGAGCTCGGCATGACCAATTCACCGCACCTTAATTCTATGGACTTCTGCTCTAAAAACATGAAAGTGTAAAAGTACCTCTAGCGGTCGCCTTTGGATAAAATATCACTAGAGCACCTGCGGGTCTTGTGCGATACATTGCTCAATCGGCTACGGCAAGTGGTTAAACTCAAGGGCACATGTTTTCAAGTGAATTTTAATCTTTATATATAAAATAAAGTTACATATATGTGCGACCGCCCATAACTTCACAACGGAGCGTCTGATTTGAGCTGGCTTAGTTTTGTTGTGTTCGTATTCATCCAAGGCAAATTGTTACGGCGAGAAAACTAGGAAAATTCAAAGGAAAATGGTGGAATTCACGAAAACAGAATTTCCATACAACGAAGAAATGTGATCGCAGAAGGCGCAATGAACAACAATAATATGACAGCAATTTAAAATAGGTGACTCTCGACAGTTATTTTGAAATCATCCTTTAAAAGCTGCCACCGAAAATTAAATACAAATAGAATCACGCTCGACTGGTGGCTACCGTCACGGTGATCGGTTCAACTATCTGAACATATGAAAATGCAGCTCTGTCTGTCTGTCTTATCCAACTACTGGAAACGACTAAACCGATCGGCGTGAAATTTTGTGTATAGGGGTTTTAGGGGCCGAGAAAGGTGACTAAGATAGTTCGGGATCCCTTCCTTTTCTGGAAGGGAGGGGTTCCATAGAAATGAAACACAAATTTCTGCACATCTCGAGAACTAATCAAGGAAATGGAAGCAAATTGGACAGGTGAATATTTTTAGGGGTTACAAATATGTCCATAATAGTTTAACACACCTCCTTCTTCTGGAAAGGTGAAGTTTCCTACAAATGAAACTCAAATTTTTTCACATCTCCAGAACAAATCGAGTAAATGGAACCAAATTTAGCATGTGGAGGTTTTTGGGGGCTAAAAATATTTTAATGGTGTTTCAACACCCCTCCCTTTTCTCGATAGGAGGGCTCTTAAACGAATCAAACATAAACTTCTATGGTGGTTTGATACTCCTCCGTACTCTGGAAGGGGAGGCAGGTCTACCATACAAGCTAAACAGATATTTTAACCAGGTTTTCCTGAAAACAGCCTACAATGATCGGGTCGATGCACAGGAGTCAAAACTCGACTCCATACGCCATTTATAAATTTAAGGTGGAAACTTCCGGTTTCTAATATGGGTATTTCCGGAATCGCAATGGTGCTCTGAAGCCACAAGTCGACCTCAGACAACATTTTGAATTGTAAGATGGCAACTTCCGGTTTTTGGAAAACAGCCGAAAATGGCCGATTTCCATCCAATATGAGTACCTCCGGAACCAGGATGATGCACAGAAACTAGAAATTGATCACATACACCATTTTGAATTTTAAGATGGCGACTTCCAGTGTCTGAAAAACAGCCGAAAATGACCAAATACCACCCACTATGAGTATCTCCGGAATCAGAAGCTAAAAATTTACCACATACACCATTATGAATTGTAAGATGGCGACTTTTGGTTTCTGGAAAACAGCCGAAAAAGACCAAATAACACCCAATATGGGTGTTTCATAAACCAGAATGACGCCCAGGGGCCAGAATTTATTTCCAAATGCCATTTTGATATCCAATATAGCGACTTCCGGATTCGGAAAAACTGCCGAAAAAGACCGAATATTGCTTAATATAAATATTTCCGTAATCGAGATGATGCATAGAAGCCAAGCATTGACCCTGGACACTATTTAGAATTCAAAGATGACCACTTTTAGTTTCTGGAAAACAACAAAATTACTGAACACCACCCAATATGGGTATTTACGGAATCAGATTGATGCCAGAAAAACAGCTGAAAATGATCGAACACCACTCAATATGAACTTTTTCAGAATAGAGGTTATGTACAGAAGCCAAAAGTCGAGGATGTTGTCATTCCGATAAAACCAATCATTTCAAACGATTTGCCTTTTGACTTTGATCATATCCTATGGCCGATTCGTCGTGCATTTTTAGACTATAAACAAATCGCAAGGAATCAATGAATTTGGAATGTTTCAAATTATCAAATTAAACACAAAAATGGGCGAGACGAAGTTTGCCGGGTCAGCTAGTTTAAAATAAAAGTTATTGCACATAATTAGAAAACGTAATGAATTATTCATATCAAATTGCAACTGTTATCAAAATCCACTACAGATAAGTAGTTAGTAGTTTTATGTTTACCATAACTCGATAATACTGCTTCATGAACCAAGGTATACACGAAACTAATACGATTTCAAACAAAAGTTTGGCATGTTCTGTTGAAAATGCTGAATTTGATTCGGAAAATTTATTGCAGTTAATTTAAAATATTGAAATTTTTAAGGGAGACGGGTAATTCCCAGCGCCCCATTTGCATGTCTGTCACCACTGATCGTCAGCACGAACAGGATTTTGTTGTGCCTCACAGCTGCAATATGCAACACGCAACAGCGTAATATACTGTTGTGTGGCTAGGAGTACAGCACCTTCTGCAATCTACTTCCATCCGACACGAAAAGAACTTGATTGTCTTTTCTGTAGAACTACGTCTCTCAGGAAGTTTGGCTACATAGGGATGTAAAATAAAAATCTAAAACCGGAAAAAATGAAAAGTATGTCGAATTTCAAATGCTCATAAATTGGTTAGTTTTTGATGGATTTCCTTCATTTTTGCAGCAATCGATTAGAAAATCTTCTAAGAATCCTTGCAAACGCAGAAAATTGTAATTTTGCTATTCAAACTTTTGTACTATTGAAAGTTGTCAAGCCTTGTCAACATGAAAAATTCGACCTCTGATTGGTCGTTATATGATTACTTTCCCAAGCACAGTCGACAGAATTTTAGACCTAGTAAATCGGAACGTACTATTTGGCCTATATAAGAACCTGTCTCAGCTGAAACTGCTTTTATTAGTTCTAGACAGACAACAGTCCTTACTTAGCAGCAGCAACAGCAGCAGCAGTGCAGCGGATAGCAATTCCTAAAATAATTATGTTCAATATGATTCTAATAGTTATTTCAAATCATAAAGCTCCTGGTGACTAACTTTCTAAATGCTTTCGGTTTGAAAATATCTCGAAATTAAGTTTCGAGAATTTGTTTTTTTTATGGAAAACGCCTATTTTATTTTATTTTTCGTGATTTAAAAAAACAGTTTTTCGTTATTCTCCAGCAACAAGAATAGATTCATAGAAATGTATAATCAATATAATACAATTTGCTCTCAGACAGTTATAAGATTGGATGAATAATTTTGAATAATAAAAATTTAGAAACGGTATAATAAATTTTTGCGTATTTTTAGTTTATTTAGCATGGACTTCCTTAAAAGTCGAGTTGTCTGATAATAACACTATCGAAAAATTATAGAAACCGTTAAGGTGATGCAAGTCAGGCATTTAAAAAATATCAATACGCTGAAAAATTCAACAAACTATTGAGAGGATGGAAATATATCTCAATAGAATTCCTGTATGCATGACAAATGTAAACCAAACACGAGCGGAAATTGAATATGAAAGATTTTTATTTTCCGTATCAACTTAAGTTCGATCTTAATTTTTTTGATTCAACCCGGGATTTTTTTCATTTTCAAAAAAAAAATAAACTGATTGAAATGACTTTAACTTGATTAACAATGCGCACTTTTGGCTAGGCAAAAACTGAAACAACTCGTTGGTTTCTTAAAAACAGTTTAAGCAAACTGTGCTCTACAAAATCATTCACACTCAAAAACATGTTAAACAGAGCATGTTAAAACTTTTTGCTTTTGAAATAAAGCTATGCTGAAATATTTTTGGAGAACACTCGCTTTTATGCCAGTGCGATCCCAAGAGTTTTTTTTTACGTGGTTCACCAATTGACCCGCCGCGTGTTATAAAACTTGCAAATGATTAGTACTCCACCGTACCCCACGATAGTACCGGAAACGTGTGGGGACAATCAAACCTTTCCAAACGAAGACTGATTGATGATACGTAATCAAAAATTCAATTTTCATCATTGTTGTGTGAAGCACGTCCACCAGTAGCTGTTTAATTTGCCAACGGCAATCGCAAATATTCAAAGAAAGGAAATTCGCCGCCAGGGAACAGGTGTACGGTTTCAGATGTGTTCGAATTGAATATTCTTTGCTGAGTTTGGATTAAATGATGCAATGCAAACATTGTCGCATAATCGGAATGAATCGTATATCTTCTTAAATACTGTTTATTTTTATTTGCAAGATATTGGTGACGTGATAAGAACAATGGATGTGATGCACACTGTTAACTATAATTAGGCAATATTTTTATATAGTCGGATAAGGAAATTCATTCCAATTATTTAGAACAGTGACTTTTCTATAATCAATTGTCACCGCAGCCGTAGCCGAATTTAGATGGAGACCAGGGGGGTCATGGCTCCGGGCCCCCTCACTTTGGGGGCTCCCACAAAAGTTCACTTCTCATGACTCATAACTAAATACAAAAATATGAAAATCCAGAAAATTATTTCGTGACACTTTAAAATAACTGAAATTTGAATAACCCTAACACAATTCTCCTGAAACCTTTCTTTAGCATATATTTTCGTATGACATAATCTTCTATTAAAATTTTGGTAACTAAAAAGAGGGCCCCACAAGATACTTGGCCCCGAACCCCCGCAATCATTATTCCGGGCATGACTGCAGGAGGCAAAACATCGAAAACGTGAGTGTTGAAGCAACTGAATGCTTCATTTCCACAACTTTTTTTTCCATAATAACAGCGTAGAAAGCTGCGATATGTTTGATATATGCCACAACGATGAACACAGCGATTCTTTACGCTCTATGTAATGTTTTCTGCCCACAACAAAGATTAACAGGTGATTCTATAATGGATCACTTTTCACGCTTTTTACTTCCAAGATATGTCAAAAAACTTTGATGTTGATTGAAAAAGTTTTGCAATAATAGATCATGTAACTACTGTGCAATCCATGCGTTCAGTTAGTAATTGTAAATGAAGATTAAATTGATGAGTTCGGTGAAAAAAATATTGAAAAAATCAGCAAATTTGGTGATGAATTTGATTTTCAAGCAATGTTAGTAAGGTAAGCTCAAGTTTCAACTTATGATAAGAGCTAATTGTAAGGGGTATGGTGCGAACAAGAGAGTATTATACTTATATCCGTGGCAAGCAAAGTTTAATACTTATATCCGAGTTCTTTGCATGCCAGTCTAGCTCATATCGATTCGCTTCTGCGGAGGCATTGCATCCATAGGAGTATTAACGCTATTTTCATGCTTCTATGAGTTTCAAGAATTATAAATGAATGTGGCGATGCATAAATAAAATTTCGGAGAACGTTTGACGACTACTAGGGAGCCAGAATGACGTCAAACTGGAACCAAGGAGATGACGTGTTTCAAAACATTTTTTCTTAAATTTCGGACTTCAAAATGAAGGGGCCTCATCTAGTAAGAGACACCTAGTGGTCAACCGCAACCAAGTCACAAAATGATTTGAAATACTAATCCTGTTTCAATGTTTGTTTTTTATTTGACAGAACTTACCCACGCTGCAACTAGAATTCAAGCGTGCTTCAGAGGACACATGTCACGAAAAGATGTTGTCGGAAAGAAGGACGATGATGACGACAAAAAGGAAGTCGATATTGACGAGATAACAAAAAAGGTATACGGTTCATATTGGTTCTCCTGTGATAGAATTAAAACATATTGGTTATACAGGTTGCGGAGGAACTGGACATCGATATGGATGATCCCGAATTACACAAAGCAGCCAGTAAAATTCAGGCATCATTCCGGGGTCACAAAGTTCGCAAGGACGTACCAGCCACTAAACCAGTCAGCAAATAGGTTGTTGTGCATACAAGAATATATTAAATTATTTAAAAACATAAATGAAAAACAAATACATTCACGATTTGAAATAACTAGAAAAATAATAATTAAAAATCCTAGCACTTGGCCGAAATGAAATTGAGAAAAAACAAACTGCGTATAAAAGAATGTTGAACAACTACTCTTGTTTTAATTTTATAACTTTAATCGAAATCCTCTCATAGGAAAAGTAGAGCGATATAAATGAACTAGTTGATAATGAGGAACGACTTTATAATTTAGCGAATGGATAAATAGTAATATGAAGCACTGCGTTCCACATATATTAGAATATGTTTAGTGTGAGAAACTGCAAAAATTGGCTCATTCATTCACAGAAACAAAAGTATACATATTTTACTACACATAAATACAAACCTCTCGCCGATCGCGTAAATCCAAAATCAATTCACAATTCGACACTTTGCCGATTTCATAATTAACTATTTGTAACACTGGTAGAAACGTGGTAAAACTACAAGAACAAAAGTTAGAATTACAAATGCATCAAAATAAAGTGAGCTTTAAATCCCGATAAATATAGATGATAAAATTATTTGGGCCGTTTCAGTTTCATCACACGTTGACTGCTTCCAATAACAACTCTGCAGTAATAAATTGGTGTTACTTGACATACCATGAGCAAGATAACCTCATAATCGATGTAAAACACGTAAATTTCATGTGCTAATGTTTTCGACGGTTTTGGTAGCCTGGCTTATTCAATTTGAATCAGTTCTTTGCTTTCATTTCAATGGCGCACAATTTTTTTATGCAAAACAGCGCGGACACATTCTTCTATTCAAATTTAAGTCATTTCGAACCATTTTCGGATAACATTTAAATTTCAAAACTTATTTTTCTATTGTATATTACTAAGCAAAATGATCGCGTAATAGAAGAACTGATTGAGTAACACATTTCTCTCTATTTTATTGTTATACAGTTACCCAGAATCCACATATATGTCTGGAACTCCAAAGTTATAATGCTATACAATATGCTCCTTTGAGTTGTTAAGTTGATTACGCTTATTTACCTATACGCATCGCACCCACAGTAATGACATCATTACCATGAAATTACTTTAAAGAATAAGGGTCTGATATCTGATTCTCCCTATGCAAAGCAAAGCCTTGGTGCTACATTCCGATTCGGAACTTGATCTTCTGTTTCTTGAACACAGATTTCGCAGCCAACTGTCTCTGATTCCTCAAACAATTTTAATAAAAGTGGGTCCTGGATGAAACAAGTGAAATTTCACAAACTCTCTTTCCAATTAACGAACCAGAAGTACCAGAAATCAACCTGACAATAAAATGAATAAAGTTTGAAGGCTTGGTTTAACTTTTCGTAATGTTTCTGAGTGAAAATAAAGCGATTAACAGCAAATAAACTTGACAATGTTCGACTACTATACTAAAAACGGGCTTCAATTCAAAACAAAAATAGTGAAATAACCTGGGTAAAGTTTTGTAGTAAATTTGATACGTATAAAATATGTGCAAGCGTTGTGTTGTATGTTTTTATGATTATTCATGTAAACATACCTTTCTCTACTGTTTACGAGGACAATTTATAAGCATTCCAATATTTCTAAAAAAAATTTACTGAAGTGGCTGCTCCAGATGTACACTTCGTCACCGTTACTTAAGAAAAGTTTTACTGTTTCAGTTTATTTAGCTTTTCGTTCCGCTTTACATGGAGAAAGAAAATGAAATTTCTTGGTTTAGAAACTTTGATAACGCTAGAAGTAAACGTTGGGACAATAGAAATGCGGACAAAGCCGTCTTTTGAACGCTGTCTCCTAGATATCTGGGATTTTTCACAAAATACAAGACCACCTTTTCTAAATTTTCGAATCGCATTTGATTCAGATAAGATTTTCTGTAACTACCTTGAAGTATCCTACAAGCATTTGCATTGTCAGGCAGATCTAACATATAAATCGTATCATTACATTATATTCATAGGATCTATTGTTCAATATCGTTATAAAAGCAAATTTTCAATTTTTAGAATGTAACTATTCTTGGCAGTGATTAAAATTATCATTGATTTTTTATAACTAACCAAGCCAGCGTATCATTGTTGATAAATAAATATTCCGTGACGGGAAATCACATTGATTCTTCTAGTGATTCCAAATTTGCTTGTGAAACTGTTTACCTAACATTCGAAATTTCTCGACTTTCCACATTGAGACCTTTAAATTATCATTTAAAACATTAATATTATATTACTACTAGTGTATAATTACAAAACATTCTAAAATGTAAAATGGCAATATGGTGGAATTCAGCGACTATCGTTCCTGCAGCGACTTAAGCTCTCGATAAGCCTTCTCTAGCATGCGTTTTTTCCAATTTCCGTACGGTTCAATCTTTTCGGGAGAGCTGTGCTTCAATCCATTGATGGGCACTTGAGTTGTCTCTTTCGCAGGTTCCATCATTTCAACTGGCTGGCTTTGCTTTGACTTTAGAACATGCGTTTTGGAAGCATTGGCGAGAAATTTATCCCAATTTTTTTCTAACAGAGTCCACAGTGTAGGCTTTAAATGACTAAATGCAACCAATTTCGATTTCGGCGGTTTTATCTTCAAACGTTTACATGCTTGGTATAATGCCATTGCTGCATACTGAGGATGCGTAAAATCAACTTCCCCATCAGCACCACCGATGTATTTCTTATAGCTATCTAACAAAACAGTAGCTTCCTTCTGAGCCTGATGCAAACCTAATTGGATGCAAATTTCATTGATGCCAATAACCTGACTGATATCTAAAAGTTTCTCCAACGTTCGTCTATTGTTGGCATATGCAGTTTTCTTCAAACCAGATAGCCTAACCAATGCTTCACTGTCGCAAGGTGGCAGCCCCAACAGACTGCAGGCCAAATCAATGCAGATGATAGCTTTAGCATAATCCCCCAAATTTGCTGAACTGCCGACGGACTTGATTTGCAGCAGCCGTAGAAGTTCAGTTGATTTTCTACAAAACATTCATGTATCAGTATAGTTTTAAAAAACACAAAAACATTAGTAAACACTCACGGCACCAGTTGCTCATGATCCATTAGTCCTAGTTTCTGGATCATTTGCGACAATAGCCTTGGTTCCACGATAGCCATTCTACGAAAATGATATCCTAATTTTCAACCAGCTGATCAAATTTTTAAAAACACAATTTTGATTAAACTTCGAAGTTCTTTGGTCGACTGGCGATCACAATTTTGATTATTTTCGCGCGTTTCATGCTGTCATATTTGTAAGTAGGGTGGTTTATAAGATACCATCTATCAATTCGAGGGGCTAGTCATTTAAATTATTACAAAGCATTCACTGCTCTGATCCAGAGTCTATGTGTATATAGAGTCGCGCAAAGAGAAAATCTATCGTTTCGACAACACAGTTTTTGTGCCGTTCGTTGCCAAGAACTATACAGTTCTATTTTGCACCATGCATAAGCGAATATCATTTTTCTGAATTCTTCACAAGGTACACAGTTTTGAAAGATTACGCCGCCGATGCTTTGTTAATTTAACTGAACCAGTGTACAGGTTTAATGTTGGATTTAAAATGTGTAATAAAACTTCGGAAAAACACATATTCTTTATCACGCTTAGTTACAACACTTTCCATACACTCCTAACATTATCACCTTGTTTATTTACATTGCTTACAAGAGAATAGATTAAAAAAAATCGAAAAGTTAAACTTTCATTCGCAAGTAATGTATATTTTCTACATTAGAATTGATCCTTTCTTTAGTATATATTCTGCGTGGGCATCTTCCGAATCGATTTTTCCATGAAGGATAGAATTTACCCTGCCCATACTCTTATTTAATGTGCCTGTTTTTTTTTTATCAGCACCATCTCCCGGCCATCTATAACTGTATCATTTCGCTTTCGTTCCATATTTACATATTACAAAAAACGCACAATTTCTGGATGAACTCAATTTGAAGTAGGTACCAGCAAAAATAACTCCATAGGCTGCACGTCTTCTAATGTTGTTGATGTACAGCCTCTGTGAGCGGTATGGTTTTATTAAACTTTGCTGGTTTTCTGCACAAAAAAAAAACAAACTAGGGAAACTGGTGCATTCTCATGAATAAATCAATCAACACTCAACACTCCTAACATTATCACCTTGTTTATTTACATTGCTCGATTGGTACCCTCGTTTGACACTGATTTGGTTCCTTTGGTTACATCTTTGCGCGACTCTATATTATAAACATCGACTCTGCTCTGATCGTGTTCAACGGGCTTCACGCATGATCAATAACCATCAAACGTGCCCAACAACCAGGGATATTGGCCCTGACACAAGTAAAAGAGATTTTTAGGGCTGTTCGCACCTATGCGAATTCTCATATCCAATTGTCAATTTATGTGTGAAAACAAAAGCTAAAATATTTCCTTCCTTCACTTTCGCAAGAAAATACCAATATCAACAGAGTCGTCAGGGCCAATAGTCTCGACTGTATGGGTTATCGTTAAGCCCAAGGGGATGGCAGCCCTATTTAAACTCTACACGTTTGACAGTAGGCAACATATCGGGGCTTTATTTTCAAATAAAACCCCGAGGCAAGCGCCCAGCAAAAGTTGACCCGAGCTTTTGGCATCCCTACACCGAGTAACAGTGAATGATAATGAACTCATGTCCTGGGCTCAAATTTATTTGTGTCTGTTGTCAGCAGTTGGATAAAGATGTATGAAAAGTGGCGATGATATGCTATCTCGTTTACACGTATGTTGAGATGTTAGCTCTTGAAACATGGCGCAATGCCGTAGAGGTGCTTTGACCAATGGTCAAATATTCGACCTTTTGACATAATGATCAAATTTATTTGACATCATGATTGTTGTTTGCCCGTGTTTGCCACATTAAAAAATTGGAGAGTGACAGACAATTATCTTTGACCAAAGTTTTATCTGTCAAAAAGTGACAAATATTTGACGTGTAAGTGTAATAAGGCAATCCACGGGTGACGTTTTTTGCTTGTACGTTTGTTATTGTTGCTGTTTTTCAAGCTGCAAAATCAAAACACGACCAAAACCGAAATCTTTTAATGTCGGCAATAATATCAAAAGTGATTTTATATTGTTGTATTTAGGATTGGCACTCGCGATACTAGAGCTACCGATCGGATAACATTTGTTTTTCACGCTTCTGGATCCGGATTGCATCCAAGTTGAGACCGATCGAACGGATCGAACATACATAAAGCTGTCATAAGTTGAAAACAGACTGAAATCAGCTGATCGCAACTGTCTCGTGGATTGCCTTATACAGCATTTAAAATTCTCTTTCACCTTTGTCAGGGCCAATTACGATTACATTTGCTATGCGCACCCCTCAAAATTTAATCGGGGTGCAAATGTCAGGTAACTGTCAACCAGTAACAAAAGTCGCTGTCCCTGTCTGGCACGTGTATTCATACTCTTTCATTCTCCAATCATTTTGTTAGCGTCAAAAACAACGAGTCGAGCAGAAAGTGAATTTTACGGTATTGTCTAGAGTTTTATTTTAAACAATTTGTTTGCAATTCAAAATTAAAAAGTAACTTGAACATCTGTTTGTAGTGAAAGGTAACTTTAAGCATATCGCTTTTTTAGCACTCGGACTTCATTGCGCAAAATGGTAACAATCGGCGAAGCCTTCGCACCGGTCGAAGGAATTGTTTATTCTGCCGAAGATGTCAAGATAAAAATTGGCAACAACCTAATTGGTCCCGCTGGAGAACTTCATCTTACCGAATGGTATGTGACTGAATAATATTTATACCTTTCATATGAATTAACAATTCATATTAAATTTCTGCAATAGCTCTCTTATTTGGAGCTGTGATGAGCGCAACAGTAGTATTTCCATACCGTGGCCCCGTGTGGGTGTACAAGCAATATCGTCCAATCCGGAGAAGTGCATTTATCTTATGCTGGATATCAACTTAGTTTGGCCAGGGTTTTACGATGGACGACCTCAAAACAATGGTAACGAAAACGGCGAGGGTGGCAGAGAGGAAGAAGAAGACGAACACGATGAAGGACATGAGTCCGACGGGTCGGAGAACGAGATGACTGAGATTTGGCTGCAACCTTCAGCTCCGCAAATTGTCGATGAGATTTACAACGCAATGCGCGAGTGCCAGAGTTTGAATCCCGATCCAGGGGCAGTCAGTGAAGATGAAGATTACATGGAAGCAGAAGAAGATGAACTGCAAGAGGTAGACGAGATGCGGAACTTGCAGTTGGACGGTAAGCGTTTTATTTCAAATCTTGTAGAGTACGATGTTGCATGGAAACTAATTGTTTTATCTCCGCGATAAAGATAACACTGATTCTATTTGTAGACGAGGATAAATTTGCCGATGCTGAGGAATAGACTGCTGTTGGCGCCGTTTAGCTATCACGAATAAACCATCGCCTGGCGATCGATTATGGAAGACGACCACCGTTGGGCGCTCTATCCAGTGCGAGTATTTAAACATTTTGCTTTGAGCTAGTTTTTTGTTTAAAAAACGCTATTCCATGTTAGGTCTACAAGAAACAAAACAATGCCGAATCTGAAAAACATTATTTAAGAATAAAGCAGAAAATAAGAGTTTTGGTTTTTTCAAATACATACTCAAAATTTCATCACTAAAAATTAGAAAATTTGAGATGAAAATTGCCACCAAACAATAATGATTATACAAAATTTAACATTTTTTGTTCTAAAACACGGTTGTGTTCAAGGATAGAAGCAAAATCCCGGTCAGTAACGATGGTCAGTGAGACCTACTCCACATTCCATTTTTATCTGATTCGGCTTTCGGATGCAATAACTACAAGCTCCGATTAGCTTTTACAGAATTCCTACAAAATGTACTGTCTCATGAAATACAATTGTGCTAACAAAATATATAATAGCGATACATGTCTAAATCATATATAGGATGAGATAGCTCAAAGTAAAGGGGAAACCATGCTTATTCAGGTGTTTTTTTTTTTTTTTGTTTCATTGCAAACGGGCGATTTTACAAGAGAATAGATTAAAAAAAATCGAAAAGATAAACTTTCATTCGCAAGTAATGTATATTTTCTACATTAAAATTGATCCTTTCTTTAGTATATATTCTGCGTGGGCATCTTCCGAATCGATTTTTCCATGAAGGATAGAATTTACCCTGCCCATACTCTTATTTAATGTGCCTGTTTTTTTATCAGCACCATCTCCCGGCCATCTATAACTGTATCATTTCGCTTTCGTTCCATATTTACATATTACAAAAAACGCACAATTTCTGGATGAACTCAATTTGAAGTAGGTACCAGCAAAAATAACTCCATAGGCTGCACGCCTTCTAATGTTGATGTACAGCCTCTGTGAGCGGTATTGTTTTATTAAACTTTGCTGGTTTTCTGCACAAAAAAAAACAAACTAGGGAAACTGGTGCATTCTCATGAATAAATCAATCAACAGAATAAAATTTATGAAGATAATTGCTGCTGTCTTCAAATTTTTTTTTTTTTTTTTTGGAATTTGACATTACTATCACTAATATAACTAAAAAATAACGTGGAAAAGATGGAACTTCCACTACGTTTTGTTGTATAATTTTAATGTTAATATTCTTACTATACGCACGGTCGCTCGTTCTCTTGCTCTCATATTAGTATGGGTGTATGCTGTGTTACTTGTCCCAATTGTATTTGATTTTATAAAATTTTAAACCTTACATTTCTTTCCTTCTCCGTCGCGGGATCCGCTCAACGCAGCTTTGTATAACTACTTATATATTTATTGACTGTAGTATGCTCCAGTCTACAGTATGATAAGTGCTGTATCTAGGCTTGTGGTTTTGTTTTCGATCTGGCTATAGTATCTTCGTAATGGTTGCGTACATAATAAACGTTGATTAGAAATGGTACGTCGAGCGTGTCCAGAAAGGGAGAAGTAATCACATAAGGGACCCCCCGAACAGTGCACCCCAGATTAGCCCTCCCGTTTGATATTTGTCGGGGTCTCCGCGAGGCCCTTCACTTTCAGTCTATCGGCAGTTTTTAAGAACGTAGGCAACTGCTCGTGGGACACGTTCACCTCACCGGCGTACATGAACTCAAGAATTGCCTGCAGGTGACTGTACGAGACGTCTTTCAGGATGATGATCGGATGCTTTGATGGGTTCTCCTGTTAAGGACAGAAATGTATTTAAAAGATAAATGAATTGAGTGACACATTTTAGATTAGCAAGCTGCAAGATCATTGTGTTGGAATCTAATGATGGTATATAATAATTGTATTTATTGACACAAAATAATTAGTTTGGTTTATACAGTTTCACCGAAGCGCCAAATGATAAGTGAAGAGATTTTATTTTAAAAATTGACAAACATTTGTCAAAACAACTCAAATATCTAATATATGTAGCATAGCGTTTTTTTTTTTCGTTAAAAAACTTCTTTTGTTAAAAGCCTTATTATATTTCGAAAATAAACAATAAACCACAGTACTTATTATAAATGAACACTGTTTTTTTTAATTCCTCAAGTTTCTACATACTTCGTTTGTACTTATTCTTAGTGATTTTTGGTTTTTGACGCCAATGCAAAATTGTAATGACCGTTACATTTTTAACCCTCTCTTTACCATGGTTACTCTAGAGCACCATAGGTTTGGATTCAAAAAGTCTTCAGAAATGTTTACCAATCATACTCAAAATGCATAAATATGTTCTTGAACAATCAGTATATTGTTAAAGAAAATATTCATGCATTTTGAGTAGTATTGGTAAACATTTCGAAGGACTTTTCGCATCTGAGCCCATGGTGCTCTAGAGTACCCATGGTAGAGAGAGGGGTAAACAATGATCATTTGTTCAGTTGAAAATATTTTTTTCAATATCGGTTCCAATTTTTCACAGTTTGAAAAAGCTTGTCCCTCCCTATTTTAAATCCTGGTTACGCCTTTGTTGATACTTCAGTGGTCCCCGTGGCTCTGTGGTTAGCGATGTCGGTCGGCTAGCTCTCCCACACGGTTGTGATATCGGGTTCGATTCCCGATCGAGTCAAGGAACTTTTCGAGCTGGAAATTTTCTCGACTCAGCACTGGGGCACGGTGTATCGTTGTACTTATCCTACACATGCAAAATGTGCCAAAAACAATATTGATAACGAATTCTCTCAACTATAATCTAGTTGATCGAGACCGCTAATTAGCCCCAAGGCTAAGCGTGCGATATTGTTTGTTTGTTTTACGCCTTTGTTGAGAAGGCTTGAGATTTCAAATGCTAAAAGTTTTCATTGCGTTGGGTATATGAAATGAACAGGTTTTTTGGCATATGACAATTGGGTCCTAAAGCTATACCAGTTTTTGTGTATCATTTGAAAAAGCAGCGTTTTCTGAGTAAAACACAATTTTTATAAAATGTTTATCGTTTTCCTGAATATGCCCATACATGTACGGTATATGAGAGAACTGTCATTTAAGGCATTTCGAGCAGTTTTTTGTTTTTCATTTATTAATTATCATTCAAAAAGGTCAACGATAAACATTTTTTAAAAAACAAGTTTTGCTCAGAAAATTGCACTCTTTCAACTGATATATAAAAATCAGAAAACCGGATAAAACTTTAGGACCCATTTGCCACTATTATTTTTTTTTCTCTTTAGTAGAACGGCTCTTTTTTTAGAACGATAAGGGATAAAGTTAGAATGTTTTCAAATTCTTGTACATTTTGTATATGATTTGCTCATTTCCCTAACGCAGACATAAAAAATTTGGCGAAATACCACTGTATATCAGCGAAAAACTAAATTCGTATTTGTGTCGAATTCGTTTTCGCGGTGTAGCTTCTTTCGGACTAGAGTGTCTGTAAATATATATGGAGTGGCGACACTATCAAAATTGGAATAAAAATTATCTGTCAGTGTCATTCCAATTGAGCAAAAAACCTATTAAACTCTTGCGCGGAAAAGAGAAAGGATGATCGGTGTTATCAGCGTTATCAGCGTTACCAGCGTTACTTTGGATGCAACGGTGCCAGGCTAATGTCGTTTTCGTTTTCGCGGTGTAGCTACACTCGAACTCCACTTTTGACACCGTAAATGTTTTATTTCACTCCTCGGACTACACTTTTTCTGTCTCTGACTACACTTTTTCTGTCCCGGATTACTCCCGAAAAAAGCAGAGTGTACTGTAGGAAGTTACCAACACATTCACACGTATGTGTCGAAACTGGTTTGTTTTGGTTCTCGTTCCACGTGGTAAAGTATCAGGTAAATTTTTTTCAGCACATTTGCGAGATTGAAATATGAAATGGAAACGAGGCGAAAAGACGATGGCGATAATGACCAAAACAAAACAAATTGACAGTTATCCCTATTATTGCGCATACCAATGCAACTACACTGAAAATGTTTTTTAAGCCGCAAAGTGTAGTCCGGCTACACCGCGAAAACAAATTCGACATTAGTAGACAACGAGCCACCCTAACACTTTGAAAGGACGAGATAAAGACTCATTTCATTGACGCAGTTGGAATTCACTCAGTGGCCAAAAGTTACGTACGGCAGAGCGAATAAAAGCATCAGTGTTATTTTGTTAAGCAGAGAAAAAAATTGGAATGCACCTTCACTGTAATAAGACTCCTGCCATTTATAGATTACACTGGCCAACAAAAGCAAAAAACTAGTTGCCTTAAAACGATTAGCTTTATAACAATTTCTGTGAATTTTGGTGCCTATAGTGCAATGGTTCCCAACCGAGGGTCCACGGCCGGCAAGGAGGCCACGAGGCTCATCTAGAGGGTCAGGAAGCTCTTTGCGAATTTGACAGGTAATTCAATTTTTTTCTAGATACCTCTGTGAAACCGGATAAGGCCGAAGACATGAAACAGATTAGACTTGCAGGACGATATGAGACTGAAAAACGCGGCTTCGTATTGCAAAATTTGTCTCCGAAATTCTTTCGGGGGCCGCGAAGCTCTGTGTGCTTCACAAAGGGGACCGCGGAACCTAAAAGGTTCGAAACTACTGCTCTAATGTATGTAGAAGTTCGTTAAAAGGCCGCAAAGTAAGTGCAGTGTGGTTGTAGCTTCTACATTGGCCAACGGGAGCCTCTGAAAAAGTTATCATTGCTAGAAGCATTTACAAAAATCGTTAAAAAACTATAATCTTTCATTTTTTACAGTTTGAGCTTTAGGGTGAAACCCGTGTTTACAAATGTTATCAATTGTGTTTATTCAAAGAAAATGGTGATACAGTGTGATACAGTTTATTCAAAGAAAATGGTGATGAGTGTCTCCTGGTTGAAAAAATCTAAACTAATCCACCTAGCGGTCAGACCCAGCCTTTCTCATTCAAACTTTTATTTGTTTCAATAAATTTACATGAACGCTTCAATCCAATATATTCACTCTTAAGGTTCTAAAATATTGATGTTGTAATCTGTACATATAAAAATGCAGTCCGGTCTGTCTGTCTGTCTGCCTGTCTGTCTGATCCATATAGGCTCGAAAACTACCAAACCGATCGACGTGAAAACTTGTATTTAGGGGTTTTTGGTGCCGATAAAGGTTCCTATGATAGTTTGAAACCCCTCCTTCTTTTGGAAGGGAGAGGTCCCATACAAATGAAACATAAATTTCTGCACAACTAAAGAACAAACCAAGCAATTGAAACCGAATTTGGCATGTGGATGTTTTAAGGGGTAACAAATATGTCCATAATGGTTCGACACCCCTCTCTTTTCTAGAAGGGAGGGGTTCCATACAAATGAAACACAAATTTCTGCACATCTTGAGAGCTAACCTACTAAATGAGCCATATTTGGCAGATGAATGTTTTAGTGGTAACAAATTTGTTCCATAACCGACCTGAGGCAACATTTTGGATTGTAAGATGGTAACTTCCGGTTTCTGGAAAACAACCAAAATGGCCGATTTCCACCCAATATAATAACAGAATTGTCTTCAAATGTCATTATGAAATCCAAAATGGCGACTTCCGGTTTTGGAAAAACAGCGGCAAACGAGCAAATACCACCCAATATGGATATTTCCGGAACCGTAATGATGCACTGGAGCCACAAATTGACTTCAGACAACATTTTGAATTGTAAGATGGCATCTTCCGGTTTCTGGAAAACGGTCAGAAATAGACGATTCCCATTAAATATGAGTATCTCCGGAACCAGAAAGATGGACAGAAGCTAAAATTTGCTGATTTCCGTCCAACATGAGTATCTCCGGATAGAATGATACACAGCAGCTGAAATCGACCACCGACCCCATTTTGGATTCTAGGTTGGCGACTTCCGGTTTCTGGGAAACAGCCGAAAATGATCGAATAACACCCAAAATGGGTTTTTCTTCATCCAGAATGACGCTCAGATGCCAGAAATTATTTAAAATACCATTTTGAAATCCAAGATGGCGACTACCGGTTTGGGAAAAACAGCCTAAAATAAACAAATACTGTCCAAAATGAGTATCTCTGGAACCAGAATGATGCATGTAGCTAACAATTGACCTCAGGCACCATTTTAAATTGCTAAATTGCAACTTCTAGGCAACAGTCGAAAATGACCGAATAATTCTCAATATGGATATTTCTGTAATCAAGATGATGCATAGAAACCAAACATTGACCTTGGACACCATTTTGAATTTGAAGACGACCACTTTTAGTTTTTGGAAAGCAACCAAAATAACTAAATACCTCCCAATATGGGTATTTCCGGTGTCAGATTGATGTTAGAAAATCTGCTGAAAATGACCGAATACCACTCAATATGAATATATTCAGAATTAAGGCGATGTACAGAAGCCAAAAGTCGAGAATGTTGTCATGAGCATGATTGACCGCCCGCGGTTGCTACTCCGTTATTGCCAGATCAGCTGTAATTACACAGAGAACCAAAAGATGATGCTTGGGACCAACATGCATCCTCAATGTGTAAAAACTGGTGACCTTAATCTTTATAATAGGCAATACCAGCGCCGGCCGCGGAGACGAGATACTCGCTTATTGGAAGCCGAGAACACCTCTGCACTTCCACGAGAAATCACTGGGTTGTTGGAAAAAGGGCAAGGTTCGTTGGAAAAAGGGCAGGGTTCGTTTTGGTAAACGATGCGCTGGTTTCGAGTGTCGGGTTCTTTAGAACAAGTATCGCGCGAACAGGTTCATTATATCCGCCCCGGTATTCATAATGCGATTCGAACCTATCAAGTTTGACAATGTAACACCGCAACAATAAATCGTACGCAAGAGTACTGGACCTTTGATCAAATTGGAACAATTTCAAATGATATGATATCTCCTCGTAAGGTGATCCTCTTTACACCGAAATCAATTGCGCGTTGTTGACCTATCGACCTCATGAAGATATCGACGCGGAGTCTCTAGGCGTTCGGTCAACCGGACATTATCTTCCTAACAGATCAATCAACGACGTTTCTCGTTCACACTTTGTCTGCTCTAAAAAAACGATAGGATCCCGCGAAAAACACACCTGAAAAACAGAATATAACAATGTTGCGCGCTTATTACGAAAACTAATCATGACTATTTTTCTTGCCAAACGTCGCGATCCTCTTCGTACTACGCACGCAATGTAGCCAATCAGCTATTTGTCAATCCCGAATACTTTCGAAGAAACGAATGCACGTCGGCCGACGCGATTCTTTGGAAGGTATACATCGCGTGTTCGTTAATCGCGATATTTATCGGCCGGACCAAATCTTCGGTTAAACAGTCACAGTGAGACATGAACAAGTATCTGGGTATACCCCTCGAAATCATATTCCGAAAACGTTCATATAAGTAAAATTTTTCCGAGCCGAAAACGCGGTTTACATCGAAGCATTATGCAGGACCTCTCTATTTCCTCCTACCGACGCAGACACTCGGGGACACGACATTTCACGCCGATTCTCTCTTAGTTGTCGATGCAAATGTTGCCTCTTAAATAGAAAAATTGGCAAAGTTTCATGCATACAAAGCCATACAAATAATTTAAAAATGCAAATTTCCATATTGACCAATATATAGTCTTAAGTTTGTTAACAAAATGCCGACCTAGTCCTTGTTGGAACATAATATACAAAACATAAACAGCCCAAAAGCTAGAAAAATCGAAAAAGTGAAACATAAGATTACATGTATTATCACTGCACCATACTCCCAGCTTCCACAAACCACATCATTGCTCTCGAGGTGAGAACATGTTTGGCTGATAGAACCCTATTTGAAGCCTGACCGTGCAAAACCGCGGTAGATGACGGATTCGAGGTATACTATGCGTTATGTTGGCTCATTACTAAGTTGAGTTATTCATTACCTAATAATGGATGTGATGCACTTGGAAAGATAGAAAAATGGCAAAGCTTGGTGCATCTAAAACATTAAGTGCAAACATCAGGTGTAGATGTACTAAAAATAATAATCAAAAGTCTTAAAATTATTTACAAGACAAACCAATCATGATTATTTCAGGCTGACTAAACAATCATCGAAAGTCAAACTCAACAGTCACTTAAAAATCAATATTTGCTTAAAAACCTTAAAATCATGAAATGAAGCTTGACAAAATACCTACACAACTATGTCTAAGTTTTAGTTATTTGAATCGTAAAAATATAATGACAACATAGGATTCTAGGAAACTAGCTTTTTTTTATTGAATAATTTTTAAATTTATCTAATTATTTCAGCCAAAGATATCAAAAATCTATTCAAAATCCGAAAACAAACCTCTCCTAGTTAAACAAAAAATGAGGCCGCTCAGGTAAAACTCCGCCAAAATAGCACATTTTTTGTGTATCAACATAAACCATTAAATTTGCTCACAAAGTACTTTCTCCTTGTCCATCACCGCGATTCTATGTGCACGACGCCAGAATATAAACGCAAATTTGATGCTTAAATACCAAACTAGTCATAATCAGGACATAGTATATAAATATATAAAACATCTGCTCAAAAGCTCGAAAAATCAAAAAAGCACAACTCCACAACACAACATTTCGACTTCGCCTGTTTCGTAAACTTAACAAACTTTGAGCAACATATTAGGCATCCTACCAACAACTCAACTACCGCAGGCGATCAACACAGAGACCTATAATAATCGCCTGGTATTTATATTTGTAACATCAAGTTGTACGTAAAAAACCAGCTCTCCAATAATGTTTACACAAAATATCACCAACATCACCACCTATACTTATCTTCAAATTACCGCTTTTGCTTTGAACCATGGTATCGATTCGCGCTGCGTCGCACGGACTAACTTAAGGAGGATTAAACACCGGTAGGATCGTTACTACACACCAACATTTCACTAACACGACAATTTGCCGACTTACAACTGACTTCCACCGTTGCTGTTCGAGCTATTTGCACTTTGCACCCTGGCAACGACAGTTCATTGTCCCGTAAACAGTTTCATTACCATTTTATGGCACCAACACAAGACAACATTAACACCAAACTTAAACCAAAATTCCATGTATTTTTGCCTTTTTTGCACAAACACTAATGCCTCTTCACTCAAAATTGGATAACTCAAAAAGGGGGATTGAAAAATTGTTCCGATACGATAGACTTGACACCAAAAGCATAACACCAAAAGCAAGCATTTTGACGAACAGACCATCATCCCGAAGCAAGCCCCAAAAGTCGAGAATGTTGTCATTTCGATAAAGCCAATCATTTTAAACGATTTGACTTTGATCATATCTTATGCCGATTCGTCGTGCATTTGCAGATTTTAAACACATCGCAAGGAATCAATGAATTTGAAACGTTCAAATAGTACGATACCACATTTAAATTATGTTGAGGCCACATACATCGATCAAAGCAGGTACAGTAAGGTTTTTTTTTACGCGGGGGATACGTACCTCGTAAAAAAACCGCGTAAAAATAACCGCGTTAATTCGAAAATCCGCGTAAAAACACCGCGCTAATTCAAAAATTTCGCGTAAAAAAACCGCGTTAATTCAAAAATCCGCGTAAAAAAAACCACGTTTATTTTAAAATCCGCGTAAAGTAGTCTAGCAAGAAGGGCTTTAGAAAAAAACCCGAGACACTCTAGAACCAGTATGTAATACAGTATTTAATTGTCCTCTTTGACGGTCATTCCGGATCTTTCAGTGGGCGGAGAGTATTTTTTGGACTAAGTCTTCTACTAGATAAACACTTAAACGTTTCTGGTTCCAAACCCACGTTAATTCGGAAATTCGTGAAAATTTTTTTGAATTAGCGCGGTATCGCGTAAAAAAACCGCGTTAATTCAAAAATCCGCATAAAAAAAAACCTCGTTAATTCAAAAATACGCGTAAAAAAAACCGCGTTAATTCAAAAATCCGCGTAAAAAAACCTCGTAAAAAAAACCGCGTATAAAAAAACGCGTAAAAAAAACCTGACTGTATAGTTTTAAATAGTCTTTGAATTTCTTTTCTTTCCATAACTTTTCAACCACATATCATATTGTCATGAAGTTTGTTATTTGTAAGTTTGAGAGATTTTTCGTTAATATGACACTAGTTATACTCAAATAAGTCATGTATTCTTTGAGATAATAGACATTCGTTGTTTTATTAACAATTTAATACATAACGGTTGCTTAAGTTCGATGATAATCAAATAAAATGGGAACGTATAGGGCAGCCAAAATTTGAATCCACGTGTTCAATCATAATTCATCAGTTAACCCTTAACGAGCCCGCTCATCTGATAATAATATTGATCAAATCGATTTTGTAGTTTCTGAGATAATGAAGTTTCGTGATTTTCACATTTCGGTACATTACAGACGAAGTTACAGTCCGATTACAGTTAAATTCAATAGGGTGTTATGAGGCAGCTAGACTTTTTATTTGACACTAATTTTGTGGAAATCGGGTCAGCCATCTCTGAGAAAAGCGAGTGAGTCCAAGTAGTCTTCGGAATATGTTCCTTTGCATAGCTGGATTTCACATTTTTGAACATAACAGGCAAAGTAATAGTTCGATTGCAAAACAAATCAATAGGGTCTTATGGGGCAACTAGACCTTCCATTTGACACTGATTTTATGAAAATCGGTTCAGCCATCTCTGAGAAACATGAGTGAGATTGAACAGTCTTCAGAACACGTTTCTTTCAATAACTTTTGAACCACAAGTTCAATCTTTATAAAATTCAAAAGTTAAGGGTTTTTCGGGAAGCCCGTTCATTTGAAACCAATTTTGTTCAAATCGGTTGTGTGGTTTATGAGATAATGATGTTTTATGATTTTCACATTTTGATATATAACCTCTAAACTAAGAATCCGATTACAATGAAATTTAATAGGGTCTTACGGGGCAACTAGACCTTTCATTTGCAATTAATTTCATGAAAATCGGTCCAGCCATCTGTGAGAAAAGTGAGTGAGAATAAAAATCTGCACATACACACACACATACATACAGAAAATGCTCAGTTCGTCGAGCTGAGTCGAGTGATATATGCCATTCGGCCCTTTGGAGCACTTTTATACTTTCGGTTTTGCAAGTGATTGCTATACTTTTCTAGGAGAAAGGCAAAAATAATCCATGATTCAAGTTAAGCAAATCATTAGATTAAGTTTCTGAATAAAATAAAGGAGAGGGGCAAATCGAACTTAACCGGCCGATAATACAGGCGACCTGTTGAAGCTCTCAGCTACCCTTTAGAGGCATCAGACAAAGCTTACCTTACCTTAACAATCAGACAAGAGCCGTGGTGGCTAGTGCTGTAGCCAGAAGTCGCCATGTTGCTCGGTTTTAGGCTTTGTGTCGCTAATTCACCACCACCCGCAAATCTCCTTCGATGTGGTTGTGCCATCATGCACGCTGTGCCCCTCTATTCCTGGTGCCGGCAGGGTTGCTAAAATATGTGATTTCACAGGGTTGTCGTCCGGCATCCTTACGACGTGACCGGCCCACCGCAACCTATTGAATTTTGCCAGGTGCGTAATGGGGTTCTTTCCAAGAAGCGCGTACAGCTTATGGTTCATGCGCCTTCGTCATTCTCCGTCGTCCGTCTGTATTCCACCGTAGATAGTCCGCAGCACCTTCCGTTCGAAAACTCCAAGGGTGTAGGTCTTCCGCGAGAAGCGTTGTTGTCTCGGTTCCGTAGAGTACTACCGGTCTTATCAGGGTTTTGTACAGCGTCAAATTCGTGCGTCGTCGCACTCGACTCCATCGAAGTGTCTTCCGACTTGAGTTGAGGCTGATATTGTTCTCCTTGGAGCCTCTCGCTCGGATGTATTTATTCGCAATCCAATACGTCCGGCTTCGGCCTTTAGTTGAGAGTAAGTTTTCTCCGCCGTCGCAAAGTTACGTGTTATGGTGTCAAAGTCATCCGCGAATCCCAGAAGCTGAACAGACCTTGTGAAAATCGTGCCCCTCGTGTCGATACCAGCCCTCCGGATCACACCTCCTGCTTCACTTCTGTTTACTGTATCGCCATTCAGGTGTCCATCGAAGTACTCCTACCTTGCTGGCATTGGGAAGGAGCTCGAGATCATCCCCGAAACACGCACGCAGCACATCAGTTGCGCCACGGTGGCCTTGATCAATCGAGTAAATTTATCCGGAAATCCGTTGTCGTGCATGATCTGCCGTAGCTGTTCTCGATCGACTGTATCATAGGCCGCCGTAAAGTTGATGAAGATGCTATGTGTTCTATAAGATCCGTCAGTTTGAGAAGATCTGGTCCGTGGTGACACGGGCTCCCATGAAGCCCGCTTGGTACTGCCCCACGAACCTCCTGGTTGAATGTGATAGACGACGGAACAGGATCTGTGAGAGTATTTTGTAGGCGGCATTGATAAGCGAGATACTGCCGATAGTTGCGGCACTCCAGCTTGTCACCCTTCTTGTAGATGGAGCATACAACTCCTTGCAGCGTTCTAGTGCCGCGCATTCCCCGTCATACCAGTCGTTTCTGCCACTCGGTGCTTCCACTCCTAGTGTCGCCGTTGCGGTCTCCGCGATAGCTGTGGGAATGCTGCACCAGCCGTCCTCGAGAAGCGATGCGCCAAGCCCCCCTGCCATGGGTAGTACCGCTACAAGCTGTTGCGCGTATTCCGAGGGTTCCCGCAGCTGCTTGATGTTGAGCCGATGTCGCGCGTGGTATACGGTCGACAGTTTTGAGCGCAAAGATTCCGCAACTAGGCAGTAGTCCGAGCCAATATCCGCACCGCGATTGGTGCGTACGTTTGTAATGTTCGAGAAGAAGCGATCGTCGATGAGAACATGGTCTATTTGGTTTGCTGTATGTTGGTCAGGTGATTTCCAGGTGGTTCTGTGGATGTCCTTTCGGGGTAAGAAGATACTGCTAGTCCTCGAGAAGTTGCGAAGTTGACGCCGTTGTCGTTCATCGATCTACAGTTCCATGTACCGATCTTCCAATCGTCGTCCCTATTTCGTCGCCTAGGTCGTTATCGATTGTTCCGGTTCGTATTCAATTCTTGATCGTTCATATTTTAGTTTTCGGAATGCTGCCTTACTAGGGCTGCGGATGCCTAGTCTCGCGACGGGGCTGCCGTCTTAGGTGCAGTGTTGCGAAATTTCAACACTGCAAAATGAAACTCAATGTCGAAATTATTTGATATAAGCCAATCCATTGCATGAAATCGATGAAGTAGATAGGCATACGTCCTCAACCATAAACGCATAAACATCTATATCGCTAAATAACACAGCGTGTTCGAAATCACAGTAATGCTGCCAGTCAGCATTATCACTGTCAACTGATTGGAACTGAAAGTAATTTTCACTTTCAGCTCGTTCGTGTTGAAACGGTTGAAACTGATATTCATAGTTTCCAGTTTCAACTGAGAATCAATCACTGACAGTGAAAATTTGAGCACTGCTTGGGTGTAGCTGGCGAGACACCACAGTTTTAGTTAAGTTAGAATAAGCTGACACGCCATTGCGAATGAGGCATGATTCTTAGGTTCGAAAAATAAATGCAATTTACGGCGAGCCGGGGTGCTGGGTTGAAATTATGTGTTCATCTATCAAACGGCCGAAATGACAAAATACTAAATCACAAAAGGCAGTTGTTTGCTTGCAAAGGCCGTCGCTTCCGACAAACGTTCGGTAATGTAATGCTGCGAATTTTTTAATTCATATCGCACTCTCCAGTGCGCACAAAACACCATGAGAAATTTAATTGATTCCTTTGAGTTTTCAGAATTATTTAAAATAAAATACTCTCCTAATTACTGACCTGAGAAAAGTTATTCGCTCTGTTCGGTAAGTTTCACTTAGTGAAACTAGAAAGTAGAAACAGTTCGGAGTAACCGAGCAGAAAGTAAGATGGTTGGGACCTCGATAACTGAGCTAAAATCAAACAAATTTTATCGTGGTTTTTGCACAAATCAAAGCAAATGAACGTTAAAGTTTTAAAGTCGCAAGCATGGTAAACATAGACGTGTAAAAAACTGCAGTGTTCAAGCCTGCTCAATGCACGGGTTGATGTGTCATGGTCATCAATCAAAAATATTGGAAATGCAAAAATTGTGATTTTTTCACAGAACTTCGGCAATTTTTTTTTCTGTCTATTAATGTAAAATATATTATTTCACCAGATGTGATCAAGCACATTAAAATCGAGCTTTCACTACTAACAGTCTTCACCTGTCGCCATGCAAGGTTATCATCAACAATCTGAATGTCGCGAAAACGTTGGTAATAGGCCAGAGCATTCGAATATTTTTTAATATATTTTTATAAATGTCGTTAGCTCTCCCATTCACTTAATATATACTCCAAAATTTTGATTACTGGTTAGCGTGAATGATATCGACTTTTGATTCTCAAATTACTTATAGGTTTGTAAGGAAAAATGGTAAATAAGCAATGGTTAAAAAAATCTGCATTCTTTTCGTTATGTCAGGCGAGACGCTTTGAGTTTCGCAAAACGTTCAGACCTGATTGGTGCGGTTATTTCTATCTTCAAATGTCTGCTTTATATTCAGAAACGGTAATTGAACTTGATCTCTAAACAGTAACAAAGTTATTAAATCGTAAACTTGAGTTTTACATATTGATAAATACATAACATAACAATGCTACATATTTGATTATTAGTTTAGGACAGACCGGATAATTTTTGGATCAAAGCTTCTCTTTCTACGTGGTAAGACTCGACAAAAAGTGTCGAAAATCCTCATATATTTTCCATACAGTTGGCTTACATCTCTGACGTCGACATCTATTAGATAGACAGCCTACGTCAAGTCTGCATTTGTCTGCTTAGGCACAGACTTTCCTATTTTTTAGAATAATTACGATTCAACTTCTAACACAACTGAGACATTTAACATGTAACACAACTTCACATTTTAATTCGGGCAATTGTAGAACTCATTGCTTCATCAAAAAGATTAGGTATGAACCTTTCAAATCGTTACCTTATTTTTTTCGGGATAAATTACGAATAAATGCAATTACCTCTAGGAGAGATTTGAAATAAGGGCTGCATGCCGATAATACCATCTTATGTGCTTTGCACGTTTGTCCTTCGCACGCTAGTGTCACCTAAAACGAGGATCAAAACGTTTACCCTTTTTACATGTTCCAAATAAGGATCAAACACTGTACTCACGTCTGTAAAACTTTTCTCGTTGCGTAGATGCCGGAATGAGGTCACCATATTGGTTTGAAAATCATTCCACTTCAGGAAGTACTGTTGTTGATCTGCCATGTTCTCGACTGTTGAATCACTTTCCTTCTATTCAGAGATGAGTCCTTTAATTTAATCACTGTTACTGTAGAAACTATTGGTTGGGATCTTTAAACTTGCCAGAGGGGTCGGGAAAGAAAATTAAAGGAAAACCAAAAAATAAAAGGAAACCTGAAATGAAATAACATAAAAAATCGAAATTTATCATTCAAGGATTGTGTGAGAGAGAATTCTCCAAAAATTGATGTTGATTTCTTACTATTCAAAACTTTTAACCTAACACTAAAGGCAAAGACTGTCGAATATGGGTACAAACTGGAGAGCTTAATTATCAAACATTCGCAAACCCACTTGATTCACTGCCATGAACTGAAAATTATTATATTTAAAATACACGCGATGCGCTTTGCTAGGTGCACTCGTCTCGTACCTACGTCAAAGAAGCCTAGCTAACGAGACGAGATAGCGGACAAGGAGAGCCTCGTAGAAAGTTAACGAAACCGCAAATTTTTATTTTGAAGGCGATGACTGAAGAGAGCTGCAGTGTGATATTTTTCCAACATTGCTTCTTTTACGATTCGCCTTCGTGTACCAATCTCTTACCAAGCTCGCCTTCACTCTACAACACATATCAAATCGTTCTTCCAATCCAACCGACGCAACCGACACATCCAGACAGTCGCAAAAGAAGACAGTAAACTATTACCTGAGCAACTAGGATAGTCTCTATTCGTCTCTTCTCTTTGTATCATGAACTAAAGAGGTATAAACAACGGAACGACTGAAGCAAAATATATTGTGTAACATATTTTCGCCCGTCACAGTAAAAGTGGTGCCAGATGACTTCATGGTCATTGATAGCAGAGTCTATGTTTAAGAGTCCCGCAAAGATGAAACCAGAGGAACCAAATCAGTGTCAAACGAGCAGTGGTGGGCACCGCTAACCGAAAATTTAGCGACGCTAATCGCTAAGTCGCTAACCGGAAAATTTAGCTCGATAATCGCTAAACGCTAAACGCTAAACCCACATTAGCGGAACTTTCGCTAATCGCTAATCGCTAACTTTTTAATATGTAAATAGTCATATCGCTATATTTATTGCTCGTGTTTTGTAAAATTTGGACCACTTTGATCTGTTTTGGTTAAACAAACGAAAACAATTACTTTTTAAAGCTATTAACAGTAAGAGGTTTACGAAACGGTATTCTTATTTGATTTTGTATAAACAAGAATAACAAAAGTTATTTAGATTGCATTGAAAATAGATACTCTTAAAAAAAGTTTTCATAAAAATTCAATTATTATCTTAATCGAAAAAGTAGAACCAAAGTTGTCATAATTTCAAGCGCATTGCAATTTACCAAAGTTCTTGGTGTGCCGAAAATTCAATCTAGACCTTGTGCTTGTTCTTCAAAATGCTCCTGTGGCTTGTACGATAACTGAAACTCCATTCTAGGGTAAAAAATTGACAAAAGTAATTTTCGCAGTAAAGTATGTTCATTTTTCGGAGCAATTTACGTACGCCATCAGCAATTCACAGTTTTCCTAAATATTTTTTATTGTCGCTTCTCTACAAAATTTAGCGAATTAGCGATTAGCGTTTCGAAGGCCAAAATTTTAGCGACGCTAACAGTTTCGCTAACCAGCTCAAAAATTAGCGAAATCGCTAAATCGCTAACTAAATTTTAGCGTCGCTAATTAGCGAATTAGCGAATTAGCGGAATAATGCCCACCACTGCAAACGAGGGTACCAATCGAGCAATGTAAATAAACAAGGTGATAATGTTAGGAGTGGATGAAAAGTGTTGTAATTGAGCGTAATAAAAAATATGTGTTTTTCCGAAGTTTTACTTACACATTTTAATCCAACATTAAACCTGTACACTGGTTCACTTAAATTTAACAAAACATCACCGGTGTAATCTTTCAAAACTGTGTACCTTGTGAAAAATTTCAAAAAATGATATTCGCTTATGCATGGTGAATAACAGAACTGTATAGTTCTTGGCAACAAACGGCACAAAAACTGTGTTGCCGAAACGATAGATTTTCTCTTCGCGCGACGCTATATACCATAGACTCTGATTGATAGTATACGTATTTATCGTATTTATGCATATGTATTTTTTCTTGTACGGTTTCGGCGGTCCCATCAAAGATTGTACAACTTCACTCCAAAATAAATAACTTTTTTTATAGCTTCCAAGTATAATCGAATGTACTTTGGATATCACACGCTAGAGCTTCTAATTCGGTTGCAACCGCTTACCCTTGTTAACGTTTACAATAACTATAAATCGTGTTTTACCAATGTCCTACAAACACGTCTTTAAGAGTGTGTAGCTTACAAAGGCATTTAATTTTCGGAGCAAATATTTAATGTGTGTTATATGACAAATAACACGGGTAACGAATTTCAATTGGATTTCGATGGATGAAATTAAAAAAAAAATATTCATGTTCATAGGGTTATAGTCGTTAATACGTTAACACGAATCTAAAGAAATCAGATTCGTTTTGCGTTATCCGTGTTATTGTATTAAGTACAGTCAACCAAATTTACTGTGAATGATTCATATTTTGTTCAATATCGAATCAAACTTATTTAGTAAAATTTTACTTCAAATCACAAAATTTAAGCGTAGATCAACACTAAATGTTTTCTCACCATTCATAGAAATTTGATTGGAATGTGCAGTTTAGAAATATGAATCATAAATCGTAAAAACCACAAAACAGGTTAACGATCCCACTGGTCAGTCTAATGGTCTTAATTCCTAAAATTCACAACTTAGCAAAAAGCAAGGAGAAAACTCAATTATCAAAAACTAACTAACAAAACTAGCAACGCTGCATAATAAACGAATGGACAGCAACCAACAATGCCATCAATAGCCAAAACAGCAGCGATTCAATGATGGTGATGAAATAGAAATCCAAGGTCTTTCTTTACTTTCCATCATTTAAATCGTAAGGAAAAATATAATACAAGCTTCAACCTCACCCAAGCACAACCGCTGACAATTTTTAAAGTGAAGCTAGCAATGCACTTTGACAGAAGCTAGGCAGACATTCTGAAAATTGCATAAAACAGGAACATTCTCCATTTTCCTTCACATTGTACCCTTGATGCTTTGTCTCTCTCTTGCTTTCTTCGCCTAACGTCAAAATTAAAAATTTGTTAACAGAATTAACGCTGGATTCACAAAAAAAATCAAAACACTTGATCCGCTTGAACTTGAGTAGCTAAGAACCAACAAGCAACGGACAACAGAAGCTTCTTTAATTTGCTGTTTTTGTGCTCAATGAATTATGATTATGCAGCTCCTCCTTTCTAGTTAGCACGGGAAATCAGAATGCAATTCCGAATCAAGAAAGTAAACATCCCGTATGCTTTTTCGACAAACGATAACAAATGTTTATATGAAAAATGCATTTACCTGTTCAAATTGCAGATTCGGGCACAGTTTATGGTAATTTTTGCACTATTTTAGCTGCTTTATTTTCACTGGAATTTAACAACGATGATGACAACGACGACAGCGACGGGACACTAGAATGTGCAATCGTTCGCAATGAAGAAACGCTCACCGAATGTTATCTCTCGCGCCTCATACCTACTCTGCCATTCTCACGTGATGTGTGATCATTCTCTTCTATGGACAAACGCATCCACATTCTGCGAGAAAACTGTACGCTGCTTACGAGTGTGGAGTTGAACGAGTTGAAGTATATTCAAAGAAAACAGATGGAAAAGAAAAGACAAGGACGCTCCCTCTCTATATCTTATCTGTCAAATGTTAAGTCAAAAATCTAAAGCGAAAAATAACTACGCGTGACTTAAAATATTTAATTTAGTGATGACAGCTTCGGTAGGTCTTTTAGCGTAAATAAAACTTAAATTATAACAAAGTAATTGATGCTAACATTAGACAAGTTACTAATTCTATTCTCGTATTATCTTCTGAAATTTTGACATCAATTCGAAAATAAATGTACGTTACATTTAATTGTCGCACTTTATTATCGAATTTGCGATTGTGCACAACTGCTTTCGTAAATACATACATCAATTTTCTTTATTTTTATTTTTTTATATAAAAATGGCTCTAACATTTGTAATCTTAGAGTAAAAGTGCCAGCGCGTGTTTATTCGCCGACTCTCATGTTTTCTCTGAGAGTTAAAGTTTAGAAGAGATAAATCAAATAACAAAAAAGAAGAAGACTCACCGTCAATCTCACCCAGAGATGCCAGATATACAGACAAATCTGTATTATACAGACTATTTGTGTTGCGATACAGACACGCATAAGCCTACAGATTTTATACAGACATTTAGTATAATACAGATATTACACAGATATCTGATATTCTACATAATGGTTTTACCAGTATACACAAAAAAACGAACACAAAAACCAAAAGTCACTGTAGCCGTTGCTGGAAAAAGTGAACTAGGAACTGAACACTTTGCTGAACATATTAATCTTGCGTTTTTGAGAGTGAAATCATGACAACGGGAACCGAGTCAGGCTATCGGGGTTTTTATCGGCCCCGTGGGCACTAATCTGCCTGTTTCGCCCCCAGTAACAAACAGCTGATTGTCTCGATCGATTGCCATGCAGGTTATATTGGTGAAAAGACCGTTTGTTCTATTCGGAGCAATATCCAACGTTGAAGAATTGCTTAAAATGTCCCAAACCTTGAAGGTACTATTTTTATAACCGCGAGACTTCTGCCATCATGTATCAGTTTAGCTACATTACGACGAACGACGATTTTTATCACGGGAAAGACTCTTACTTCTATGTGTTACTTAGATTTAAAAGATAAATTAGCTATCGATTAATCGACCAACTATGATAGACTCGAAAAAGAACAATCAAAACAAGCAATAAAACAAAACAATCTGACAGGTCGACAAATAATTAGGTATCAATGTATCGGTAACTTTTTTTCGCAGCGGTATACAGACTTATACAGACATTGTTATGGATTATACAGACTTGCCAAAAAAAAGTCTGGCATCTCTGATCTCACCCATTTACCCGTCAGGGGAAGGAAACTTTATACACTCATAGAATATATTACCACACGAACACGTAAAAACAACGTTAATTTACGTAAACCTGAATATTTCCACTGAATTAGGTAAATAATACGCATAAAAATAAATGAGAAGAACTGTTGCTCTGTAGTATAAAATAAGAATACTTAATTGTGGGTAAAAAATTGTTTGGAGTTTTTGATATTGATATTGGTGATACAAGGTATCCAATTTTACCTACATGATGACTTCCGTGCATATACAAAAAGTAGGTAAACCAGTGTTACCTAAAAAAGACTCCTTGCACAGAAGTGCTGATTTTCGTTACAAATACGCATATAGACCTTTTTACGTACGAATGTGTTAGTGCAACCAGTTGAGGAAAATATTTACAAATAGCTGTTTTGTTTGCAATGCTATGTTTTTAGCAGCTGGACAAATATTCAGTTGAACACTCATTATATGTTTTAAACTTGTTTCTGAATAAGTTTTTTCATTCTTGATCAGAAATCGGAAGTAGCTGCTGAACATAATCGACCAAAAATGGTGAAAAGTGATAAAAGTCGAAACAACGAGATGCGATGATTTACAGTTTGGAGGAAACAAAAGCAACTTTATACGGGTTTACACGTTTCCTAGTGTGCGTAGGTGAAAAGTCACTTATCTCTGTTTGGGTATTTTGTTTTTTTTTTTTTGTAGATAAGGAAACTTTCGTATATTACGTAACGTGTTTAGGGGTAATGAGGGGGGATTCAGCGAAGCGTTACACTGTGCGAGGCCACCAGCCAAATTGCATTATGTGTGGATGGGGGGTATTGAAAGTTGCTAAATACCGCGTCACCTAATATATACGAATGTTCCTTATTAGACAAAAAAATTACGATCAGTTTCGAATAAAGCCCTATTTAGAGTTCCAAGCGAAGTGAGGCGATTCCGCAACTGGTTGCATTGAGATCGGATCAGGCTCTGTTTCGATGGCAGCCACACATTGTACATCACGCTGCCGATGCACTCGATGATCATTCCATACTGCCAAATCCACTTGTTGGCGGAATACACCTTAGCCCATACGAGATCTTGAGGGTGATAACTACGAGCTTTTGTTCCGTGTTTTCGGTTAAACTGTTGTTCTTGAGCACAGCCTAGTTGCTTTTGGAACGTCGTTGGCGGCCGAAGTAGCTCCAAAGCTGTGCGAATTGGTCTGCCAAACATTAAATCGCCAGGCGACTTCCCACCAGGTGCACTACGGCAGGGCGTCGACCTGTAGCACAACAGAAAGGTGTCGATGGCTTCGTCGAGTGTTTCTCCACCTGCGGTAATTTTTTTAGGGATCTTTTGAAGGTATCGACAAACCTCTCGGCTAACCCATTGGACTGCGGATGATATAGTGCAGTCTTAAGATGGATGATACTACGAGCGTTACCGAATGCTTCGAATCCACTGCTGGTGAGCTGAGTCCCATTATCAGTGACTAGCGTTTCCGGGTTACCATATCTTGCGAACATTCCTCGAAGGATCCGCAAGGTTTCTGGAGTGGTGATCTTTTCAGTTCGCACAACTTCCGGCCATTTAGTGTACGAGTCGACAAGGATAAGGAAAAAGTTCCCATCCATTGGACCAGCAAAGTCTAGATGCAGTTTCTGCCACGGTTTTGTCGGTGCTGGCCAGGATTCCAGATTGGTTTTCCGGTCTGTCTTGGCTACGCTGGCACACTCGTCGCAGGAACGGACAAGGATTGCAACTTCTTCGTCGATGTTTGGCCAATACACGTATTGGCGCGCTACAGATCGCATTCGTTCGACACCGGAGTGCCCTTTGTCTTAGATTATTGAAACATAGATATCCAACTCAACCAACAATACGGGCAACAAAAATGTGGCGCCCCTCCGAGTATGATGGCGGTTGGGTGAACTACATGTTATGCGCACACACAGAAAAATATTAAGGTAATTGCTATTTTTTTAGGCTTGGTCAGATTTGTGCGTTGTTTTTTACAGACTAATCTATATGGTCTAGATAATGATAATAATTTATTACAACATGACTAAAAGAGTAAATGATAAAATTGTCAATGTATGAGATGACCATGATATGAATTAATTATTTTTATAATAGTATGACTAGTAGGGTGGGACAAAAAATAAATGTTAGCTCCCATGCACTTTTCGTGTACCTTATGGGTCCCATAACAACTGTGTAACTTTTCAGATCGATCGGAGAAACGCCCGATTTGCGCCCGATTTGCGCCCGATTTTTAAAGTTTCCATACGATTTTATATGGGAAAATCCACTTTTTCAATACTTATTCTCTAGAGATGTCAAGTTTGCTCTTAAAAAAAATCAATACTTGATATTTGTAGGAAATTTTCCTGGGAAAAACTCTTCTGGAACCAACTGGACATCTCTATAGAAAAAGTTTTAAAAAAGTGGTTTTTGCCATATAAAATCGTATGGAAGCTTTAAAAATCGGGCGCAAATCGGGCGTTTCACCGATCGATCTGAAAGTTACACAGTTGTTATAGGACCCATAAGGAACACGAAAAGTGCATGGGAGCGAAAAAATAACATCATCACTTTTTTCCATATAACCGTGTCCCAGTCTAATGACTAGTTGTTTGTAGTCGTTTCGACAATATGTTTTAAGCATAACCAAAGACTAGTCACACTTATTTTCGTTTTAATTGTTCGGTAATTTTAATTACGGTCACGTTCAGTAAATTTGAAATTTAACTGGCCATTCTGTAATTTTATGAAAGAATGCTGATGTTGGTTTATTGTTTGGTTGGAATATCTGGAGCGATTCGTTGACAACGGTGCGAATCCTGTGCTCCAGTTCCAGATTAGCTATTACATACTCCTCTTCCGGTCGCACGTGACGATTAATTAGTCTAGATAGAACGTCTGCGTGACCGAAACTGTCTGTAGAGATGTGACAGATTGCAAAATCGTAAAGCAGGAGAGTTGGGGCCCACCTTTGGAGCCTGTTCGCAGTATAGAATACCCTTCTTCGAGCCAAAAATTTGTAGAAAAGGCTTGTGATCGGTCTCCAAGACGAACATTCGGCCGAACAGCATCCGGTGAAACCGAGTCACAGCAAACGCCAATGCCAGTCCTACTTTTTCCACCTGACTATAATTGCTTTCGGCTGTTGTCAGGCTGCGGGATACATGGTAGATCGCTTTCACAGACCTGTCAGGGAACCGCATTGCTCGGGCGACTAACCCCACCGATGATGCATCCGCCGATACAACGATGTCCATAGTTGGGTTGCAATGTGTCAGTAGCACCGGGTGATTTGAGGAGTTTCCGGAACTGGTCGAATGATTTCTGACAATTTGGCGACCACACGAACTTGGTGCCCGTTTTGAGTATGGGTCCATGGGTTGCCTAAGGGTATGCCTCTCTTTCACATACTTCCCATAATAATTAATGGTTCCCAGGTACGACCGCAGTGTAGGCACGTCGTGCGGGGGTGGCATGTTTATGATCGCAGCCACTTTATCCGGGTTAGGCCTGATGCTGTCTGCATTCAAAATTTGGCCAAGATATTTCAGCTGGCGCATGGTAAAATTGCATTTTTATATGCGCACAGTGAACCCAAAGTCTTGGAGGCGACTGAGGACTCGATGAAGGTTTCGTTGGTGTTCTTCTTTGGTCTGACCACCTACCAAGATGTCGTCCAGATATCCAGCCGCACATTCCAGGCCAGCGAGCATACCATCCATGATCTGTTGGAAGGCCCTCGGGGCTGATTTGATGCCGGGCGATAATCTCGTGAACTGATAAAGGCCTTTATGTGTGTTGATTGTAAAGAGTCGCCACAATAGATCAAATAACTGGTCGCAGTGGAAAATGTACCCAACAGGAGAAAAAGGGGTGGCTGGCTGGCTGCATCGACCTGTACCTGGAGGTAGGCATCGGACGGATCGATGTGACTGAAATACTGAAAACCAGCCATCTTTGTGAACATATCTCCAGGCAGGGGAAGAGGATAGCAATTTGGTTCTAGCACAGTACTCAGGCCTGTCGAAAAATCTGCGCATATCCGCACCGTTCCATTGGGCTTACAAACGACGGCAATCGGGGCGGCCCAGTCCGAAAAGTCGACCTTCTTCAGAATTCAAAGGCTCTCCAACCGATGTAATTCCGTCTTTACAACTGTCTCCATGCTATAGGCAACCGGTCGTTTAGGTCGGAAAACCGGCTTCGGATTGTCTTTCAGAACCAGCTGGCCCGGTCTTTTGGTGTACAGGCCTAACTCCGAGGTGAAAACTTGTGGGAATTGAGAACAGAGGGCTGCAACGTCATTACTAGCTGAATCGGAAACGAGGTTGCAGAACGACGTGATTGACTGGTCTACAACCCAAACATGTCGATCAGATCGATCCCTAAAATATCGTGATTCACGTTAGGAGCAGCTACGTAACACTTATTCTCTCTGGTGATGTTGGCTAGTTTCAGAGATTCCCCAGATGCTGTCTTGGCTCGACAAATTGTGGGCTTCGTATTGGGACGACCGAGCTTGATCCACGACCGATGGGAGATAATGGATATGTCCGACCCAGTATCCAACTGCAGCCGAAGTACCACTCCGTTTAGTTTTGCGTCAATGAGTTTTCTCCTCTGGCTAATTTCTGCACCGTCACCATCTTCGTTGACTGCTTCGTTTTCTTCTGGTTGTTTCACTTCGCTGGTTGCTTTTGGTTATGCATTCTAGCCGAAATCTTCGATGAAAAACAGGAACAGTACCCTTCACGGTGACCTTGCTTGCCGCATTTTCGCGACATTCATGTTCACGAAAACGACAGTCTTTGCTGAAATGCATTCCACCGCAGGACTAGCAGGGTGATCTGGGCTTTTCACGGGAGGGACTTTCACTACGTGGCCGATGATTGAACTACGAATGGTAGTTGTGGGCAACGAAGTTTACCGATAACGCATTTGCCACCATAACAGTATCCTGCTTGAGATTTATCAGGCTGTTACACTGCTACACAACTTGCTGGAGGGTCAGGTCCTCAGCTTCATTTAGCTTGTTTATTATCCGCATCCTGATTTCAGCATCCTGTTTCGATTTGAGGCCGCACACGAAAGTTAAACACTTAAACTGCTCCTCCGTTAATTCTGACAGCTTAAAATCAATGCAGGATTTATTGACCTTGCACGAGTAAGCAAGATAGTCTTCACTGTCCTCCTTGGTTGTTTGGAGGCAGTTGTACCGTCGCCGGAAAATGGAAACGGTTGCACCGAAAGGAGCCTTGAGCTTATCGATGGTTTGGTCAAAAATAAATTCCCGAGTAAGTTTCGGTAGTATAAAACTATAATACCGCTCATGATCCTGTGGGATCAGTTTTCTCAGTAGAAGTCGAACCTTAGCAGCATCATCCAATTTAAAGGCATCCCTGTCAAACAGGTCGTTGTACCGCGAAAACCATGCGTCGAATATGTTACCTCTTTCTTTGTTGTACACAAACTCCGCCATGTTACTCGAAAGGGAATCGAGAACAACTTCGTCTCGGGAAAGAATCGTGATGGCGGCCTGCGTAGCGACCAGCTGCTGTGACATTTGCTCCATGAGCACTTGCTGGTTTCGGAGGATCTGCAAAATGGTATCCGTGATGTTGTTCGGGGTTGGTGCTGTTCTCGCAAAAACTTTCTGCTGAAAATTTAAAACCCGCGTGATGAAATTGATTTCGCGATATTGGCAGAGATTTCTTTGATATTGGTAGTTTTGGTTTTAAATTGGTGATGTTGAGTGAAGAACGTACTTTTGTGCTTCTGTTTTTAAATAACAGCCACCAATTAAGAAGAAGATTAAAATTGCATTGTGAGAATGAAGCTTGAAACGGAGGAACTTGAAAGGGGAATTAATGTACACCAAATTAGAAGGATACGTGAGTAGGTTTTGAGTAGATTTTATACATTTTTTTTAATGATCCGCTCTTTTCAACTAATATTAATTCAATCGAATGAAATTAACTATTGTGGCGCCAGCACTAAATTAAAGTTCGGAAGTCGGACTTCCGACTTCCGAACTTTCTTCCGACTTTACAAACACATAGTACTACTGCGTGTTCACACAACATGAACTGCGGGAATGATTTCAATGTATTTGTTTTTGTAAGCAGGACTGACAGCGCAGTGGCGGCTGAGATGGTTGCAGTGTTGCGAGAACAACAAGAATAAGCATCGGAAGTGAGCCTGACTGCCAGTTTATCAGCGACGTTTTGATAATTTATATTTGAATGCACAATAAATCTACCCAAGACATAGTTTAAAAGATTGAACTAAACGTTAAGTATTTTTGACGGATTATTACTCTTAGTGCTATATACCTTCTATTGATTTAATCTACAACTACTCAAAATTGACTTCCTGCACGGAACGACGCCGTTGAGTGAAATCGACATGAAAATGGGTACTTTTCGTTTTCCGTGTACAAAATTTAATTTCCGTACTTTTTGTGAACGTACCCCCGCACTTCTACAATAATTTTTCGCGAGAAAAATTCTTGTTTGTCGCTATCAATAATAAGTAGCCATAACTCACTGTAGAACTCACTTTTCATAGACGTGCACATTTCATTTGACACCAAAACCACAGATTTATTTTTTACTGTGCATTTTGCCTTCTCAACAAAACCAAAAAGATCATTCATTGAATTGTTTCGCTTTTCTTCCGTTTAGAGTTGTACAAATTTAATAAAAAAGCACGTTCCATTGATTATTCGGATAATCCTGTAGTTCCTCATTGTGGTGTTCGCTGTAAGTAATTTATATTCCCAAATATACCTAAAAGTAACAGTTTGACACAACAGATATATTAGGAGGAACCGGTGTATTTTTACAATATACTTCATCTCTATTTCATTCTAAATGGAGGAACAACTTTTAAGCGAATTAGGAATTGTTGGGTAAGCTGTACAGCGTGGCTTTCAAACGAAAGTAAGAATAACACATTTTATTGCAGCTATGATGGCCCGTTTCTTGAGCAAACGTACGCTTCGACTGCCATTGCAGCCGGTGCTCAAAGTCCAGCATTTCAAGAGTTGGTTATCTGGTTAACCGACGAAATTCGCATTCTTGGAAAGCTGGACGAAAAAATTTCGAAAAGTGAAGATGCCAGCACTTTCATCCTAGAGCTGTCCGGTTTCCTGAAAGAACTTACATGCCCGTATGCGAATCTCATATCCGGCCACGTCTCGGATCGACTGCAAACGTATGACTCGAAAATGGTTCTTCTAGAATATCTGCTAAACGAACTAATGGCATTCAAAATGATCGAGTCACTGCAAAAACCAAAAGAGAAAACGAATGTCATAACGCTTTTTGAATCACCGACGGCTGCAGCTCTCAAAGACATTTCTATAACCTTGGGGATGGGTAAACCTCCAAACAATATTCCTGCAAAAGTACTTTTCGAAAAGATCAACGTTCGGCTGAATGACACAATAAGAATTGCAGGTGAAAAACGTTTGAGCTGTCCATTGTTTGCCCCAAAGAAAAACTTAACAATGGAGCAGTGGAATAAACTTGATCGATTGCAAAAGGATTTGGATACTGAATATGATCTGCGGCGTAAAATGTTACTTACTAGGTTAGATGTGACGATTCAAAGTTTTAAATGGTCTACTCGAGTAAAAGGAAAGGAAGGTACAATGTCCGAGCGCTACGCAGAGAAACGAAAACTACTCGATTCACTACAGACCGGGGGCCGCGACACAGATCTAGGTGCGCTGCTTGGAGCAAGGGAGACGTTGGCAATCATTGAAAAAACTAGTAGCGCGGCCGTGCGCAAGAACACCAAGAGTAAAATTCAACGGCATATTATTGGTCGAGTGCCGGATCGCGGTGGACGAGCCTACGAGCACAATCCACCACCGCTGGAAATGCCGTCATGGCAAACGCAGAGAAGCACCGGAGGGCCTGGGGGCGGTGGACAACGTGGAGGTTTTTCCGGTGGAAGAGTGAGTAGTGCACTGTGTATATTTTATATCTTCGTTACCCTAAGTCGTATATGAACGGTATCAAGTAGTAAAAATATATTCTTGAATAATTTCCGTTGCTTGATCAGCATTTGAACGATTGCACTTTAAAACTATACAACCAAGAATCTTTCGACAGTCTGCCATGGGTTGAGTTTGTCGCCACGGCAGGTTACCGTATATTTTTGAATTAGAATTGAGAGTAAACATCATAAATCATATTTATTTTTTAAATTTTATTTACTCATGCAACCGACAGGACATTTCTGTGAGTTATAATCGAAAAATATTCCATACCATTAGTTTACTAATAAAACAATTTTTTTCAGGGTGGTCAACAAAATCGTGGAGGCGGAGGATATCAACAGCAAGGTAATTATAGTCAAGGAAGTTATAATCAGGGACAGGGTGGATTCAACCAGGGAGGTAGTGGGGGTGGTAGTTACCAACAAAATCAAAACCGCGGAGGTGGAGGTGGTGGATATAGCGGTAATAGTCGTGTCCAGGGCGGTTGGTCGCAACCTCAAAAAGGTGTGTGACTGAGTTTGTATGAGTGAATTGATTCGTACTAAGATCGAAACGTTTTCAGATTACAACCAGAGTTACAGCAGCAACAGTAGCGTAAGCGGGTATAGCACCGGATCGGGTCGCGGGTTTACGAGCAGCGATCAGTACAGTAACAGTTCTGGCGGTTCAGGCTACCGTGGTGGTAGTAGCAGTGGTGGTGGACATGGAGGTCAAGGTGATCAACAGTATAGTCGAAATAATAGTTACGACGGTAACAGCGATCGTGGCTTCGATAATGATTACAATCGTGGTGGTGGGCGCGGTGGGAATAATGGAGGCGGTGGCCGATCCAACTACAATCGAGGTGGACGTCGTTGAGCTAAAATGACACCTACTTAGGCAACTATTACGTTCATACGAAAGCAACTGTCTTTTTCTCGAAAGATGCCCTAAGTTAAATAATACAATTCGAATCATGATAACAGATAAGTTTATTTACCACGCAGAAGTTGAAGCGAAACTTTGAAATACTATCATAAATATACTCGTTCTGAAACAAATTGCATGTTTTAACATTGTATAATAGTGTATTACGATAATAAAACATTCATAACACAAAGTTATTCTACGATTTGCTTTTTAAATTCGATACACCATCGGATATTTTACTATGAACCCTTTTTATCGCCATTTGATATTCCTTTTATTTATCGAAAACGGCTTATTTCGAGTCATCAGAAAAGGGTTAGGCATATAAAAACAGTTTGGTGAAAAACGGGTTAAGCAACAGAAGGCTGACACTCAAGGCGGAATCAAGGAAGGCTGAATCTTGGAAAGCTAAAACAATTATTTATTTTAATTATAATTTAAATCGGAATGAATTCCGAACGCTCTACGTTTTTGAACTCCTGTTATCGTTGTCCAAATGATTCAGGGCGAGACCGGGCAGCTTTCGCAAAACACTCCTCTGTATAGTTTGATAACGTTTTGATTTTCAGCCTTTCGAATCTAAAACATTTTGATAAAACAAAATGTTGCTAAAATAAAATACTGAGCAACTACTATGATGCTTCTCTCAGTGTAGTATTAACACCGAGAGAATCGACCGGCAAACAAAATCGGTTTGACAAATTCTGATCGATTATTTTGCTAGAATCGATTTTCGAAACGCAACTTATATCAAACTTGAATTCCAACAGGTGATAGTCATTAGTATCTTTATCAATTCGTGTTGCTAAAGCAGTATCAGTAGAAGTACTCAAATGGACATTGTTAACTTGTTGCAGAAAATGGGGTACCAAAATGAGGAAAGAAAAGCATTCAAATGTTACAATTCGATTATTTCAGCTATCATACAGCCGCATTGGACAATGAGTCACGTTTGGCGGAAATCCTCTCTGCAGGTTTGACAGCAGCCACGTACCGCCATCTGATTGTATGGCTAACTGATCAGATTAAGCAAGCTGGTGAAATAGATGAGGAGGTTTCATCAACCGACGATTTGCAGTGTTTTGCGTTAGAACTCTCCTCTTTTTTAAAAGAACTCAACTGTCCCTATCGTGAACTCTTACAACAACCGTTGGCCGACAGATTCCGCACTGTGAACGATGCGTGCCTTGTAGTGGATTTTTTAGCCGGAGAATTGGCGTTTCTTCAGATATCGAAACAAAAATTGAAACTTAAATCCCAAATAACTGCTCAGCCTAATGTAAGTTTTTATATTCCAACATCTAAGCAAATAACAAATCTTAAATTTCAAGACATCACCTGCAGCTATTCTAAAACAAATCTGCTCGGAATGCAATGTGAGTGATAACTTTACTTATTTAAAAGATTTGTACGAGTCTATCTACGAGAGTCTGAGTAGCAGCACAAACTTGAAACTTCTTTTCAATCCAAAAAATGATTTAACTTCTGAGCAGTGGGAACAGTTGGAGCGCATACACACAGAACTGCAGATGGATCAAAACATACGATTGCAAATGATGCTAAAACGTTTAGAGCTAACAGTCAGCTGCTTCCAGTGGAAGCCAAATTCATCAGATGAGGTGGCACGAGTATACAGGCAGAAACGACGAGCGCTGGTTGACATGCAATGCATGTTGATCAGTGATATTTCAGATTTATTATCAGCAGATGACACTTTGCTTCAACAGGAGAGAATAAGTTCAACGCGAATGAAAGGCATTGGACGCAATGCATTTTCTGGATATCTTGATGTAACACTATTTACTAGAATAGAAATGTAGCCACGTATTAAAACGTGTTCAATTACAGCTACCAAATCGTGGCGGAATAGTCAACATTGACTCTACACCATTGATGCCCCGTTGGTCATCTCGTGAAGAAGGTCAACCTAGCGAAAATCTACGCGTCAAGAATAAAAACAAGCCCAAGGAGCAAAAGGAAAGCGATGTCAATGTAAAATCGAAATCCAAGCGCAAAAAAAATAAAGGTAGTGATGTTCTTAGCGGAGATAAAACTGCGTCCGCTGAGTAAGCAAAATATATTTGTCGGAATAACATTTTATTACAAAGCTACATATCTTCCACACTATACTTGTAAGCTTCTTCCTCGACAGCCTTCTTTTTGCTCTGCATTTCAAACCACTTTTTCTCGAAACCGTTGGATCGATCCACACCATCCCAGCGATAGCCTGGTCGTATACCGAATCTGTTATCCATGAAGGAACCTTTGTATATAGGCTTTTCAGGACGTCCCTCTTCACGTGCCTTTTCCTTCTTCTTACTACGAATGTAGTCCAACATTGGATCCCCCAAACGTTCCTGCTTCTTTAAATATTCATCCAAATCCTGATCATCCGCATATCTAGCTAATGGTTTGTTCATCTCGTGTGCCGCTTCTTGTAGTTGTGCCTTATACTCCTCCACTTGCTTCACCCTATAACGAAATAAGTTGAAATAATCACGTTAAACGGAATTTGTCCTACTTACCCTTTTCCCCATCGGGTATAAACTTCCTTCTTTTTTTCGTCACGTTTGCGCTTTTCGAACTCTTTCCTCAGTTCCTCTTCTACGTCTTCCCGGCGTTTGTGATGCTTTTCTCGTACTACAGTCTTTGCGTACCGTCCGGATGTCTCGGCAGACATGCTTTCGAATACTTCTGCTTCTCTTCGGCGGAACCTCTCGTTTTCAACTCGCATTGCTTTAGCATCTTGTAGTCCAGCAATTTTGCCATCCAATGTGGTAGTCATCTTTTTAGATAACGTTCCGGAGTCGTCATCTCGTGGTTCTTTCTTGATTGATCTGAGCGGTGAACTGTTCTGCGTTCTCTCTCTTCGACGATGTGAACTCTCATTTGACTCTAGATGTCTTCTACGAGGAGGACTTTCGTCTGACGAAACAATTTCCTGTTTGATATGTCTTGTATCCGGAACACGGCTGTGCGATTTGGAATGGCTTCGTTCTTCTTTGATGTCTCGATCATATATTGATGCTTTAGTACGTCTAGGAGGGCTAGCGTCAGAATCTCGCCTTCTTTGAGCAACTCTTTCTTTCGAAGATTGCCCTCGTCTTGGAGGGCTTTGATCAGAATCTTTGCGATATTTGTTCTCCAAACGCCTTCTGGGTGGGCTTTCATCTGAATTGCGTCGCGCTTTTCGTGAACTTTCTCCTGTGTTTCGTAGCTGTGCTTGATTGGTCGAAGACTTTCTCGGGGGACTTTGGTCAGAATCATATTCTACTTTTATTTTTCTTATCTCACCATCATTCCGATATCTATCGGTTTTTCTTGGAGGGCTTGCATCGGAATCAGAGTTGATTCGAGAGCATCTTTTTCTTGGTGAGTTAACACCTCGTCGACATCCTTTTGCCAATGTAGGGCTACGAGCATTTCTTCTTCTTGGAGGACTTTCATCCGAATCACGATGCGGCGCAACCATGCCTTCATCTCTTTGAGCAAAGTTTGAATTGGAAGATTGGCAAGGCGAATTGCTTCTGTTAGACTTCGTTGCATAAGTCCCACTTCTAATGTTACTGTCGTTAGATTTAGGAACATTGCCCCAATTGTTTTCGTTATCAACAGATAGCTTTTTCCATTTACTCGTGTTGAAATCTTCCTTCGCTTTCAGCTCCGGTGGACGTTCGTCAATAATTCCTACAATCTGTGGTGCTTCTTCTCCTAATGCAAATAAATCTGATTCGTCTTCATTTTGGAGTTGATGCGGGTTTGCTGTATCGTCGTCATCAATAATCTTTACACTAAAATAAATACGTAAGTATAAATGCAAAACAATTTCAATGGCTTTTGTAACATACTTAAGTTTTCCTAAAGCATGTTTATCCTTTTTCTTTTTTTTCTTCTTTTTGTCTTTATCATTAGATAAATATCGTTTCAAATATTCTTTTTGGTCAATTTTAGTTTTGGCAATACTCATTTTTGAAAATTTAGTGCACCTTAGTGTTTTTAAAATCTTTGTATATGATTGTTGTTTTCTCCTCTTAGGTTTTCTCTAGAGGGGGAAATTAGGAAAAATACTGTTTGATCGACTCGATCAACCCCGATAGATATATTTTTTTCTCTTCATTTTAAAATAATCGACGATGGCTTACATCAAATGACGCTTACACTCTTATCAAAATATATTTGAATCAAGTACACTGTAAAAAATCGACACGTTACTGCCAAGTGGATTCCACTTACTTCTGTGCTAATAGATGAAGCATTTCATATCTACGTGGAATACACTTGCGTTTCAGTTCACAGCACGAAATCAAGTGTCTTACACTTCGGTTTGCCATGTCATGCATACCAAAATCAATCATTTTACACTCAGATTTCAATGCTTACATACGTCAAATGCCAAAGCACGTTAAAATATCGTGGATTCCAATAAAAATCGATATGGGTCGACATAATAGAATGATTAGATTCATTTATTGACATTCATATGTAAAGAGCATTAGGGATAAGCCGTGCGATTTATTTTTAGTGTATAAGTAATAGCGCAACAACTACTGTCATATTACCATATTATATTCACAGAGAACAGACTAACAAGCAAACGATAAAAAGTGTGTAAAACAGATTGCGCACGCAAAAATATACTCTCCGAATTACACCCCCCGTTATGCTGAGTGAACTAAGATGTGATGTCGCTACCGTCGCTGTAGAGCGAACGGCATAGCCAATATATTTTAACGTCAGTACCAACGGGAGTGAAAAGTACATACACTGATGAAAATACAGTCTGCTTAGCGACGGTAGCGACATCACACTTTACTTTACCATTTAGCATAACGAGGGGTATTATTTGGAGGTTAGTTCATGGCACACATGCAAAATTTTACACACTTTTTTCAGACCGTTTGTTCGTCGCCTGTTAGACTGTTCTCTGTATTACACTGAAAAAACTGGGCACGCTCCATCCAAGTGTTTCATCAATTGGATATGAAAATGACTGTGCATTGTTATCTGTAGAATTTCTTTCATCGAATTCAATCATTTTTCACTTTCGTTTCAAGTTGTCGCACACATCAACTTACATCCATGAGCCACACTTCACTTACGTATGATTCCAACATCCCTTTCAGGTGAATTGCACTTGAATCTGCCCCACTGTTTCATCACAGTGATTATCATGTGCGAAACACTTTCATTTACGTATGATTCCAACATCCCTTACAAGTGAATTGCACATGAATCTGCCCCACTGTTTCATTACAGCGATTATCATGTGCGAAACACTTTCAGTTGATTTGTTTTGTTTTTATATGTCGAACGATGTGCCGCTTGGGCTGAAAAGTAGAAAAATGGCGACAGATGAAAAGTCAACGAGTGTCATACGCCTCAGAAGTTTGAGGATTTTCCGGACTACATCTGTAAATTTTTGGAAGGTAAGTGATTTATGTCACATAAAAGAATCGAATTCTAATCTTATTTCGTCCTTCCAGCACAAGATCACAGAGATTCTGGTGAAAACATCTTTACGCTAGAGGCAAGTATTTGTTTACTAAAACATCAATTATTTAAATTAAACTAATTTAAATCTTTGTTTGCTTTACAGGCTTCTTCAACAGAAAAGGATAGTTTATATTTGGTGATTAATTTTCATAGTGAAATTTTATTTTATAAATAAAAAATATTATATGCAATCATATTCATGTAAAACTGTTTTCATTTTAAAAACGAATAAAAATCATTCGAAGCTCGGTAAGCATTCATTTGAGATTCAAAATCCAAACACTTTATGTCTATATGTCATAACACCAGAATTGAAAAATTTTGTTTCCAGAATTAAATTATTTTCCTTTTGAAAATGACGTGTTGCACGATGAATAATTCTAAAGTGTTTCGCATATGAATTCTATATGTTATGACCAGTAGGGCGAATTCAAGTGCAAAACACTTTATAATGTCGTGTCGATTTCTTTCAGTGTATATTATTGCATTTTAATCACGGTTATAACCCGGTAATATTCATTAACATTATTTTTCGTAACATTCACTAGTACTAATGTTTGTTTGCAGACAAGCTTTCCATAAACGAGATAGCGGATCAATGAAATATAGAAAGGTACGGGGATGGTTTGAGTCTCAGGGTTAAAGAGCTTTTCTTTTGTCAACAGCGATGACGTAGAACTGCAAAAACATTATGGAAGAAACAATATTCGGCAGACTTTTTCATAAGTTTTAAAAATTTTATGTTGAAAATCCCCTCCTGTGCCGTTAAACAACGCGGAATACCATTCCAAATGTCATTCGCTTGTTTTCGGATACCTATGCCGCAACCCAACAATACCTGTTTTTGCCTATTTTTCTCTACTAATACTCCTCACCTTTATGTACCAGATTGATAGCGGATGGGTTTGGCATACAATAAGGTTTGTCAAACTACTAGTTCATTGGATATCTCCATTGAACTAGTACAAGTTGGATAAATTTGACATATAATGGTACTAATTCAATGGAAATATCCAACGAACTAATAGTATGACGATCATCCACCATTAGCGCTCATAAATTGTAAACCTAATTAATACTGGGTAACAAATCCAGCAGACAATCGTAGATAGATGAATTCATATAATACATAGCGCGCTCAGTAGTGGGGGGTATTCAGCGAAGCGTTACACTGCGTGTGGCAAATATGTTACGTTACTTTAGGGTAGGTGGGTATAAAAAATTGCCGAATTCCGCTTTATGTAATATTTGAATGGTTCCTGATACCAATTTTTTACCCCAATTTCTTCATGAGTGCTTACAATTAAAATTTACTACAATTTTTTTTACCGTGTACCAGATAGAATGAGTTTCACATAAGCTGTCAACTGACGTATTGTAAGCCAAATGAATACATGGAAACAAGGAAAAAAATCAAAAATGTTCATCAAACGTCAAAGGTAAATAATCCAGCAGGCAGCCGTAGTGACCGCGTGTGTTTGTCTTAACGGCGTTGGTGAAAATATTGTTTTATAAACTGTACAATATCAATAAAGAAGGAATTTGTTTTTATTGTGAAGAACATTAAAAAGTTAGTGGTGACAGGGGACGATAAATTTTGTTTTTTCCAAGCACCGAGTGTTTCCGGATAAACTATGGGTAAACCAGGTACATTTTATTTCCAAAATCACCTCCAAAATTAAAGTAAATTAAATGATTTCACATTTTTTCCACCAAGGTTTAAGAAATTTTTACATTTACCTCTAGATTTTAATAATTATAAGCATTTACAAAAAGAAATAATATTGGAATGGAGTAAATGTTACCGCATTGTACTTCTCATAACCTCATTTAATTTATTTATCCGTTTTTAGGTTTCTCGCCACGAGGAGGTGGTGGTGGTGGTCGTGGAGGACGTGGTGGTGGAGGTGGACGCGGAGGAGGTGGTGGCTCTAGAGGAGGCTTTGGCGGGCGTGGTGGTGGAGGCGGCCGTGGAGGTTTCGGAGGCCGTGGTGGTGGTGGTGGACGTGGAGGGGGAGGTCGTGGTGGTCCTGGTGGACGCGGTCGCGGCGGAGGTCGTGGTGGTGGAGCAAAAGGAGGCGGCTTCAAGGGTGGCAAAACCGTTGTTATTGAACCACATCGCCATGAGGGAGTATTCATTGCCCGTGGTAAAGAGGATGCATTAGTTACCCTGAATTTAGTTCCTGGATCGGAAGTTTACGGCGAAAAAAGGATATCTGTTGAGGTGAATGTTAATTTAATATTTAAGTGAAATATTTTTCTTTGATTAATCATGATGAATGATTGCGCATGGGTATTGAATTGGCAAAAATGTGGCCAACGATGGAACGAACTCCGGAAGCAGGAGCCTGAGGCACACTGATTTCGGGGCGTTCTGTTGTAGGAAAACTGTACTGAAAATTCTTTCCCCGCATATTGTTGTTCGTATTCAAAGAATAAATAAGTAACAAGTTCTACTTTGTATGTATTTTGTTCCAGACAAATGGAGAGAAGAACGAATACAGAGTTTGGAACCCGTTCCGATCGAAACTTGCAGCCGCTGTTCTTGGTGGGGTCGATAAAATTCATATGCCACCTGGTTCTAAAGTTCTTTACCTCGGCGCTGCTTCAGGAACTACCGTATCGCATGTATCTGACGTGGTAGGACCGGAGGGTCTGGTATATGCTGTAGAATTCTCACACCGATCTGGCCGTGATCTGATAAACGTGGCCAAAAAACGCACCAACATTATTCCTATCATTGAGGACGCCCGCCATCCTCATAAATACCGTATGTTGGTTGGTCTGGTGGATACGATTTTTGCCGATGTTGCCCAGCCGGACCAAGCTCGAATTGTAGCCCTCAATGCCCATCAGTTCTTGCGGAATGGTGGCCACTTTGTAATATCCATTAAAGCATCCTGCATCGACTCGACAGCTGTTCCAGAAGCGGTATTTGCAGCAGAAGTCAAAAAGTTACAGGCTGAAAAACTTAAGCCACAGGAACAGATCACACTAGAACCATACGAACGAGACCATGCCGTTGTAGTGGGAGTCTATAGACCACCACCAAAAAGCGGATAAGGGATGTATTTTGTTTTTAAAATTTAATAGATTTAACAAATAGAAACTATGATTTCTATTCAGAATTACATATTAAAATGTTTCCATTGCAAGAATTGAGGTAAAATAGATTTATGTTTCAAATTCAAACGTAACATACGCAGGAGTAAATAAAAGTAAAAAATCATTTAAGCTTTATTCTTCTTTTACGTTGGGTTGTTTAATTTCATCGGCATCAAGCGGCTCGTGAAGCACCTGCGAAACCTTGATCCAATCGAGAGCTTTTACGAGCGGATCATTCCTAGACGGTATTTTATCATAATTCCAGTAGGTGAACTGCTTAAACGCGCCACCAAACGTAAATTTGCGTTCCTCGTGTTCTGACAACGGTTTTTGTGTCTCCTGCAAGATTATTCCACTGTAGCCATCCGGTAAATTTAAATGTTTGCCGCGTAGTGGGTATCCGCGTAAAGCATTGACGAGAGCTGCAAAGTGATAATAATAATACTTCTCACTTGCTTTCGAATTTGTTTAAGTCTTACTCTCATCCTCGAGCTCTTCAGTATAGGAATTGAAATACTGATGCACCTTGGCTGGCCCATCTCCCCTAATAGTAGCCGGAATGTAATGAATATTCGGCGGATTCCGTAAACTTGCTTCCACATCGTCTTGTTTAACAGTTACATTGATAGACATAATAGTAAATCAAATTTTCAAACGATGACGCACAGCACACAATTACAGAAAAGCTCTTAATTTTTGTTACTGATTAACGAGAAATACTTTTCTTTGTTCAAAGCTATATTGCTATCATACGAATTGGTATACAAAATATGGCAAAGTTTATTTATTAGCACTTAGCAGCGCAAATACGCGCTATACATGCAATGTTGCCAATTTAATATATTAAGAAGTCCCATCTAAATCTAGCTTAACATATTGAAAAGGCCTCGTTGGCGAAATGTAAAATCTCCCAGGTAAAATCTAGCACAGCACTACACACTAAAATTTTTTTGCCGGGTCTCGGTAATTTATTGCCGAGAACGGCACCACTGAGTGCTCGGCCAAGAAAAAAATGACAGCTGTCACATTTATTCGTAAATCTCGGTTCAACCTAACCGCAGACAGACGTCCAAGCTGAGTTCCAAACTTGTGTAAAGTTTTTTGTAGTAGCAATCCGTAATCAGATAGCGCTACCAGTACCGCCAGCCTCGTACACCAGCGAAAAAAAATTTATTGTAACGATAAGGTCACCAGGCGGCGTGTAAAAGTAATTTAAAAAGTGATTTAAAACGCAATTTACTTTGAAAAATTTACACGGAAATTTTGATCAATGTTGTTCTTGCTTGGACGTCTGTCTGTGACCTAACTGAATACTCGGATTTCGAATATTTTGCGCCAAAATTTCCAGGAGTTGGCAACACGGCCAACAGACATTTGACGCAACCCTACGAATTTCGCAATTCGCATTGCATGCGAGTAAAAAGGAAGCAAATATTTCTGCTATTCATCCCGCACATTTTGACAATTGCATATGAGAGTTCGCGTTGGTGCGAGCCAACTAGCTGACATCTCTATCCTAATCCCATTGCACTTGTTGTCTTGTTTTAGCTATGACCTGTTTTTGTTTTCTCCTCTTTTTAATTACCAAAGCAAATGTCAAATCATATCAGCTCGCTGTAGTGTGAACGCTCGAAATGATATCCGATATCATCTGGCGATGTCAGGTGATATCCGGCGTAGTCTGAACAAGGCATAATGCTTGTGTGCAGAAGTGGAAGCCTAATAGTCAGTTGATTACCCGCACCCGATTTTATGCTTTCACTGGGATTTTTGCTAACTTTCAGTGGAAACTATGTTTACAGATTTGTGGAGACATTTTTTATGAAGTGTAAAATCATTTAAAAAATGACCTGACACCCTTGTGTCATAATTTCTAAACGACAAGGTTTGTCTTAAAATCACTTACAGTTGTTAAAATTCGAAATCGATTTTTTTCAAAAGTTCTACTGCTTAAATTAAAAAAAGTCAATGGAATATGTATTTTTTTACATTTCCGGACTACTTCGTGATTAGGGCGAAACTAGATAGGAAAACAAGCAAGGATTCGCCCTTATCACGAAGTAGTCCGGATTTCTTATTAAAAGAAAGAATAATATACATACCCCTAAAACACCCTATTAGTATTTTTGAGTAGCGTGGAACAGGTTTTAGAATGATCTTTTTCTTGTTCAAAAAATGACGGAAATGGATCAAAATTAGTACCAGTTTCAAAATGTTTCAGTTTAGATCTGGTATAGAACAAAATTTTCAACACCGGTGCATCAGTGAATATGAGTTCGTTCCAAAATAATAAAAAACAACGATTTGGCCCGTCGCTCTTAGTTCCCACGACTGTGCTGATGCGAAAACGTTCAACAAAGGTAATGTGATGCGCGAACTTCTCAAAAGTAGACGCAGTTTTCATTTGACTCGTTGGAGTTTCATCATGTGTCGAATAATATGCATTGCAAAATTTTGGTAAAACTGTGGAGGTGTTGAATTTTAAGTTTATGTTAAATTTCATATACTTTCAACCCAATTGTTCATAATTTTTTTCATTATTACATATACACTTATGTCGCCAGATTTATTGGGTTCCTGGCGAAATACATGAAGACTCGAAACTGACGCAAGCAGAGTTGTTAAAAGAGCGAGTAATTTATTACGAACTTTGCAATATCGCGTCTTCATTATGGCGCGTGAAAAGCTGGGTAGGCTCACTAGCTATTATTTGTTTATTTCAACGATTCAGATGACATCACTAAAAAATGAGTCCCGCAGTAGCTAGTCTTGTATTCGCAAGCCGTGGCGAAAGCATTTATTGTAGCTAAATATAAAACTGATGTTAGAATGCATAGCAACGGAAGATACTAAAATGGTTAGAAGGAAATTTTAAGATTTATCCAGAGCAGGGCCGGATTCAGGTGCTTGGAGGCCCAGGGCAAATATTTTTGTAGGTCCTGTTTTCTTAAAACATTTAGAGGTGAGAAAATTTCAAATTGTGAAATGACTAAAATAAGCTTTCACTCTGTCATCACGTCTGCTTTAGGACTGGGAAGGCCCGTCGAGTCAAGAGGCCCGGGATATTTGCCACCCTCCCCACACCCTTTAATCCGGGCCTGATCTAGAGAATACCCGAACAAAGTACCATGTAATATGCGGTGAGAACAGAGAATGAATAGTGTTTTCCGTCCTAAATAAAACATGGTATTTTGACCACAGAGAACAGACTAATTTTTTTCTTGCTATCTTTCTCGATCATTCGGGTACGGCTGTACTGAGATTGAACCAGCAGAAATATCAAGTTCATTTTGACAGCATGATGTTATGAGTTAGTTTGGTACATTTTGAATCTGTATGATCATTCATTTTTATTCTCAGTAGAGAATATGCTTCTTCATAACACCAATTGTAATAAAAAGAATTCTTTTAATATTTTTCAAATGATCTCATATCTGAAAAATAATATTGCATTTTTATTTGTTTTTTGACAGCATGAGTTTATTAATTTGATTCTTGAATATTGTGCTTGTTGTAGGTCAAACTAAAGACAGTGTTGTTCGTGGCAAAAAATGAATCGCGGGTGGCAAAACAGAAAACTTTGAAATATGTATGGGTATGTATATTTATATACAGATCCTGTTAAATGTTGGCACGGTTCAACTTTGAAACTGTTCAATTTTGGTTCGGAACGGTTTTGCTTTTCTCCTAGTTTTCATTCATATTTTCTTTTAACGAAGAGGATGGCCGGAGTTAATCGACTGGTTTCGGATATATGTCCGGAATATGTTTCAGTAACATGGTAACGATGATCAAAGCAGTGCTTAGAAGTGCTTAAAATCCTACCATGCCTCTCATTGAAAAATGTAAAAATGCGGACCTGTTCCGGTTGTGTTCCGAATACTCGGAGTTGTTGTGCCAGCCCATCAAGCGACACCTATAACCACTGGTTTGAAATTATAAACCTAGTTCATTGGTTGCCATATCTTGAGTTGGGATCGTCACAGACCGCAAAGCAGATCAATTTTAAAAAATCCTGATAGCAACAAACTTCAAGCTAGCACTGACATAATCACGCTACTGAAACGATTTTTGATATTCCAAAAATCACCTTGATTTGCATTGCACTGATATTTCCGAGTGAACTCTGTATATTCACGACGATTGACAATTAGAAGCCGAAAATGGCAACAAAAGAGACAAGTTACTGTGATGGTTGCTGGCTATTTATGAGAGAAAGAAACGAGTGCGATGATATTTTCTCTCTCGTCATAGTCAGCATGTTGCTTGGATTAATCGCAGCTCTGGTTTTGACTGTACAGGGTGACAACATATAATTGATATACGTATTCGAGAGCCTCTTATTGTATTTTTTGTCACAGCATGACAAACATCTGAGCATGTTTTGAAAGAATGACGTGTTTACTGTTTACTTGTAATAAATGCAGTCAGTTTTCGGTTCCGCTCTCAAGAAAATTGCAAATTCAAATAGAGAACAAATAAAGGTCTTGCACTTGTAAGGATTGACTAATATCGAGATCAGGAGGAAGTTGTCACATCTGAAATTTAATCTAAATCTGAACTTTATTTCCCAAGAAGAAACCTGGTAAAAAAAAACTGTGGTTCCGACTAAATTGTGCGACACCTACTGGACATATCTCGCAAAAGATAAACTTTCAGTCTTTCTGCTGCCAGCACGATGCGCAACAACTGTCAACTGAGTTCAACAGAAAAAAGCACACAAGCGCTGCGGCGGGAATATTCCGCATACACACTCAATTTATCTCGGCAAACTTCCCAACCGCCGATGGAGCTCGGCGAATTTTTTTACATGTCAGCAATATATTTCGACGAACATTCAGCAAATATATCGATCTACCGTAAACCAGCAGGTATTAAATTTCGTTTGCCGAAGTTATTGAAAATTCTGCCGAAAACTTGTAGAACATTTCGCTGAATTTATCAGCTGTTGAGTTCTCGGCAATAAAATCTAAGTGTGTAACTGTAACTCATTTGAATTGACCGTTATTTTGATCCACGAAAATAAATTTCGTGGTACGTCTGTTTGTCTGTGGTATATCGACCAAAGGGAAATCACCATTGTTATTCATTGACAGGGGCGTGAAAATAAACAAGGAGTACTACTTGCAACAGCTAACTTCCAGATGGTTTCGAGGTACGATGCTGGCCTAACAAGCCAGTCGTCGTAGATTCGAGTCTCGGCTCGGGAGAGACTGTTAGTGACAGTAGGATCGTAGCGCTAGCCCCGCAATTGTCCTGTACACTAAATAGTCGGCTGCGAAGTCTGTGTACAAATAAACAGAAGGTCAAGTTCCGAATCTGAATGTAGCACCCAAGGCTTTGCTTCGCTTTTACTACTTGCAACATGTTATTAAAGGCCATTTGCATCCTTGCTAAAATGCTTTTTGGAAGGGACAGTTTTTGCTTTTAACAGGATAAGCAGCAGCGCATAAGGCATTTATTATTCAGAAATGGTGTAAGCTGGATTTGCCTTGTTCCATCAGTTCATCTGAATGGCCTGCATTGTCACTGGATTTGAACCCGCTACACACTTACATTTAATCATCGAATTCGTTTTTATTTCACCGACTTTTCAACAGCTGAGCGCTCGGTAAAACGTTCGGTAATATAAACCACCACCGACCGATCAGTAATCAAATTCTTGTTGCTTTCTGTCATTATTATCGACCTAATTTGTGAAAACGGCGAATGCAATTAGTTTCCAAAACCACCGACCAAATCTGTAAGTTGTGTAAGACAGTACCGAAAGATCTGTGATGTTTTTTTTTGTTCACTTTTAATTATTTAAGAAAACCAGAAATATGACGTAAATTTATATTAATATTTTTATTCAAATGTTATTAAAAATTTTAACTATTGAAAATTGAAAAAAATCGAAAATCGTCGTACGCCGCACCGAATTTGCATTAGTGGAAATCAAACGTTTTTTACTGCTGTGAACTGTGCATGAACTTCATGCCAGTTGTACTCATAGTTTCAAAGCCGAGGATCTTCCGGATGTGTCCATTAACATGGCGGTGTAAACTATTTCCGTAGCATGCAACACATGCTCGGAAGTAGAAGCAAAAATTGTGATGGTTCGATGCCTAAAATATTCACAAATTTTATCATCATATACTTACGAAAAATTTGTTCTATGCGATCATCTTCTTGCTGAAGTTGTTGGAAAACGTCCTCCATTTTTTTTACGCAGGAACTTCAATGTTCAAACGAACCGGAAATGTGACTTGACAACCAGAAGGAGAACAACGAATAGAGAAAATTTGATAGCGCTATAGTTGGTCCGGTAGATTTTTACCAATATTCGGTAAAAGTTTAATTTACCGAACAGTTCAGTAGAAAGAATAGCAGTATTCAGTAAAATTATTTGTTGAATACAGGAAATATGTAAAGTTATATCAATTTCACAAACTACTCTGTATTTTCTCAAACTTACCGATCGAAATTGTAATAATAATTACCGAACTTTTATTGTCTGACTGAGTGTGTAGACTTCAGTATCTGAGGATACATGCTAGGTGAGCTGGACGACGTCAAACATTTGAGTTTGAACACATTTAAAAACGTTTGGCAAAGATTTGGGACGAAATGCCGAACGATGCTGTGCGTGTGGCTTGCAATGACATTGAAAAGCGTCCACGGGCCGTTATCAAACACAAAGGGGAAAGATTTGAATTCAACTAAGTACATTGTAATTTTACTACTTATAGATGTTATTGAAATTAATTCGGGTAGATTTCCTAGCAACAGGTAAATGTGCTAAACCACCAAGTACCCTTCCTTCAATCTGGATTCTACAGTACCCCTGTTGACTCTTCTCCTAGTAAAAATAAGTCCCTATTTCAATAAAACTGGTGTAAGTAATTATATATTAAAGTTCTCTCCAGGGAATTGTAATTAGGCGATATTGTTGGGATGGACAGAGGCTCGGTATGGTAGAGCAGTAAGCTTGAAACGGAAAGGTTAAATAACTTACACACAAGCACTGATATAAGCGTATCACCGCAGACAGACGTCCAAGCTGAGTTCCAAACTTGTGTAAAGTTTTTTGTAGTAGCAATCCGTAACCAGATAACGCTACCAGTACCGCCAGCCTCGTACACCAGCGAAAAAAATTTATTGTAGCGATAAGGTCACCAGGCGACGCTAGTATACAAGTGATTTATAACGCAATTTACTTTGAAAATTTTACACGGAAATTTTGATCAATGTTGTTCTTGCTTGAACGTCTGTCTGTGGTATCACTTACTTCAGTAGTGTTACTGCTAATAATATGAAGTGCGGAGTACAGAAAACACCTGGGCAATATCACAATAGATTTAAGCTCTGATCGCAGTGATGAGTCCACACAGAAAAAAATGAGCAAAAACCTAGTTTGATGATGCTCTGCAACCGAACCGAACTCATGTCCTGGGCTCAAATCAATTTGTGCCCGCTGTCAGCAGTAAGATAAAGATGTATGAAAAGAAGCGGTGATATGCTATTTCGTTTACACCTATGTTGAGATGTTAGCCCTTGGAACATGGCGAGATGCCAAAGGGGTGTCTGCAACATAAATCGCTTTACTGACACTTTGGAAACTTCGCTCTTAGTTCTACTCGCGATACTGAAATTCTGGCAACCTCTTTTGTTATAATATTCAAAACTTTCTGGCAACCTGGTTTTTCATACCAAGCCTGGAGTTCGTTCACAGTGTACTTCTCTTTTTGATTTGGTCGGATTCGGTTTATTCGCGTTGAAAGAGATTTTGAAGGCTGTTCGCACTTACGTGAACTCTCGTATGTAATTGTCAAAATGTGCGTGATGACAAAAGCAAAAATATTTCCTTCTTTCTTTTTCGCACGCAGAAACCAAACAAATATCAGCAATACCGTCAACGCCAATTCGATTAGCTGTCTCGTTCACGTGTAGGTACTTATGAAACAAACGTCTCTGTTTCTCGGTCACTCGTTTGCTTCCTTTCACAAAAGTGAAGTGTTCATCATTCTCTGCAGTCGTGAAAATTTTTTGCTCCTCGTTTCCGAGTGCTCGGTCATCGTCGTAGTGGTTTTTGGCGTGTTCATAATCTGCCTCCGTACCGGAAACGGTCCACGGTATGTGCGTTACGGTTGTCCGTGGTCTAGTTCAGTGTCCAGGGAAAACAAAGTGGCATTTTGGGCAGAGCGTAGAAAGAATCCGAAAATGTTAATTGATCTGTAAGATAGATACAGTTGAGGACGTGCGAACGAGAAAGCAGAGCGAAAGACGTTCACACTTACAAACACGTCGACATTGTCTGCTGACAGTGCTGCAGTGGCCAGAGTGAGTACGATGATTGTCTTGTTATTTTTATTAGTCGTCTTTGAAGTGATCGACTACATTCTTCTGGTTCTCGATTGAGCTGATCCCCTCTCGGCCTCTGCACTTATTGCTGGGGCTGTTCTATTCAATATTCGCTGGGCGAATGACAGAGTGGATTTTACGGTGTCAAATTTTGAATCGCAGTGATCAATTTGATTAGCCTTATTTCGTGTATCTATGTATCTGTTGTGCTGTGGATTATTCTGTTGCATACCTTGTTGGTTGAATTTGTAATAACTGAAAAACCAAACACCCGTATAGGGTTTTTTACATAAATGTTGATATTTGTTGTTTGTTGATATCCTGAAGCCATCTATTCCATTAAGTTTATGACATTATTAATTAGAAGAACTTTGTCTAATTGGTAATGAATAATCAAATAGATTTCTTCTCTTTCGATTTTGTTTAGTCAAATCATTTGCTACGATCGTAACCAAGTTTTAAAACAAAATTTTCTGTGCATAAAAGGCTTGCTTATTAGTGATCATTTATTCAAATGACAAATCATGAAAAAAAGTTATAGACTTTTTATGAGCAGAACAAATGCACACAAGTTGTACGAAAAGATACTGGAACTATTGAAATGAAATTCTAAGCTTAGGACCTTTAGTTTTATTGCCAAAATTATTTGATAGTGGAATTGTATTCGACAAAAAAAGTTGCTCAATAAAAGATGTCAATAGCAATGGACAACGTTTCATGCGATTAATCGTAATTATTTTTTTGTATATGTGTTCACAGCTCACGAAAAAAAATGCAGTAAAAACATTTATTGTTTGAAGTGCAACTAATAGGGTTCAAGTCAATTGAGCCATTGCCAAAAATATAGTGAGTCAATTGATGCTGGTATAAAAAGAAACATTTTATTCATTACAATTAGGCTGTATGTCGCATGCAATATGCGTCTAAAATTTGTCTAAGTTATTTTGAACAGACACACACGGAACTAAGTCAATTGGCATATGCTGCTCTTACCCTCAATTAAGAAGTTCTTTGAGCGGAATTGCATTGCTCCCTCGGTGAGGAAAATAAGAAGAAAGTAACGGATTTTTAAAAGAAGAAACAAGAAAAAAGAAATGTACATAAATGATGGATAGTATCGATGTTTCAAACTTTACTTTTCACATATAAAAATCTCAAAAATAAATACTAAATTTAATTTTTTTCAAGGGTGTTTTTGGCTAATTTGAGCTAATTTTTTTGTTTTTTTTTTGCTAATTTTCTGTGATACAATGATTTGCTTTTGGTAATGCTGTACAATGAGCATAAATATAGATTAAAGCATTTCTTACATTAACTTGTTTCAATACTTTAGAAAAGTTACATTCTGTCGGATTTGCTGTAAGGCTTAAGAATCTTGCGGTATCAACTGCGTGAGAGCTTCCGCAATACGAACATTGGATCACAAACCTACAATAGTTTTCAGAAAATGCTTTCGACTAATATGAAATTTAATCCTAGTTGCGTTGAGTAATTCAGTTTTATTTTTCATTTGTTAACAGAAGTTAATAAAAGTAAGAGACTAACGAGAAATATATTTTTTTCGGAAACACTGTTAGAAACATATTTACGGCTGATCAAAATTGAGCTTGTTAACAGCTTTAAATTAGCTTAGAAAAGCAACAAACCAATGTGAGGCAAAAAAGTAAATAGACCCTACATTGCGAAGTGTTCAATAATTCGGGTATCTACGTTATTATTCAAACAATTTTAACATCGTTTACCTCTGAAGTAAACAATCTTAATATATTTGCAGTAAACAACCTAATTATCATTTTTAGATTTTTCGAACCGTACGCAATATCTTTTAATAGACTGTCCTTTTCTACTGCATTTCAGACAACTCGTTTGTGACCTATCGTGACAACGTTTCAGACAACCATCGACCATAGTCTGGTGCAGACCAGGGGAACAGTGTTCATTCAGCAACCAACGTGCAGTACAATTACCCAACGTCAACAAACGGCGGTGTGTTGTGTTGTGTCACAAGACCGACCGCTGTTGCCAATCAGTGCTGCCATCCTTTCGTAGCACAACCACCCTGAAGATTGTTAATGTTCCCATGTACGAAACGAAGATAGTACCCTGCGTCTGACTGTGTCATTTTATTTGATAGTGCGAGTGTCTGAGTTTAAGTCATAAATCGTAAGAAAAAAGAAGTCGAAGAGTAGCTGAGAGGTAAAAATGGGAAAAAGTGTACTGCACGTTGATGGTCTTTGCAGTTTTATTCATTCATGAGAAAGAAATTTACAGTTTCCACTAGTTAGGGCAATATCAGAAGATAACAAAGTCAGCAGTTTGGGATAAAAGTAAAGTTGTTTTCATGAAACAAGTAAAAAAAATCGACCGAAATTTCATGTGCTATCGGGAATAAAAAAGAAAGAGTTACTTCAAAGTAAATAGTTGAAATAATAAAAAATACGCGGAAAACACATCCATAAGTGAGCGCAGTAGTGTGTGATGTTATTGTAATACAACGGCGGCATGGCTTAATCTGCGCCATACCTATCGACCGCTTATTTTGAAGGTTTTGGTGTACCCACTACCAGAAAACGAGAAAGGCAAAAATCGAAGATAGACACACGGAAAAGCTGGCGAAGGAAAGAATAGCATAGATGCGATAGCGGTACATAAATGCAAAGTGTGATTGAAAACAGGAGGCACAGATTTGCGGCCACCGCACTGTACGAACAGTAGGTGAAAAATGAACAAGTTGGAATATTCGCGACGGAATGGCACTCAAAAGATACGAATCACAAGTGAGTATAGGTATTTTGCATGTTGATTTGTAGCGGGTTTCATAGTGATTGGCTTCGTATGTATAGGTAGTAGAACTGGTTGCAAAATGCTTCCAATGTGGAATTTACGATATCGGGCCATTCATTCTGGACCTGGTGGTCTATACTTTGCCCCAGTTATATTTTACCATATCATCAGCAGGCATCGCTGCACACACGGGCGTTTTTGCAAATCAAAGGTGATTCATTTTCGTCGTTGGATTAATTTGTTAGTCGACGTTCAGTCGCGTCAGTTAAAATTTGATTGATTTGTATCCGCCATGAGTGTCACAGAAGACGATAATGAACTACAAAAATATAAAGTAATAGTCTAATTCTCGCATATTAGGTATGTTGATTTACATGCTACTAGTGCTGTATTTCAATTCTACTTTTTAATGTTGGGGAATGAAATAAATGACAGAATGTCCCTTTCAAAATTAGATAATAACCAGAATAGCATTAGATAAAAAATAGAATGAAACTAAAGGGTGATTTTTTTGCTATTTGGTTTTTCGTGAATTCTAGTCTATTCACAACAATTGCCGGTACCCGCATAACTGTCCCATACTGATTTTGGTCACTTTTGAGTTATCATCGGGAATCGACTTAACTGTTATCATATTTTCTGTAAAAAAATTAAAATTGATACTTTTGTATGAAAAAATATGGAAAAAATATCAAGTTGTTTTTGTCCCATATTGAAAGTACCCGCATTACAGTCCCACTGCATAGTGGTGCAACCTGCAAACATATAATTTTGCTCCAGATTAGTGTATATCGGATTATTGCGGGCATATAGAAGTATGTCATTTAATTAATTAGACTAATGTTGTTTTTCTGTAGTACAATCTGCGTTGCCAATGATACTGTCGGTTGCTGGTTGAATTTATATGTGATGGGACAAAATATGCGAGTACTTTTGAAATGTACCCGCATATTTTGTCCCTTTTTTTCAAGTTATAAAACGTAGGGTAAGGAACGGCTTAAGCAGTAGCGCCTATTTTAATCAGTCGAAGAAAACAGGCCTCAAACTCCTGCATTTTGATCAATATCGACAATTTCAATGATGGAAACGAAAACTTTGATCGTCTAGCTGCCTTACGAATATGAGTAATACCGTTAATTACAAAGAAATCTGTGAACAATTGCAATTGAAACAAATCGACCTATATTGCAGCCATTCAGGAGCCACTTCGGGTGCTAAAAAAAAAAACGCCTGCAAAACTGATGGAAACTGCTCTAAATAGGTTCGGGGTGATTGGAATAGTGTCCCTCGATCCGTAACTTTGATTGACGATTGTCAAAGTTAGCTAACTTAGTTTTACAATCTGAAAACAAGTTCTGATAGAGAAAACGATAGCGAACAGATTGATATACTACTGTTTGAGTTTCACCCAACACATTTCGAGTGTTTCGTCTGAATACACAGGCGGTTCCTAAAGCTGCTTAAAATATGTTCCCTACCCTAAAACCAATTCCATCCATAGTTTTTTTGTTCTCGACGATAAACTTGTGGTGCCATGAAGCTGTTATGGCCATTGGTTCTTGATGTAAGAGCTGGAAATCCGAAAATTCACGGATAATATTAAATCGCCGTTTTCTAAACATGTTGTTTTTCATTATGGAACAGTTATCCGGGCACCGGCAGAACATGTGAACCTAAATAAAACAAGTATCAGAAAAATCCTCGCGTTGGAAAAATGTACATTTTGACACTTACTCCAAAAATCTGCAACATTTCCGGTGTCCGTCAGCTACGTCTAGTTTGCAAGTAATACAAGAAAATTAGGAAACTTTTCCAGGAAAATCAAACCTGTTGCGTCAAAATTGATTCGTTTTTCGTGAAGTTATGGCCATTTTGAAATTGGCAAAATTTTTTCCTGTCTCAATCATCTCTCTGTAGTTTACTAAAAAGCTTCATGCCACACTGAAATTAAATGAAATTGATGTTTTCCCTCTTCGATGGGACAAGCAACAATGGCGCATTTTTTTTAAATTAACTCAAATTCTATCATCTATACATATAAAAATGCAGCTCTGTCTGTCTGTCCTTCTGTCTATCTGTCTGTCTGTTCCATATAGGCTTGGAAACTACTGAACCGATCGGCGTGAAATTTTGTATATAGGGGTTTTAGGGGCCGAGAAAGGTGACTAAGGTAATTCGAGACCCCTCCCTCTTCTGGAAGGGAGGGATCCCATACAAATGAAACACAAATTCATGCACATCTCGAAAACAAACCTATCAAATGGAACCAAATTTGGCAGGTGGATGTTTTTAGGGGTAACAAATATACCATAATGGTTTGACACCCCTCCCTCTTCTGGAAGGGAGGGATCCCATACAAATGAAACACAAATTCATGCACATCTCGAAAACAAACCAAGCAAATGGAACCAAATTTGGCAGGTGAATGTTTTTAGGGGTAACAAATATATCCATAATGGTTTGACACCCCTCCCTCTTCTGAAAGGGAGGGGTCCCATACAAATGAAACACAAATTCATGCACATCTCGAAAACTAACCAAGTAAATGGAACCAAATTGGGCAGGTGGATGTTTTTAGGGGTATCAAATATATCCATAACAAATTGACGCCCCTCTCCCTTTTAAAAGGGTCCCATACAAAAGAAACACAAATTTCGCACAGCTCAAGAACCAATCCACCAAATAGAACCAAATTAGGCATGTAAATGTTTTTAGAAGTAACAAATATGTTCATAAACTTTCGACGCCCCTCTGAAAGGAGGGGTTCCACACAAATTTCTGCACATCTCGAGAAATAATCAAGCAAATAGAACCAAATTTGATATGTTGATGTTTCTGAGAGCAAGAAAAATTTTTGACTCCAGACGCCATTGTTAAATTTAAGATGGAAACTTCCGGTTTCTATCCGGAAAATGTCTTCAAATATCATTCTCAAATCCAAGATGGCGACTTCCTGTTTCTGAAAAACAGCGGGATATGACCAAATTCCACCCAATATGGGTATTTCCGAAATCGTGATGATACACTGAAACCACAAATCGACCTCCGACAACATTTTGAGTTGTAAAATGGCAACTCCCGGTGACTGGAAAACTGCCGAAAATGGCCAAATACCACGTAATATGGGTGTTTTTCAACCAGAGTGACGTTCAGAGGCCAAAAATTGTCTCCAAATGCCATTTTGAAATCCAAGATGGCGACTTACGGTCTCTAAAAAATAGCGAGATATGACCAAATACCACCCAATATGGATATTTGCGAAATTGTGATGATGCATTGAACCACAAATCGACCTCCGACAACATTTTGAGTTGTGATATGGCAACTTTTGGTGACTGGAAAACTGCCGAAAATGACCCAAAAATAACCAAATATGGGTGTTTCTTTAACCAGAATGTTGCTCAGGGGCCAGAAATTGTCACAAAATGTCATTTTGAAATACAAGATGGCGACTTACGGTTTCTGGAAAATAGCCGAAAATGACCAAATACCACCCAATATGAGTGTTTCTTTAACCAGAATGACGCTCAAAGATCAGAAATTGTCTCCAAATACAATTTTGAAATCCAAGATGGCGACTTCCGCTCTCTGAAAAACAGCCAAAAATGGCCGATTTACAACCAATATGAGATGCTTCGATACCAGAATGATACACAGGAGCTAGAATCGTTCACAAACACCATTTTGAATTCTAAGATGGTGACTTCCGGTTTCTGGAAAACAGCCGAATATCACTAAATAATACCTATTATGGGTGTTTCTTGAACCAGTATGACGCTCAGGGGCCAGAGATTGTCTCCAAATACCATTTTAAAATCCAGGATGGTGACTTCCGGTTTCTGAAAAATAGCCTAAAGTGAGCAATTACCACCCAATATGAGCGTTTCTTTAACCAGAATGATGCATAAAGCTAAAAATTGACCTCAGGCACCATTTTAAATTGTAAGATGGCAACTTCTGGAAAACAGCCGAATACTACTACACATGAATATTTCCGTAATCGAAATGATGTATAGAAGCCAAGCATTGACCCTGGAAACCATCTTGAATTCAAAGATGACCACTTTCAGTTTTTGAAAAACAACGAAAATAACTGAATACCACCCAATATGAGTATTTCCGGAGAGGTGATGTACTAAAGGCAGAGAGTAATTTCAATAATGAGCTGAATTTGTAAAACGAAGTGAATATTGATTCCGCTTTAGAGGCCCTGAATTGTGCAATTATTGATGCCAGGAATTATTATGTTCCAAAGGCTCAAGTGAAATTCGATTCACCAATAACTGACGAAAATCTTCAACTTTTAATTCGTTTGAAAAATGTAAATATCAACGTTCTCGTGACCCTGTTTTCAAAACTATTTTCAAAGATTCACAGAAAGAGATTAAACATAGATTTACTCTTCTGAGAAATCAAAATTTTGAGACTAAAGTTGAAAAATTGAAACCATATTCAAAACCCTTTTGGAACCTGTCGAAGATTCTTAAGAAACCTTTAAATACTATTTCAGTTTTAAAAGATGGTGAACGTTTTTTGTATCGAATGAACAAAAGGCTCAAAGGCTTGCTCAGCAGTTTGAGAGTGTTCATAATTCAAATTTGAATTTGTGAGTCCAATTGAAAATGAAGTCACACGTCAATTTGATTTAATTTCTTCTCAGAATTATTTACCTACAGAAATAATTGAAACTAACTTGAATGAAATTAAATCAATTATTAAAAATTTCAAAAATATGAAAGCACGATGGAATCTTTAACATAACAAGCAAACATCTTCCTGAGAGCACAATAGAATTTTTAGTAAAAATTTTCAATTGCTGTTTTAAAAATGGAAAATATGCAAATTATGGAAAAAATTCAAAAATTACTCCAATTTTAAAGCCGGATAAGAATCCAGCTGAGGTTTCAAGTTATCGACCAATCAGTTTGCTTTCATCAATAAGTAAACTGTTTAAGAGAATTATTCTCAACAGGATGATGTCACACATCAATGGAAATTCAGATTTTCAGATTTGCAGATGAACAGTTTGGTTTTCGCCATAGGCATTCCACTACTCATCAATTGCTCAGAATTACTTATATGATATGAGCTAACAAATCTGAAGGTTGTTCCACTTGAGCTACTTTTTTAGATATAGAAAAAGCATTCGACAGTGTTTGGCATAGAGGTTTGGTTGCGAAATTGCAAACTTTAAATTTTTGAATTTTCTTAACCAGAATTTAAAAAAATTATCTTGCTGATCTAACTCTGCAGGTTGTCTATCAGAATTCAAAATCTGATAGATTTCCTGTCAGAGCAGGTGTGCCTCAAGGTTCAGTCTTGGGTCCAGTCCTGTACAACATTTTTACTTCAGATCTTCCTGATTTGCCTCCAGGATGCACAGAGTCATTGTTCTGCGATGACACAAGCATTTCCGTAAAAGAAAAAAGTCTTCGTGTGCAGTCGATTGCACAAAAGTTTAGATATTTTTTCTTCCTATTTGCGAAAGTGGAAAATTTCTCCCAATGCTTCTTAAACTCAAATGATAATTTTCCCCATAAGACTAGGGCTTCTTTCCTCAAGCCAAACAATTATCACGTTATCAAGTTGAATGGGGTTATTTTAAGTTGGTCTGACAAGGTTAAGTACTTGGGACTAATTTACGATAAAAAACTTATTTTCAAAGAGCACATTGAAGGTATACAAGCAGAGTGCATCAAATATACGAGATGTTTATATCCTCTCATTAACAGGAATTCTGAACTTTGTTTAAAGAACAAGCTTTTGATTTACAAACAAATTTTCAGACCAGCAATGCTTTATGCTGTACCGATCTGGTCAAGTTGCTGTTCAACAAGGAAGAAAACGCTCCAAAGGATTCAGAATAAAATTCTAAAAATAATTTTGAGGCGTTTGGTACACTCGAATTACATAAACTTACTGGTTTTGAAACATTAGAAGCTATGTCAAATAAAATTATTAACAATTTTCAACCAGAATCGTTGCAATTCTCAATTGCTACGATAAGCTCTTTTCATAGCCAATAAGTTAGCATTAAAGTTAGTTGTAAGTTTACTTTCCTTTCTTGACAAGTAGGTTTAAATCCCTTCGAATGATAAGTCCTTATAATTGCGAAAGCAAACAAATCCTAACAATTGAAATTACAATTTTTCTAATAGTGTTGAGAAGTCACCATTTGTGATTGGACAGACATACTCATTATTTACTAATATTTATCATAAAAACTTAAACTACTAACAAGCCCCCTTATTAAAAAAACTGTTTTTGGCGTTAGTCACCTCATCTCTTTTTACTCCCAGCAACACACTCTAAAAATCCTAAAAAAAACAAAGGGTAATGCTTTAAAATAAAAAAAGGTAATGCTTCAAAAACGGGGAACAATCGTCTTGAAACATGAAAAAGCCAGTGAAAGTTACATATATTTTTTTAGTTTATTTTGCGGTGAACTGAAAATCAATTCATAGTCAAGTTGCCAAGCGGCCTGAAAAATAAGAAAATCAAATTCTTTTTCCTATTGTATAACACAATATGTCGGTTAATCTGACAACGCATCATAATTAGTATCATTAACGATATCGTCTTCGACTTGATACCTGATCGACTATGTGACACTGTAATCATGTAGTTTAGACAATTTGCAAATCGCGAAATTCATGTTGCCGGGTTAAAGTAACATTGCGCTGCTTATGCATTTCGCATTTTCTGATTATTCATTGTGATTTTCCTCTTCGTTCGTATTGCCAAATTTTATTATTACGGCACGCTAAACTTCGCACCAGTCTGCAGAGTCGATCAAAGTGCTGTTATCAGCTTCCTTCAAACAACTGGTGCGGTTCAGTGTGTTGTGTTGAAATTGATATTTTTGGTTAACCTGCTTCATGTATGCACGTCATATGCCATGCGTAATGCAGCAAATTAAAATCATACAATGTACATTACGGGTATTCACGTAGGGCTCGTAGATAGATATCCAGTCGAAAACTGTGTTTTTTTTTCTATTCTACTGTGCAATTTAGTATTTTTATGATTATATGTTTCTGTACGAGCGAAATCATTTCGACACATTGAATAACGTTTAAACTATTCTCGGTCCGATTTTACTAATGCAACCTTTATGATTTTTTCACAGTTCTTTGCGCCCGTAACCTGGCCCGGAAGGATATTTTTCGTAAGTGAAACATTCTGAATATATTAACTGTAATGTCATAATAAGCGTAATCACGACGGCGAGAGTTTCCCACACAACTCACCACTTTCCTCGTTCCCAATGCCGGCGGCCAAAAATTCCGCATTTTGCATTAGATCGCATTGCTCCACGACCTATATATTTTATTGTCGAGCCTGGTTCACCTTGATACCGTTAAGAAAATGGAATTCCATGCCATGGGAACACATTCCAGCGGCGAGGCGAATCTTTTCGCCACCTCTGCGGGACTTTCCCGCGTTCATTGTTATTGTTTCAGATGCGATAGCAATGGATGTAAATGTCTGTTCCATTCATCTGACTGGGTGAAACTTTCTGTTTAGAGTGAAGAAAACTTCACTCAGATGGCACTGGAAATTGGGTGCGCAATAATTGGTAGCGATAGTTTGGTTGCAACACAGAAGACCGATTGTTGTGACAGTAACGTTCTCGCATTATTTTTTTCTTAAATTTTGAAATCGAATCATAAAATTTACTAGTTTTCTAATTATAAGCACATAACTCAATCGTTTGTTCAAGCAAACTCTTCACACATGTAATTTGTGTCGATGTTCTAATCAAGTTCTGGAAGGGTCAAAAGTTTATACACCAATCAACGCAGCACAAAAATGCAGCATTCGTTTCGTTATGACGTACTAAACCTCTGGTCGAAATTTCAAAATCTTTGTACTGTACATTTTTGAAAAATACTTTTTTCAAAAAAAAATTTTTTCAGCGTGTATATTTTTTTAAAAAACGATTATTATCTACTACTTTGGCGAGACGTCACACCGATCAAACAAACTGTTCGGGTCTAAAAATATTTGTAAACATCTATAGCTTCTTAAAAATGAGCCGTGTTCTAAAAAATTAAACCAATAGCACAAAATGGTATCTTTTGCCCATAGAAACATCAACGCAAAGTTTCAGCCAAATCAAAAATGATCGATTAAATTGTGTATATTTAGCTATTCTAAGATAAATAGTTTTTGTATTTCGTTCAATTTAATGAAAGTTATTGGCTTTCAAAATCTACCGATATCAATGCTAGATGTTCACTTGCTTTCTCACAGAACGTATCCGAGTGTAGTGGAGAACGATATAGTTCCACGTCTAGAGTCGTCTGTGTCTTCCTTATCGAGGAAAGGATATAATTTCTTCATAACAATCATTCAATTATTATTCACAAAGCAATAACATTTCGATCAACTTGGTTAAAAAAGTCAGCAAATGTTTGTGTGCGTATGACTGCTAATACGGCTATATCGTATCATATCACATTTTTATATGCATTGCTAAGCAGAAATTCTAGACTCAAAAATAAGCTGTGCCTGAAGGCGAATTAGAGCAGTAATGCTACATGTGGTACCGGTGCTGAATGTCAATAATGAATGAGACATAGCCTTCTTGCCTCTATTTAAGAATACTTTGCTCAAATCAAATTGGTTAATGATGAAACTTTTGAAATATTTAGTCACGGTGTCCTGGTATGAAACAACTCAACTTTAATGGCAATTCAATGATTGAACAAGAAATATAGCTATTGAGACCGATTAGAGAATAGATTGATGTCTGAAATATTGAAGTTTCACTCAGCCAAATGTCTAAAATTTCAATGTTTCACTCTATTAAAATTTCACATGGCGTTGGTGTAGAATAAATACCCCACAAAACTGCAGAGCAGTTTTTGCTTGGAGTTGTTGAATCAAGTTGGATGCGTTTGCGAGCTGCACGTTCCAACTTTTGCCGCTGTTGCTACGGCGTCACAGTGGCGAAATGCGAGTAAGCACTCATTTCACTTTGGCACCATCAAATTTTTTTTATCTGTCTATCGAAGTGATGACTGATCCGGGTCGGAAGGCGATCACTTGCTATCACTATTCCGGTGGCGACCGCGCGGGCGACAATAAGACACCATCGGGACGAAATAATTTCTAGCGACGCCGCTGTGCTTCCTTGGGTGCTAACTTCGAGCTGCACCATGTCGCGGTTGTCCTTATCAAGTCGGCTCCTCTTATCACCCTCGCATTCACACAGTGCATCAATTGGTGGATCTATAAGAAGTGTTGTTTCGTTGAAAGGCACCGTCGAATCATATTTCTTCAATGTTCAAATAAGCTTTACATATTAAAAATGTTTTGCACGAATTCGATTCGATTTCGGTGAAACCGACACGGTACGATGCAAATATGGAACGCCAGCGTTAGTTGTTATGAAACTTGCAAAGAAAGATCTTCTAGCATCAGTGGATAAGCCTGGTGCAGTTTTTTCCTGTCTGTTTCGCGACCACTGTATCAGTCGTTGTCGTCGTCGTGGACGCCGATTTGTTATATTTCGTCTCGCCGGCAGACTTCTCGTCTCGCGCTCTCGGCCGATTTGGCGACAGCAGCGGCGTCGCTTTGGCACACTCGCCACAGTCGGTGCGACAAAATGAACAAAAACAACCCTCCGTAAAGCTCTTCCGTGGTGGTTCCAACGACGGTGCTTGTGGGACATACGTCTGTACAATCGTCTAATAGGTGATATGGTGTTATTGCCAAGAATACTGCTGTTTGCTGACACTATCTTTCACCAAAAGACAGAATGCGGACAACGAAATATCACTGCTCAGTATAAGTGAGGTGATAGTTAACCTATTGAAGTAAATAGAAATTTCATTGTTGTTTCATGTTGATTATTACAATAACAGGGGGGGGGGGGGGGTAGTTAGATGTCATGACAAGGCGTAGAAGCTGGCAACTTTGTCACACAATAGCGCTTTTGGCAATACTACTGACAAATTTGTTTGTTTGTTTAGCGGATATTAGTCATCGTTACTTCTATATAAAGAGAATCGTTCTACAGGGAAATATTACATTATTTTTGCATTTATTCTCATTTCTCGACAATCTTCGTAGTTGACTGTTATTGCACTGGTAATTTTTAGGTTCAGTGTCTGGTCCGCATTTTACAGTCGAAATCATGTCGATAATTTATTTATATTATTGATATTCATTACTTATACATATTATAATAGTATAAAGTTTTAAGGATAAAATTAAGAACTGAAGATTTATTTTACAGATATAAAATAGTAATATTTACGGTATTTGAACTCAGGATTTTAGGCTAGATCGATTTTTGGTCTTCATGCATTATATCGAGTACGAAAATACGCATATTTCGAAGTACTTGGCTATTTTAGACTCCTATGGAAAATGGAAAATGTCTTGGATTTTAAAATGGCATCTGTAGCAGAAAATAACATTTGCACCATGTTGTGACAGCATTCCGAACTAAACTATTGGCCAACCAGAGGGCCTTGAACGCTTAAACATCTTTAGTGAAGACGGCAACTCTCTAAGTGGTCAGACTCATGAGATAAATTAAGTTCAAAATACTCAAAACTACATGTACTAGTGCTGCGTTAAGGCTGACTTTCGATTCATATTTTTCGTCGACCACAAGTCCTTGACCTCCTGAACAACTTTACTGAAGAACCACAACTCTTTGGGTGTCGGAATCACGAGATTACATAAATCTGCTTATTTTAGGTTATTCTGAACTTCTCGGGGTGCTGCACTATTCAAACTGACTGTTGCAGTACTCAGTGAAGCGATTCCAAATTTATGTCGTGTATGTCACTTTGGTCGTATAGCAGAGCTCGTAACATGCTTGGTTTCGCTCTTTTGCTATTTGAATGCTCATTAGGCTGTATTTTGCCAAGGAGGCAGAATTCGAACAAGTCATATATGAAGCACTTGTAGAGAAACTCTATCTCTACAATTTGTTCAAACATTGTAACTCAAACAGCAAAAGAGCGAAACCAAGCATGGCTCGTAACTTCCTTTGTTCCCTAACCGACCGTTAGGACGTAGCCGGCACCGTTATCGATCTATACAAAGCGGAAGCTACTGAATTGTTGTACATTGAAGATGGTAAATCTTACGGTGGTTTCTTTGTGCAACTTTACTAGCTCAGATCCATTACGGAGAAGCAACTACGAAATGTGCGATTGTTTAGCTCAATCCTGGTTTTTGGTTAAATGTGACCACAATAGACACTTACTAAGCAGTATGTCCTTAGTACAACGAAAATTAGATCCAAAATCCTACCACAGTTGTTTTTTTAAATTGAGGTCAACACAAAGACTATTGAATTGCGTTTGTACAATACGATAATTTGGTAGTTTGAAAGACATCAAAACATCTACTTTCTGATCGGTAGAAGCACGTCAAAAGCTTTTGATAAGTGTAGACGGTCCATATTTAAGCGATCAAAAAAAAAAATCTCTACAATATGTTTCTGTCGTCTTTGCCGTCATCATGCTACAGCGCTGATAGTTCGTCTTCTGAAAGTTTTTTTTTTCCTTGTACAATGAGCAAGAGCTATTTTTTCATCGCTCGTGTTTCATCTAGTGCAGCGCGCCCCATCACCCACCTGCTCTCGGGGCATTCGCGGTCGTTAAATAAATCTGCTGCTTAGCGCCACTTGGCGCACCTACTTTGTTTCTTTCACTCCTGCTCGTGCTCGGTATACAACAAACACATGCCACCCGTCGTCGGTGAGCGTGAATTCGCTTTCGATTTTTATTCATTCGCCCAACGTCGCTCAGTCGTGTGATGGCTTTTTTCTACTATTCTGTATTTTACGCCAATACTGCTGTGTAGCGTTGAGCGCACCGAGTTCGAAGGTCTATCCCCTGGTCCAATACTGATTGCTTGTTTATTATTGGCTTTTGGCAACTGAACAAAAAGTTTGGCGCACCACTAGTAGCCATGCACGGGTCGAAAATGACTGGCCAAAGTGTTGAAACAGAAAATATATTTCATCTATATTAATATAGGGTTGTTTTTGAACCTAAAGCGATAAAGCATTCGACAGAAGAGGATGAAACAGGAAAAGGAATCTCTTCCGTGCAAAAGCTAGGAATGATTGAATATAGTTCTCGAGCACGCGGCATAATATGAGATTTACAGGTTCATCGTATCATTAAAAAGTTGCTATTTCGAGACAGCTGGCGTATGGTTTTGATGTTGGATAATCATTGCAAGGAAGCACTATAAATTCGTAAAAAGTCTCTAAGCACTTAGCAAAGCAGACGGCTCAATGGTAGAAGTACAGCGCTCAGGCGTTTTGGAGTACACACGTAGACTTAGCCGGCGTGTGATGGAAAAAAGTTGTCGGCATGTTGTGCCCTTGGTTTCTATAGCCGTTCAAAAATGTTTATGTTTCGAAGCATATTCTATCAGAGTTATCATTCCTATATTGAGAAATTAGACTATAATCATGATTCTAGATATATTCTAGTGTACTCTCGACTAAACTATTGCGTTATTTATTCGACAGTGTAGAATAAAAAATGAACAATAAATTTTGGCAATCGGTCGCGTTGATAATAGTGCACTTATTCGTAGTGTAATTTCATCCAACGCAATATTCAACAGTTTATTCTTCTGTAATTCATTTTGCTTTTTTTAAATAAACATCCACATTCGTTGTTTTGCTTTCGTCTTGACTAGACGCAAATTGTTTATCTCCGTTTGATTCGCAAAATAACAATACACGAGTTATCGTACGGGTGTTTTTTTTTTCGATTAGTTCTTGTGTGCGATAACAATAGCCTGAAATATATCGGCAGAAACATCTTCTGCACACTGGTAGGGGCAGGCTACCCCGCCAGTGATCTGATACGCAGCTGATATATCAGCAAGAATAATTCTCCCGCACCGCTGTTACCCCGCTAGCAGCACGGACCATCATACGATCGAGCGAGTGGAAGTCAACTACAAGTGGCATCTACAAGGTCGAGTGTAAGATACGGCCACTGTGTCACAACACGAAGCTGGATCGTCATTGTTTGTTCTGCGGAGACACTCGATTAATCCAACTATCAGTGAGGTCGTGACTTAGACGTTCGGTGAAGTATTCACTTTAGAATTTTTATCATTATTATTAATATTATTATTATTATAGCTATTATTTTAATTATGAATATTATTATTGTTATTATTATTATTATTGTTATAATTATTATTATTATTATTACTATTATTACTATTGTTATTAGTATTACTGTCTTTTTTTTATTTTAATCCATTGTAGTTTGAAAAATTGTTTTTAAAATTTAATATCAACTACTTGTTCCATTTACATTCATTTACATTCAGTATCCATCGAAGAAGGGGAGAAGAAACTCCTCCCTTCGGATTCCTTCCGTGTAACATTCGCCGGATCCGCCGAACTACATCTCTTTGGACAAGGTTCGTCTGCCTGTACGCCTGTTTGTTAGGTCAGTTAGGTCATACAGCCACCTACTGCTGCAACAAGGCACGCTGCAGTACGTGCGGAGGCAATCATGCTGAGACCGCTTGCAGTGAGGATACTGAAAAGTGTCTTTACTGCGAGGGAACTCGGCATGACCTTTCGGCGTGTCCCGCGTACAAACAGCGCGAGGAAAAAATTAAGCGTTCCCTTAAGGAACGATCAAAGCGCTCTTTTGCAGAAATGCTTAAGAGGGCTGAGCCACCCTCGACAGGAAACATCTTTTCCTTTTTGCCAACCGATGAGGGTACATCTGACGATCCCGTCGAAGGGTGTTCTTATGCCTTGCCAGAGGGATCTAGGAAGAGGAGAATGCTCAACTCTCCTACTCTTCCTCGCAAAGGTCGTAAGATAACCCCTAGCGGAATGACCAATAAGACAACACAGAAAGGAAGCGGTGAAGAAAAACCGAAGCAAGTACCCCCCGGTTTTAATTTCAAATCAAACCAGGAGTACCCACCGCTTCCTGGGGCACCAAAAACCCCTCGTGCACCCATTTCTCGATCAGAAGACATAAAAGAAACAGGGTTCATAAAATTCTCTGATATTGTGGACTGGATATTTAAAACATTCAACATACCAGATCCCCTTCAAAACATTCTTCTTACCCTTCTCCCTACAGTGAAAACCTATTTGAAGCAACTCACAGCAACTTGGCCCCTCATTTCAGCTATCGTATCTTTCGATGACTAATACGTCGAAAGAGGTTAGGAATTTTGTCACTGTGTTACAGTGGAACTGCAGAAGTATCATCCCCAAATTCGATTTATTTTCACATTTGATAAACACATACAATTGTGATGCGTTCGCGCTCTGTGAAACTTTTCTCAATTCAAATGACCAACTTAATTTCCACGATTTCAACATCATTCGTCGAGATCGAGACTTACACGGTGGAGGGGTACTTTTAGGGATCAAAAAGTGCTATTCTTTTTTCAGAATCGACCTCCCCTCGATCTCGAATATTGAAGTTGTTGCCATTCAAACGAATATGAAAGGAAAAGACCTTTGCCTTGTTTCGTTATATATTCCCCCATCCGCGCGGATTGAACAGAAGCAACTCCTTGATATAGCAGAATTGCTTTCCGCACCTTTTTTGATTTTGGGAGATTTTAACTTTCACTGTTCGCTATGGGGGTCGCTGTACGACGACAACCGATCTTCTTCAATCTGTAACTTGATCGACGACTTCAATATGACAGTTTTGGATACTGGGGAAGCGACACGCGTACCTAATCCTCCAGCACGTGAAAGCGTGCTTGACCTATCCCTCTGCTCGACATCACTAGCGTTAGATTGCCAGTGGAAAGTAATCAACGATCCCCACGGTAGTGATCATCTTCCAATCGTTATGTCAATTGCTAATGGTTCAACTCCCCCGAACCCAATCAATATTTCCTACGACCTTACACGTAATATTGATTGGAAGCGTTATGAGTCTATTATAGCGCAATCTATCGAGACTCACGAGGAACTTCCTCCGGAGGAAGAATACGTGTTCTTAGCTGGCTTGATAATCGACGCCGCGACTCAAGCTCAGACGAAACCGATACCCGGGGTAACGATTAGACAGCGCCCTCCCAACAAATGGTGGGAAGAAGAGTGCTCTGAGCTGTACGTGCGAAGGTCCGCGGCGTAAAAGGACTACCGGGAGTACGGCACTGTCAACCTGCTTCGAAAGTACGAAGCACTGGGCAGGCAGATGAAGAGCTTAGTAAAGGCGAAAAAACGCGGGTACTGGCGGCGGTTTGGGATACCGCCAGGCGCATGCGGAACCGTGACGTTTCGAATGAAAGCGAGGAGTATTCAGATCGCTAGATACTCGATTTTGCCAAAAAGGTCTGTCCGGACTCTGTACCGGAACAGAAAACCTTTCGCGACGCGTTATTAGTAACTACGGAAGAGCCTGCATTTTCGATGTTGGAATTTTCAATGGCTCTCCTGTCGTGCAACAATAAGGCTCCAGGGTTAGATAGAATAAAATTCAACCTGTTGAAGAATCTACCCGACTCTGCAAAAAGACGCTTGTTGAATTTGTTCAACAAGTTTCTTGAGCTAAATATTGTTCCGCATGACTGGAGGGAGGTAAAAGTCATTGCTATTCGGAAACCCGGGAAACCTGCCTCTGATCACAATTCATATAGGCCGATTGCGATGCTCTCTTGCCTCCGGAAATTAATGGAGAAAATGATCCTCTTACGGTTAGACAAATGGGTCGAAACAAACGGGTTACTTTCAGATACTCAATTTGGCTTTCGCCGGGGCAAAGGGACGAACGATTGCCTAGCGTTGCTTTCAACTGAAATTCAACTAGCCTTTGCTCGAAAAAAGCAAATGGCTTCTGCGTTCATGGATATTAAGGGGGCTTTTGACTCTGTCTCTGTAGAAGTTTTAAGCGCGAAACTTCATTCGCAGGGACTTTCACCAAATTTGAATAACTTTGGCATTGATAACAGTGGCATTGATAAATGTCTTGCTAATTCATGCACGCTAAGGCAACTTGCAGACGATAGCGTTGTATCCATTACTGGTAGCGAGGCTAGCGATCTGCAAGGACCATTGCAAGATACCTTAGACAATTTGTCTGAATGGGCTCTTAAGCTGGGTATCGAATTCTCTCCGGAGAAAACTGAGCTGGTCGTTTTTTCTAGGAAGCATAATCCAGCTCAGCTGCAGCTCCTACTAACGGGTAAAACGATCTCTCAGGTTTTAGTCGCTAAATATCTCGGGGTCTGGTTCGACTCTAAATGCACCTGGGCTTGTCATATTAGGTATCTGACACAAAAATGCCAACAGAGGATTAATTTTCTTCGTACGATTACCGGACCCTGGTGGGGAGCCCACCCAGGAGACCTTCTAAGGCTTTACCAAACAACGATATTGTCTGTAATTGAGTACGGGTGTTTCTGCTTCCGCTCCGCAGCAAACACACATTTGATCAAACTGGAACGAATACAGTATCGTTGTTTGCGTATTGCCTTAGGTTGCATGCAGTCGACCCATACGATGAGTCTTGAAGTGCTAGCGGGTATTCTTCCGTTGAAACATCGTTTTTGGAATCTCTCTTACCGGTTGCTAATTCGATGCACAGTTATGAACCCATTAGTTATTGAAAATTTCGAGAGGTTGGTCGACCTTCAATCTCAATCCAGATTTATGACTTTATATTTTGACTATATGGCTCAAGATATTAATCCTTCTTCACACGATTCCTCCAATGTCGCACTTTTAGATACTTCTAATAATGCTATATTCTTCGACACCACCATGAAACAAGACATTTCTGGTATCCCGGATCAATTGTGACCCCAAGAGATCCCTAAAATTTTTTCCAATAAGTTTAAACATGTTAGTTATGATAAAAGGTTTTACACTGACGGATCTAATCTAGATGAGTCCACTGGCTTCGGTGTTTTCCACGGAAATTTTACCACCTCCTACAAACTCGATGCTCCTGCTTCCGTGTACGTCGCAGAGCTTGCTGCCATTCAGTACTCTCTTTAGATCATCGAAACCCTGCCCATAGACCACTACTTCATCTTCACAGACAGTCTCAGTGCCATTGAGGCTCTGCGATCGATGAAGACTGTGAAGCACACCTCGTATTTCCTGGGGAAAATACGGCGGTTTTTAAGTGCTTTAACAGATGAAAATTACCGGGTTACCTTAGCGTGGGTCCCTTCTCATTGCTCGATTCCGGGTAATGAAAAGGCTGACTCTTTAGCTAAGGTGGGTGCTATTGATGGCGATATTTATGAAAGACCAATTGCTTATGATGAATTTTATAGCATTTTGCGTCAGAGAACACTCAACAGTTGGCAATCATCATGGAACTCAGATGAACTGGGACGGTGGCTACATTCCATTTTTCCTAAGATGTCGACGAAAGCATGGTTCAAGGGGTTGGATGTAGGTCGGGACTTCATTCGCGTGATGTCCAGACTTATGTCCAATCACTATACGTTAAACACGCATCTCTTTCGTATAGGGCTTGTAGACAGTAATCACTGCTTTTGTGGCGATGGCTACCATGACATCGAGCATGTTGTTTGGTCGTGTACCGAATACTGTGGTGTTATGTCTGAGCTTATAGATTCCCTTCGGACCCGAGGAAAACGACCGAACGTACCCGTTAGAGACATTATGGGAAGCGGTGATCTCCAGTACATGACACAGCTATACGGGTTTATAAAAAATGCTGGCATTAAAATTTGATTTCTTTTATCTATTTGCTAGAATACAATTTCTGTCACAAACTGAAAGAGAATGATACACCCGGCTGGAGACACTAAAACGAAGACTCGGCATCTCTATGTTTACGCAGACACCTCAGGCCAAAACTGCTCAAATTGAACATCACTGGTTAGCCACGTACAAATGAATACAGTATAGTCAAAAACAAAATTGTAACACCCCTCCTCTCACCTTAAATCCCCACTAGCTCGTAGTCGGCCGCGAGAATAAAAAAAAGGCCTCCCTCTTTTCCCTGCTAATTTAAAATTAAAAAAAAAATGTACTTGGCTCAGTTAAACATAAATTGTATCGTGCCGTGTCAAATAAACTATTTAAAAACTAAATAAACATCCACAGGGTCCCCAAATTAGTGGGAGGCGTGGAAGATATCTTGTAACGTTTTTGAGCATTGGAGAAAAGTGACCCGTGTAAAAAAACTTCAGTGTATACCAGTGATGAAAAAAAAATTTTTTTTTCAATTGCTCTCATGTTACAAAACGGCATTAGAAAAGCAGTGGTTTGGCGCGCTCAGATCATTCATTTTCAATACGGATTGCGTTGCAATAGAGAAATGAATGCGAGAGAATATTGAGGAGAGATAATATGAGAGAACAATTTAGGAAATCAGGTGTTTTTTCTGCTTATAAGATGCCGCCTATCGTGCAACGCACATGCTGTTTAAATAAACTGTTACGTAGCTCAGTCAACGATCAATTAAAAAACAACTTTCATAATAACTTTTGGAATTTCGTTTAGCAGTATTGGTCTCAAAAGTTCAATCTTCCCGAAAGAAATCTTCATGTATAATTCCTCTAGTGGCCTCTTTCCTGGAGGTTCAGTCACAAAATTCCATTCCCCTATACAGACATTTGATGCAACCTTCTATTGCACAGTCTCCGGGATTTTAGTAGAATTTGTTTATTAAAATCAATCTTGAATCCGGGCTTTCTTTATTTTCTTCGCATGTACGAAAAATTCTGTATTTGTTATACCTGGCCTGGCAAAGGTATAAAACAGTGGTTTCCAACTTTTTTGGCTCCGCGGCCTCTTTTGAAGATTAAATGTTTTGATATTAGCGTCAGGAATTAAATCTTAGTGGTTTTTATAAGTTTTCTAATGATAAGTTTTAAGTTTTAATAAGTTTTCTAAATTGTATGAGCGGGGGCCTAGTGTGGTTGGTAACGTCTCCGCTAACCACGCTCGACGCCTGGGTTCGAATCCCGCCGCCGATATAGGTGTCGATGGTTGTGAGGTGGCGTGATCCACTCACAACCAACTCAACTGGTCTAGATTCAATCCTAGCCGACACCGGGAGATTTTCTGATGCGAAAAATCTCTGGGAACACGTCTTCCATCGCATGAGGAAGTAAAGCCGTTGGCGCCGGTCCGTTAATAAACGGGTCGTAAGTTAGAGTCCTGGGTGGAGTCGCCTCCCTGGGCGTCGGTGATTGGCACAACAACAGTGGCGGAACTAGACCGACGGAAAATAAGCGAGAATAAAAAAAAAATCTTATTACACTTGAATTTCTAAAAGTGTTGTCCATCATTGTCCATTTTTCGATATTTAATCTGAAGAATTTTTCGTCTTTACATCTGGTGAGTGGATCAATCCAGTTGTTTGTATCTTCGCCAATTTTTTGTACCAATGCCAGAGCAATTGGATCAAAGGAAAATAAGATGGAACGGTGTCTGGTGAATATGGCGTGTGGAACAGAACTTCTCCTTTAAGCGTTTCCAAATAAAGTCTCGCGACTTTCGCAAAATGAACCCTGGCATTGTCGTGGAGCAAAATCACTTTGTCGTGTCGATCCCCAAATTACAGATGTTTTTCCACAGCAAACCGAACGAGTTTCTACGCTTAGGATTGTCGTACTACATCTACTTCTCGTCATCACTTCTTTGATAGCTGTTATATCAACTGTAAATATTTCCATTTTTAAACCACGTAAACTACTTTCTGCACCATCAACTAATATCCGGTGACTTTAAGTGACACCTTTCTTCTTGTGGATTTCCACTGAAGAAATATTCTCCGCAAAATTATTTTTGTAGGCACAAATGACAACTTGTTTGTTTGTGCGCAATAAAAAGTATTGAACACAATAGGTGAAGTCGTGTAGCGAAGAGGTGTGCAATGTCAGTAGTTTCACGGAGAATAATTACTTTTTTTTACATATTAGTACAATATCGTCACATTTCAAGGATTTAGTAATTGTTTTTTTTTTCCTGCAGAGTTGTCCGTCGTATGCTGCGTATATCTTAATCGTGGACTACACCTGGGGTTTCTTGCCCTTATTTTTGGGGTAGACGAAAGAAAATTGGGCTAGATTGGAAAATAAAAATAAAAATACAGCAAATCGTATATAAGAGATGGGTATATAGGGGTAGTTCAAGGCTTGTCAAGCCACTATGGGCTGGAACAGCTGGTTGCCTACCTTAAGTCCGAAAGCTAATTACACCCGGTGTCAGGATGTATAGGAGGGCATCATCAGATTGCCATACGTTTGGCTCAGATATTTTTTTCCCTATAGCCGATACGAAAGACATGCGGCGATATCAACAGAATTCAGAAACAGTTTCAATGAATTAATCGTGAAAATTGTAAAAAGAATCTCTTAATTTTTTTCGGTGTAAGCATCGTACCTCCTCGTGGCCGACTCGTACAATTAAGCTGGTATTAACTGAGGTGGTACCCACAGCAGTTAAGGTCTTAAAGGATCTCTTCAATTATATAATATGATAATAGATACAGATTTTGTACGAGTAATGTAACTTAAGGAATATAAATTGAAAGCCTACAAAAACAATAGTGACATGTGTATAGCTTTCGTTGGCAGCTTGTACTGCTGCTGTACACATCAACGAATATTATCAATAAGCCACAACAATAAAAACTAATCTAACTGATGACGATCTGATTACGTCAAAGCGCCAACATTGAGGAAATAATTTTGTTCGGCATTTTTCCTCAAGCAAATAACGAGATTAACAGAGGATAACTGATCTATTGTTTTTTTTTTGTGTGTAAACGCAGATACGAACATGTAAACAATCATCGCTAAATGTTTCGATCTGGGAAAGACACGAACGAACAATTTTACTGCATATTCGACAAACAACGACCGGTGTCGAGATTGGAGGCAAAAAAGCATTCATCACTCACGAACATCATTTACATTAGTGAGCGTAGTGTGCGTTCGTATCATTTTTATTTTACCCATCGCTATCCCAATGCTTTTTCTAGCGGTTGACTGGGTTAACTACACCGACTGCTATTCACCGCGACACGCTTTGTTGCACTTCCGGCGCTGTAATGTTTCGGCTGGTGTGTAGCGTATGGCGTGTAGAGATATCTACCGGCAAGTTTTCCCATATTGTTCCATTCAGGCCAGCTGACGGGCACGTACATACTTAATGTGCAGTAAAACGAGTGTATTCTCGTTGTCAGTTATGTACCTTTGTATGTATATATTTATGATTAATCGTATACCGGTATAAAATAACTGCTGCTTGTTTTTTACCAACCATAGTCTGTCCGGTCCTAAATTAACAACAGCGGTCGTGATAAAAGCGAAAATGTGAAGCTTTCGTTATTTCAACAGTTTAGGTTGCAATTGGAAGTTTGAATAAACTGGTGGTTTTCATTATTAATTCCATCACAATAAAATAACATGAAATTCAAACATCCTTTTGTCGTTAGAGTATGGTTTTTTTTTTTCAATTATATAATCAATCTCATTCTATTCTATAATCATGCCGGTAACGTGCGAAATACCTGCAATTATTTCAATATCTTCACTGCTGTTTTATTATTACCATCAAAATCATCATCCTCATCAACGTTCGTTTCTCTGTCCAGTGGTAAACTAAGCTGAGGCCACGACCGTCACAGACCAATCAGTTCGAAATCGGCACACTTTCGTGGCCTAGAGCTCGTTGTAGGGGAAAATTTCATGCTAACAAGTTTCCAGCAGTGGTTCAAAAATAAATAACCATTCATTTCCTAGCCAGTATCTAGCGCGCTAGCTGCGTATTGTTTAGAATATTTGATGTGCCATACTAAAATGTTGGTTCGTCTTCTGGGGTGCACCTACTCACTGGAGTATGCAATTTCTGTACGGCTTCTTATAAGTTACACGGGCGCATATAGACTCTAAACTGGCTTCAATTGGTGTGATGAGCAGTAAACAATGGCTCTGCTATGGTATGCAAATCGGTCAAACAAATACCACTGTCGTGTGCACTGGTTTTAGGGTGTACACAGTCAACTATCATCAAGAAGTACACAGTATATAAGGAGAGTATGACTATTTATTTAAAAAGGGGTTTTATTAAGCGCTTCAATAACGTGTAAAAAAAAGTCTCACAAATGTCTTCTTTTTTGCAACAATAATCAGTATGTAAAAGAATTTTTCTTAACCCTCTAGTGCCCAAATTAATTTTTAGACGGACTTCGGTAAAATCACTATGAATCTTTATAAACATTTTTTAAGTATTTATTGAAGCTTTTTAGAGGTTTGACTGAAGCCCGTCTAAAGGCGGCACTGGGCACTAGAGGGTTAAGCTCAAATTGACTAAGTGTAACCGTTAAAAACACGTTCAAAGCGATAAATCAAATTGCTGATTAAAGCATGAAACGCTCTCCGGTGATGGTGAAAATGGATCTAAACAACAGCGCTTCATATGTTTTCATTGCATATTTTTATCACACTGCATCCGGAGTTAAAATAATAATCAAATTTTTTTTTTCAAATAGTTTTATTAACCAAATGATGTAGGATAGTATTTTATCTCAATTTATCTCAAAGATGTATGGAATGCTGACGCTATCGGTTCCGCATTCTCGAAGGCAAATCAGCACTAACGCTGTCATTTCTGTAAATGCGTGAGATGTGAGTTAGCATACATGTTTGGTATTTCAACCCAGATATTCTGGATAACCGTTTTAGACTGTTCCAAGTTTGAGATCTGGTTATCAGCAAGCTACCGTTGAAATCTGGAATCAGAATAAAAAGCCCATTTAGTCAGACCTAGGGAGCTTGGCGGCCTTTGATTTTTATAAGCTCTTGGCAAATTTGACTGATAGTTAAAATTTCTTTCTAGATACCTAGATTTTCAACTCTTCTATGTATTAGGACCAAGACGTCAAACTAATTAGACTTGCAAAATCATTTGAGAATGAAAAACGCAGCATCGTACTGCAAAACTTGTATCTGAAATTAATTTAGGGGGAGCCGCGAAGGTCTCTGCACTTCGCAGAGGTGACCGCGGAGCTTTTTGTGCTTAGCAAAAGGTTGGAAACCACTGGTTTAGAGCATGTTTATTATTAATTAAAAAAATTAATGTTCATTTCTTTTTGAAGTTCATACATTACATTACACTTGCGTGCCGTAAAAATGATATTTTTTTAACCTGCCATTTCGCGAGATCTAACCCGAATTTAATCCAACCTTTTCTCACAAATCACAAGTTTATTATAGTTTGAGGGACAATACGGGACATCTCGAAATTTTCCGTTGTTCCGGTTTTATTGAGGCAAACCTTGGAATTGGCCACTACTGGTCATGTTCCAGAAATCGGCAGCCCCGGTGAAACTGGGTGTATTCACAATGGTTCCGAAACCTGGCTTGCGGCATATCGAAGAACTCGACCAGGAGCGGCCGTTAGACGTCCAAGTGGCTAAATACCGATCGCCAAAAGCGTTATTTTACTAAAGCTTGAAGTTTGATATGTCGTAAGTAAGGTTTCGGTACCGTTCTCATTTTAGCCTGTGTCCCTGGAAGGGTACTAGCATATATCATACAGGGGTACATAGCATATATCAAGATGGCTTGACAAAATAATTTTTTTTAATTCTTTTATCACCAATATTTAGTGGTTAATTTGTGAGTTAGAAATCCAATTTGTGGGTACTTGTGGTTAAGTGGTTTCCGAGAAATTTAAAAAAAACTGAGTCAGGCCATCTTGAAACATGATTTTGCTTCAAATGAATCGGACAACGGACTGCAAATCGGACGCTGCTGGTCGCTAGTGGCGTTGGCTGTTTGCGGTGTTTGTCACTGCTATACTCAGAGCCGAATTTAAGGGGAGGGCCGGGAGGCCCGGTTTGGACCCCCACATTTTTGGGGCCCCACAAATCGAGATAAAGTTTTTCTCTATCAAAAATGAGATTCAAATTTCGATTTTCAGCAAGAAAATTTGAACAGACCATTTCAAACTGAAACTTTCCTTCAGTGTTATTTTTTTCGCGAGCGACAATATCACAACTACCTCCATAAGAGTTCACCTCGTATTTTCTTGGAATGACACGTATTAACACACCATTTGAATCGAACCAGCGCGCATGGGAGGTAAAGCAGAGAAAGAATATAACCCACAAGTTTTTTTTTAATTTATTGTTGTTGTTTACTTGTCCGAATCAGGGATACCAGATGTGCTTTACACTATGCGGATTTTCAGAGTCCGTGTGCAGATTTTACAGACCTGCAAAAGCAGGGTCGGATTTAAGGGAGGTCCCACATTTTGAGGCATATCAAGAAAAAATAAACTTGTCTCAACTTATAATGGATTTTGAAAGTCTGTCCTCCAATAATCAAACTCGCTTTCTATTAGTAGTTTCAGAGTCTAGTGAATATTTCCTTTGAATTACATTTTAAGAATTTGAATTTGAATAGCAAACTAATGGTTTCGAACGCAACTGGGGGAGCCGTCTTTTTTCGAAGATGAAATTAATTAAAAATAGGTTACGTATGAAAAAAGCAAGGCTGTCAAATTTTGCATTGTGAATTTGCGAATTGAGTGTTGATTATATAATTGATAATTTTTCAGCAAAGACACCTTATAAAAAGATGTTCTGAAAATTTCTGACAAACTTTTGTTAAGCTTTCAAAGATGAATATAGTTTATTCTGGGGCCCACACACAAGACTGGGCCCCGGACCCCCACAATCGTAAATCCAGCTCTGCTCTCTATCAAATTTGGATTGCTTTCCTTTGAAAGTACATTTTCGTTACCGATATAATTTCTACCAACAACTTTACACACATTCATTTTGCGCCTGGTTGGCTACCTGAAATAGCAAGTGTGTTGGCTTAGTTCCCCCAATCTCGATATTTATCATATTCCTTAGACGCATGCTTAGTATAGCAGTGACAAACACCGCAAACTGCCAACCGCCAGCAGCGTCAACAACAAATAAACAAAACGTTAGAACTACGTGAGTAAAAAAAAAAACACAAATTTTTGTTCAAACACTTGTAATATGACCTTAAAATTACATTTTCGTGAACCACAAATTAAGAGCTTTCGATTGATGTAGGTATATATCATTGTTGTCCGATTCATTTGTAGCAAAATCATGTTACAAGATGACTTTACTCAGTTTTTTGAAAATTTCTCGGAAACCACTTAACCACAAATTACCACAAATTGGATTTCGAACTCACAAATTAACCAATGTTGGTGATGAAAGAATTAAAAAAAAAAATGTCAAGCCATCTTGATATATGCGTACTTACCACACGATTCCCCTTGATAAATCCGGAACAACGGAAATTTTCAAAATGTAAATTTGTAATGTTTTGAAAGAGGTTGGATTAAATTCGGTTTAGATCTTGCGGAATGGCAGGTCAAAGTTTTCATTTTTTCGGCTCTGCATGCGTCAGGTATGCAAGTGTTAAAATTTGGTTAGTTCTTCTGCGGCGAAAAAACGAATGCTCGAGCTTTCTTTTTACATGCTACATCAGATTTTGTACAGTAGATTTGCAGAATTTTCAAACGCCGTTTCCGTTCCTCTTGTGTGAAGGCTATTCTGACATCTGGACACCTGTGCCAACAAAAAAGGGTTTCCATTTTTTTTTCGAATAATCGATTTTTGGATTGATGGTACGTTGAAGTTAAGCACTTATTGGTCGTTCTACCCTTTATTGTGGACAGATCCAGTAGCTCTATTCAAATTTTTGAGCCTTTTTCGCCGGATAAAGGGTGTTACAATCACCGTATTATTTTTACCTTGTATAAAAAAACTGAACCCCCCCATTTTGATGATGTGTATAGTATCATGCCTTATGTTTGATTTTGACATTTGCTCTTCAGTTATGAAAATGGCGTATAATTAAGAGAAGCAATGCAACAAAATGTTGCTCGCGCGTCGCGAAAACCCGCACTACTCACTCAACAAGTTGGCAAAATTGTTGAATGGGACCAAATCAACCGTTACCAACGTAATAAAATTGCTTGAGGAACGTTTGTCGATGCCAGAAGGACAGAATCGAGGGAAATCAAAATAAGAAGGCCGCAAAAACGACGAAAAGAGTGGTCAGCAGTTTCAAGCGACATCCCAATCTTTCCGTTCGAAATGTCCCAAGCAAGCTGGAAATGTCGTTTACAACTGTGAATCAAGCTAAAAAAAGCCGGACTGTCGACTTACAAAAAGGTGCTGGCTCCAAATCGTGACGATAAGCAAAACAAGTCGGCCAGCAGGGTGGCCACTCAATCGGGAAAACGGGAAATGCGGGAAAAAGTCGGGAATTAAATTACATCGGGAAAAATGCGGGAAAAAGTCGGGAATTTTTTTATTTGATCGGGATTTTGTTACCAAGATTTTTTATGTGTATTGTGTATGATGAAATTACAAATGATGGAGAAGTTGAAAGTGCAGGACTGCAAGTTGGTCCCTTAAAAGTCACATTTTTCTTTAGCAGTCAATTTTTTGACCAAAAAGTCACTAAACTTACTTATTTTGACCCGCTGACCAGCTGACTACTTATAGCAGTCCGGCTTTTCAAATGAAATAAATGTTGACATTAAATGTCTTAGAATAGCATTAAATGTCGAAATATGGTGTTATCCAAAAATATTGAACGGACTCTGTGGGACTTCTCAAGATCGTAAAGCGAATTTAAACCGGGGTCGAAAATCGGCCCGGAAACTGGGAATTAAAGTTGCCAGTTTGTCGAGAAAACGTTTTTAGTGAGAGAATTAATCATAAATTCTCATATGTACAATAGAAAATGTTTCAATTTCTAAGAGCTATGCAAAACAAGTTTCACTGTACAGTCTTACTAACATTACCTAATTGTTTGAATGAACGAATTGAGGATAAAATAAGTGGCACACAGTTCTGGTTCTCCAGTTTTTCAAACAGATTTTTATTTCAGCTAGTCTTTTAGAAGAGATATTTGGCGAACTCTAGCGAAACTAGCTACCATTTCCGCTTAGAAACGCAATGCTGGTGGAAATTTGGGTTTGGGACGAACTTGCTATGCGGAGCAGTTAATTGAAAAAAACGTTTAAAACTTGCCACAAAATAAAGCAAACATTATTTTGAAATTTTTTGAAAAACTAATTTTTGTACATATTTCAAACTCGTATTTTTTCTGTAAATTATACAATTTGATTGTGAAAAAAATAATTTTTGATGTAAATACTCTTAGAAAATAATATTATCGTTTTCGAAATTTTTCAAGAAAACATTTTATTTATTTTTTTTATTTTATTTACGACTTGGCCTAACTAGTTAGTCGTCGTAGGTTCGTGTCTCGGCTCGAGAGAGACTGTTAGTGTCTGCAGGATCGTAGCGCTAGCGCTGCAATCGCCCTGTGCACCGCTGCCAAATCTGTGGCCAATAAACAAAAATACTTTAAATGTTTTAAAAGCCAAAATAATTAGCTTGATTGGTGTGATGTTTCCGACAAAGCTTTAGATAGTAGTTCTATTGAAAAAAATTATTGAATATCTCAAAAAGCTTTTAATTCTAAGTTGCCAAAAGTTACAACGTTGATTATTTGAACACAAAAGAAGTTAAAATTTCTGAAAGTTTATTTTTCGAAACCAGAACGATTTGTTTGATTGGTGCGATGTTTTCGGCAAAGTTGTTGGCAGTAGTTGAGCAATAAAAATATTTTAAATTAAACATTTCAAAGAGTTGATTTTTGAAAAATATTTTATTGATGATCATGGAGAAACAAAAACTAAAAATTCTTCAGAAAAAATCCTAATAAGGATTTGGGAAAATTTTGGGAAACATTTGTTTTCTTGAAAGTTTAAAAGAAGTTAAAAATAAATTTGTTTCCTTTGCAACGGTTTCTGCAAGACAGTTCGTGCAGCCTTTTAATTTGAAAAATAATAATTTAGGATAATTTTTCTGATGTCCAGCTTATTTTTTAAGTTTCGAAATCACTTATTTTGAAATGTTGGCCCCTAATATCTTTTTTTTATCAGCTTGGCCATTTTGAGCGCTGGATGCAAACAAGTTGAAGATGTTGGCAGATAACCAAAGAGATGCAACTTTAATGAACTAGTAAATCAAAATACTGAAAAAGTTGTGAATGCACTTCTGAAATTTCAGAATCTATGTAATGCGTGATAAACGAAATACAGTTAAATCGCAGTATTTTTCCTGAATTTAAAATAATATCTTTTATTTGAGAAAAAAATACGCAAATCCATGTCACAAGTTTTGTTCCCTAAATAATCAATTCAATCAAAATATTCATTACTCTTAGGGTAAGTAGTTTCATGTTCACCCATAACTTCCCACGACTTTTCCCGATGATCTGAACAACGAGAAATAAAAGTTTGTACGAAAAGTGCTGTTTGGTTTGTTGTGCCCCTCATAGGTTGTTATGCGTTGAAAAAAAGGGTGCTTATATCATATTTTTTAGGAGACAGATAGACAAACATAATGAATATAATAAGCGAAATAGCTAACACGATTATTGACTGCTTAATGGAAGATTTGCAAATTTGAGAAAACCGCAAAAATTGTATTTAAATTATCTACCATGGGAATGCAACCTTTGCATTTTATGTAACTAATCAAATGTTTGTGTAGAATGTCCCGAGCAAATTCGGTAAAAATGATATGACTATATGAGCCATTACTTCCAATTTAGGATCCAAAAGTTGACGTTCAGCCGTCGATAGAACATAACCTTGTTACCGTTTCTGACAATCGGGAATTTCTTGCAATCATGCGGGAAAAAGTCGGGAAAAATGCGGGAACTCGAAAATGTAAAATGAGTGGCCACCCTGGGCCAGACAACGATCGGCAATTCCCATTCAAAAGTAGCTTGAGCCAATATTTTTCCTTCATTCTGTCCGAATTGAACTTGACAAAAAAAAAACAAGATTTGATTCCTTCATGAAAAATGACCGATTTACACACATTTTTGTTTGGCCGTGACCCGGCATGCCAATGGTACAGTCTTTTTTTTTACTGCCATCTAAGGATATGTTTTCTGTTGCTGTTAGTTCGTGATACCTTTCCGCGCTGGCAGTCCGGTAGTCACATTGAGAACGTATTGGCAACAGAGTATCACAAAAGGAAACGAAAAATGTACTCCGTGTGTCGATTCGGCATTATTTTGTACATACTGTTTTTTATACAGACGTTCGTGTCCGCACTACACAAACAACGCGTTTCGGTAACAACCCGAATGCACCGGAGACATCTTCTTTCTCTTGTTCCATTTGCCTATGATGGATTTCGTGAGACGGCTGTTAAAAAAGGCTGTGGGAAGAAGAAGCGTAAGAACTGCTCGGCTCCTAACCGACAGCCTTCGTGCAAAGAAAACCAAACTCGGCATAGAGCGGCTGTGCACTGAAGGATGCGTGTATCGCATACCGAATGTTATATACAACCATACACAGTGTTGCCAGGTCATTTTTTTTAAAATCTGGAAAAGGCAAAAAAAAATCTGGAAAAAAATCTGGAAGTCATTTCGTGGGGTGAAAGTTAAATTCTTCGGATATAAGTCTTGAGGTACGTTAAATTTAAGGTGACAAAATTGCAAAATTTCGCGCCAAATTTGAAGTGATGACCTTTTTGCGGAACAGAGAAAATAAAATCTGGATCATTCATGAAAAATCTGGATAATTGGACATCAAATCTGTTTACCTGGATACATGTTCAAAAATCTGGATAATCCAGCTAAATCTGGATACCTGGCAACGCTGACCATACATGCCATCGTCGACATGGGAATAAGGTGAACAGCAAAGAAAAAAACTGTATGGGGAACAAGATGGCAACGTTATAGTCGCAATATATTTTATCTGTCGGCTGTCTTCATTTTGCTGTCATAATGGGACGCTGTCCGTAACACCTTTTACGTTCGCAACTTTAACGGATTGCGGTATACTTGCAGTAGAGACGGTCGGGTTTGATGTTTTCAAAACTCGTACCCGACTGGAACCCGATTTTATTTTTTCGGTCACACCCGAACCCCACTCGAACCCGAAAATGTAATTTCTATGAACCCGACCCAAACCCATTTTTTTTCTAACTCGGATCCGACTCGAACCCAACGGGTACGGGTCGGGCTCGGTTTTCGGGCTTGAAAACCCGGACCTGACCATCTCTACCTTGCAGATCGTGACCGACCGTATCTTCTACGGTCCTCCAAAGAGGATGTCTCCTTGTACCTTTTGATGGTTTTATAAGCAAAATTTTGCTTATCCGCACACTATTATAGACGTTTGAATATTGTTTGAACACGGTGTAAGAGGAGAGGGGTTCATCAAAAACCCACAAAACCCTTGGATTATACATGAGAGACCGTTCATTAATTACGCAACGCACCCAAAAAAATAGGAGGTTTGAAAACACCTCTCAAAGTTCATGTCAAATGATTATGGGAACCTAAAAACTGTCAAAGAGTGCTTATAGATAGAGTAGGGGTAAGCGGGGTAAGACCGCCCCCTTAAGCAATTCTGTTTATAAAAAAAAGTTGCGGCTGCAATTTCATTTTTTCTTCGCTAAGAGGTTTTTCTATTCAATACCCGCATTTAAAAAATAAGAACTGAAAATTTTTTGTTTATTTTCCAGCTTTTTTTTTTCAATTTTAAAAATTCGTTGAAAATGTGCAGATCTTTTCCATGCGGGGTGAGCCCGCCCATCAGCGGGGTAAGATCGCCCACCATTTTTTAAGAATAACAAATATTTTTAGGGCCAAGTTGGGTTGATTTTATCGGTATAGTGTCTTTGACAAAGTTGTGGATGGTTTTTTTTCTTTTTTGATAAAACATGCCTGCACTGTGAAAAAACTGAAAAATTTTTTATTCTAAGTTTTAACTTTTTTTGTTTTTTGATTATCCAAGTTCAAATCAATGTTTAGGTAACTCTTTGTTGTTTTCAAAATACATAGATTTTTCAGAATTGGGGTTTTTCAAGATATTCAATTTATAATAAACCTGTCTTTAAGCTAAAAATACAAACTCATTATACCTGTCTGTATGATTTTTTTGAAGACTTATTATGCATTGAGTAATAATAATAATTATTGATTTTTTGTTCATATTTTCAATTTTTTTATGGTTTTTTTGACGAACAAAATTACCAACGACGCCCAAGAAAAAATCTTTACAAAATTTGAGCTATAAATATTTCTATTACTCCATGATCAAATAACCATCAAATTTTCGCTTACCTTTTGTAGATTCTGCAGGCAGAAACATCATTTTTTTAAAATAAATTAAAAAAAAAAATTAATTCTATTTTTATATCTTTCCTTTAATTTTTTTACAGTGTATTCTTTTTTCGGAAATAAAAAACTGCTATTTTCAACTCTGCCGGAGAAGTCATATCGATCAAACAAACCGTCCTGGCTCTAAATTTTTTTTTTGTTCATTAATACCATTTTTACACAAGTTTACTTTTTTCAAAAATTAGTCGCGTTAAAAAAAATTTCTAGAAAAGCTTCTACCAAATCGGAAATGGTCGATTAACATTGATGTCTTATGTGGCTTGAAATTGCTTTACTGATCCTGTAAATATTCCCTTTGTAGTGTTGAGGCATTTGGGTCTTGAAGTGAAACAACAAGCACTTGTATACGTGGCGGTTTTACCCCATGTATAGTGGGCGACTTTACCCCCAGTGGAACATTTTCATATTCCATCGAAAAAGTAGCCAAAATTACAAGATTACTCACGGCCTTCGATATTTCCGAAAGAAGACAGATTCAGGCAAGCGGTTAAACGTATATCCACGAATAAAACAATAGATTTTTAGACAGAAAAACCTTAAGTCCCGTTGCCGCAAAACAATAGCGCATTGACTGGTTGCCAGCTGAAAGGTTGTTTTTAATTATTTCTGTGACTGTTCGCGCACTATCAAAAAAGAAAGGGGTGCAAAATGTTATGTAATTATACTGTAATAGCCATGTTAAAGAATTTTTTCAATTATTATATAACTTGGTAGTAAAATCACGGTGGGCGGTCTTACCCCGCTGGGCGGTCTTACCCTGTTTACCCCTAGTTGTCATCGGTTTTCTGGGATGTGCGTGGGACAATTTTCATTAGTTACCTGTTTTCAAACCGGAAAAACGGCGAGTATTATGCAGAATTATTGAACTCAGGGCAAAACATGTATCGTAACGAAGTTCTGTCCACAACGTTTCGTAAAATTTTGGAATATATCACTACTAATGTCATAATGAAATGCAAAAAAATGTTCACGTTGTAATGATCGGAACATTTGTATGAATGTATTGGTGTCCTTCGATTTACACTGAATATATTCCGGGCGCTACATCATACGTTATTTTTGTAAACAATTTTAGTTTTGTGAATTTGTATTCTGTTTGTTTTTTATTACAATTCATCACATTGCAGTTCACCGTTGTGAGTGCATCCCAGTTTATGCGACAATGTGTTTTTATGATAAATTATTCTAATTTTTTCTATTCATCATTACTAACCTACAAAATGTTTACTGTCAAGTATGTAAATTATACTTGTCGCTTTCTGTATTCGGTATGACACATTAGTATTCTGCCGTGTGACTCTAAACTCACTGCCTAACTTGCAGTCGATTGTACAGTACGATCGCAGCGCATTGCGTTGATTTGATGTTTGGATATTTTTTTGCATTCTGTAGCTTCCCGTATGTGGGCGTGTTTAGGTGTTATGCCGTGTTGATATTAATCTGCGGTAGGTCACCACTTGCTACCTTCGCAAGTGAATGTCGGTACCATTCCTTTTGCTCGATATGATGTCGTTGCAGATAATAAGTTTTATTAGCTGACACTTCTCTGTCATAGATCGGAATTACGTACGCTGTTACGTGTCGGCCGAAATTGTTATACGGTTGACGGTTAGTTCCCTTATGCTTTCTTTATATTAGCGAGTGAAAAGGTATTACGTATATCGGATGTCTGCGACAAGACGATATTGTTGACTATAACTCTGCCTGCGAGTAAGATTGAATTAGGTGCGAACGTCGCTATATCTACTGTGTACCCAACCGTCGTGATTGCAATTTGTTGTGACATTCGTTGTATGAACATTAACCACAGACCAAGCGCTTCATGCTGATAAAGAGGCGGTTGCAACCAGTGAAGTTAAATCACGTATTTTAAACAAAGTCTTTTTTTCGCTTCCGTGTATGCATATTACGGTTCTGATTGTTTTATCATTTTTTTCGACAGTTTTTGTATTAAATTTTCATAAAATAACAACAAAGACGTTTAAAGTGTAGTTATAACATACCTAGTATTTCACAAACCATATAGATTATGATGTAGTGTTGTTGTTGCTGTATACTCATTCGTCATATTCATTCCTTCCGTTAGGTCTGCCGCACCCGTTCGCTAAAATCCGAGTCGATGGGACACCTCAGGAGTACAAAACGGAAATTTGCAAAGCATCGCTGGAGCCCAGGTGGAACACTCACTATGATTTATACCTTGGGAAAAACGATAACATCACGATAACAATTTGGGATCATCGTAAAGTACAGAAGCGGCAGGGTTCTGGCTTTCTGGGATGTGTGCGTATTGTAGCCGGCACAATTCCAAGGCTTACGAATGCTGGATGTAAGTATTCTTAACATTACAGAAAAATGAAAAAAATGTAATTGTATTCATGTCAATGTCTCTTGTCAGTCCAACGATTAGATTTATGCAAAGCCTCGCAAGATGATACGGATTTGGTGAAGGGTCAGATTATCGTTTCACTCATGTCCCGAGATGGTACCACAGGGGGCACTCCATTAGCTATAGTAGGTCCTGCTGGAGACATACGGGGTCCCGATGACGACGAGGAAATTGTCCAAGGTGAGCTACCCGCTGGATGGGAAGAGCGCTTGACGCAAGCTGGCCGTGTCTACTATGTGAATCATGTCACCAAAACAACCCAGTGGTCTCGCCCAACGGAACCGGCCGGTTCGGTACCAGTGGCATTAAGCAACGGTGGCAGTAACAACAGTAGTGCCGATTCAATACTTCCAGGGCCCTCGAAATCAGCTACCAATAACAGTATCAATAGTATTCAATCGAATGACTCCGGTAGTCGTAGACATTCAGCGGAGATACTGCTCAATAACTCAAATAATAAAGAAAACTGCAATCACAATAAAGAACTCACGAAAGACCTGGAAATCGGTGTAAATGTTGTAAATGGTGGAGTGATTGGTCCAAATAATGGCGGAGGAGTTGGAAGTCGCCACGATGCAAAAAGTCCTGTCCGGAAACGGGACGAAGGTGTTCTCATAACCCCCAGCTCCAGTACGAGTCCACTCAGTGAAATAAACAGTCCAGTAACACCGAAAACATCCGCAGAACTGCCAACGCCAAGAACATTATCTACTGCAAGGTTAGTTAGTTTTTGTTGCAATAATTGCATATGATTCTTTAATGATAACATTTTTGTTTGCAGGGATCCTCAACCGCTCGCAGGACTTCCAAATGCAATAGGTTCACTGTCAATAGATCCGCCCAACATGCGAACACCACAGCCAAATGGCAATATTCCAAATCTGCACAGCAACATGGCGTCAAGTATCATTAACACCAATAACAGCAACAACGGAAATAGCACAAACGTAGTCAGCGGTAGTGCAAATTTTACAAACTCGACTAGTTCTAGTTCTAACAGTACCAGTAACGGAATTTTGTTGAATGGTATTGGGTCTAATAGTAACAGTACTAGTAATACATGTCACAGTACTTCGCCCACACATGGCGTTAGCAGTAACAACAATGGTTCGCCAAGAGACAGCGGAAACACGAATGGTATTTCATTACAATCCGACCAAGTGCCTCCGTTCATGCCCTCTGCAAGCAACCTGACGAATGGCAATACTCGTGTAGCACCAGAAAGTTCATCAGAATCAACCAACACGCCAGGCAGATCACATCCTCAACCTCAACAGCCTTCATCTGCAACAAGCAGTAATGAGGGTAGTCGGGAGTCGTCAGCACAACGAACACGTCGTTCCTCTCGCAATGCAGAGGAGCCTTCTTCGCGTAGACGCTCCTCCCGAACCGCTCGACCACCTCTTATAATGCCGCCGCCACCACAGACACGTGGTAGTGCACCAGTGGTACGACCCACCGTGGATTTGCCCGCTGGATATGGTAAGTCTGTTATATTATTTCGTGTTTACGAACCACTACTAACTCTAATAGGTTTTTCTTTGCTCACAGAAATGCGAACTACTCAGCAGGGACAGGTATACTTTTATCATATACCGACCAAAATTTCTACCTGGCACGATCCACGAATACCGCGAGATTTCGACACACAGAATATTGCCCCGGAAACCTTAGGTCCACTGCCGCACGGCTGGGAGCAGCGGAAGACTGCCTCCGGCAGAGTTTATTTTGTGGATCACAACAATCGAACCACTCAGTTTACCGATCCTCGCCTAAACGGGCTGCATATGATGCAAATTTTACATATAATGCGAAAGCAGTCTCAGCCAACCCAACAAACACCGCCAGCTGCTGGAGGTTCCGGTTCGAATGGGTGCTCAACAACATCAGCTACAGCTGCCCATAGCTCTCTTTCCGGTGCAGGACCGCAGGTATCAAATGGATCTACGGTTGCTTCAGGCGCAGGCAGCTCTCGACTAATGACAGGTCCTGAAGCAGGTCCAGCTGGTAGTAATGGTCTATCAATGGTATATTGCAACTTGAATCACAAACTTTGATATGCTTTTTTCATGATGTTATTATTTTTAGGACCCAATGCCTAATCGGACACCACCCAGCAACTTCGCTGATCTACCGCAAGGTTTGCTGGACGGTGCTGAACTACTGCCCAAATATAGGCGGGATCTGCTGGGCAAGATAAGGGCACTACGCGCCGAGTTGCAAACGCTGCAACCTCAATCGGGTCATTGTCGGTTGGAGGTGTCTCGACAAGAAATTTTTGAGGAGAGCTACAGGTGAATGTTTTTTAATATGTTATAGTATTTTTTGGTGAATGTTTGTGCTGTGAGAGGATAGTATTAAGTGAATTCAAGAATTTGACTGTTTAGTGAATAATATTTCACACGACATTTTTTGTACTGCTTTTCACAGACTGATCATGAAGATGCGACCACGGGACATGCGAAAGCGGCTTATGGTAAAGTTTAGAGGTGAAGAAGGTTTGGATTATGGCGGTGTGGCCCGAGAGTGGTTACATCTACTGTCACGAGAAATGTTGAATCCACAGTATGGATTGTTTCAGTATAGCGGGGACGACCGGTACTCGTTGCAAATTAATCAAGCTTCAGGTAAATGTTTTATCTTTCTATAATCCATGTTGTTCAGTTTGTCATGGATACTTTTCTCAATTTCATAGGAGTGAATCCGGATCATCTGTCGTATTTCCACTTTGTGGGACGAATACTTGGTATTGCGGTGTTTCACAATCACGTACTAGATGGAGGATTTACACTGCCTTTTTATAAGCAGCTACTGAACAAACCTATAACGTTGAACGATATTGAAGATGTCGACCCGGAACTACACCGAAGTTTGACTTGGATGCTGTGAGTAGATCTAGTTAACTAAATCTGTAGACAATAATGAAGCTTTTCCATTGATAGAGAAAATAACATTACCGGGGTATTAGAACCAACGTTCAGTGTTGAAAACAACAGTTTTGGAGCTGTGGTGGTACACGAATTAAAACCAAATGGTGCATCGTTGCAAGTTAACGAGGAAAACAAACGCGAGTACGTGAAACTTTACGTAAATTACCGATTCATGCGTGGAATAGAGCAGCAATTCTTAGCTTTATCTAAAGGTATAACTCGGGCTGAGTTTCGTGTATTTTATCTCATTTGATCAATTTTGTGCAGGTTTTGTAGAACTTATACCAAGTCAGCTGCTACGGCCATTTAACGAGCGAGAATTGGAATTGGTAATCGGAGGAATCAGTAAAATTGATGTCAACGATTGGAAGGCTAACACGCGATTGAAACAGTGCACTCCGGAAACTCCTCAGATTATATGGTTTTGGCAGGTAATTGTTATAATTTGTGCAGGCTCAATTAACTTTCAAACTAACTTGAAATTTTATTTCTCAAAAGATTGTGGAGTCTTATTCACCGGAGATGCGTGCCCAGTTGCTACAATTCGTAACTGGGTCTTGCCGAGTTCCGTTGCAAGGTTTCCGGGATTTGCAAGGGTCTACTGGTGCTGTTGGCCCACGGTTGTTTACGATTCATCTTACGGCAGATGCGCCGCTTCAAAATCTTCCAAAAGCGCATACTTGTTTCAACAGGATCGATCTTCCGATGTACGATTCATACCAATTAATGTACGATAAACTAACGCAGGCCGTCGAGGAAACATGCGGGTTTGCTGTAGAATAAAACAGCGGATTCGCTGCAAGAGAAGTGTGCATGCAATGATTTTTACGTTCCAAAGTTATTAAAAATAAATCATGCAGGTGGCTCCTAGTAGCGAATGACGTAGTTTGATATGTTTATAATCAAAATTAGAAACACAACAAGAGCAAATTTTTCCTCTTTCGGTAATGTTCAAGAGGTATTAATGAGTTCTCTCAAAGTTTACGATACAGTGGAAAGATCTTCGACTAGATCTGAACAAAGATCCACTCGAATTGCCATCCGTTTAAAACAGTATCATTTTGGTCATAATTCTGATAAAGTCAATCTTAGCAAAAAGTGTTCCCAAGAGCCGTATAATTTGATTTCGTGTTTTGAACAGATATATAATTTTCTGGAAATGAAATCAAAACATTTGCAGTGATTATAGGTAGGTAACTCAATTTATAGCCGTTATTAATCATCGTTACAGAGTTCGGATACATATTAGCTCAAAATAAAGTAAAGGTAATTTGCCACAAATCAAATAAAATTGCGAATAACGATAACACTTCCATGAACTTTTGATAAAGACTTTTAAACTCAAGTTCGGCAAAAGTTTGCACCCGTTTGGAACATATTTTCCTATGGATTTTTAGAGAGAAAATCGGTTTATCGGTACGAGTGATATTTAGCGACTTTTAAATCTTATATCGAAACGAAAAATACGGTAAATGCTGAGATTATTATCCCTTTAATAGATATAAATAATATCAATCCGGTGTTTCGAAGATGTTTTCAATGTAGATTTTTACCACTTAGGTAAAAGGAAAACCAATATTTATTGAAGAGAAAATGAATATAAAAATAACTTTCAATTCAAACGATTACAAAATAACCGAAAAAAAGGTTAAGTGATGCAGCGATATTCTATTAGATTTGTTGATTAGCACTAAATAAAAAGGGATGAGCCATTGAAACTGGTTGGTAATTGCGTTGCGCAGAAAACTCACGTTCTTAGTTGTGAACTGTCAATTTTGAAATAAGATCCAAATGACCCATTTGTACATATACCTATAAACAGTAGAATTAATTAATTACTTCGAACAGTTAACGCAAATGCTGTGTTGAAAATATTATATATCATAGGCCGGTAGTTGCTCCCAGCTGTAATCGAATATGTAACATTGTTCACATCTTCCCATCCCATTAGATAGATAGAGCTATAATACCGTGAGGGGCATAACAAATTTTTATTTCACCCGTGGTAGTTGTTTTCGTTATACTAAATCGTAACTTACTACGGACGAAATGGGCGCAACCAGGTAGACCGGTTTGGTTTTTTTTCCAGGTGAGGACATGTGTTTTAAAGATTATGCTGGAACGAGAATTTTCGTCCACTGTTTGCCGCTGTCATTAACGGATATAATCAGATCACAGATAGCTGTAACTTTAATTATCATATTTGTTCTGTTTGGTCAAACACAGAGCATGTCCGTTGGGGTGTAGAATTGGCATTTCAACATTGACTTGGACATAACAGAACAGATATACGATTAAGATTACAGTGTGTGTGTTTAGAAATCGAATAGGATTCAGCGCATGTGCGAAGGTTATGTTAGTGAACATGTAATCGATAGACTTAAGGAAAAACAACGTATATATATTATTGTAAATTATACAAAAACATTTTATACAGTTACCTAACAGTCTTTGACTACATCAATGTCTCATTTCAATCTACATATGCGATGTTATTAAAATCAATCAAAAACTCAACAAATTTTAATAGTTTTAATAGTTTGTTGTTAAGAAACTTCAAACGCGTAATACGGGGGATTGGGTAATTAAACACATTGAGAGCGTATTCTTTCGGAGGGTTGCTTCTCCAGGCACGATGCGACTAGCTTTTACAAAAAGATTAACGGAATTTAGAACTAAAACGTGCCAGCCCCCGTCATGTGCAACGTCAGGGAGGGAAACAGAATTGCCGATGAATCAGGTGGAAACATTTTAGTGTGCTGCTGAACGGCGATGAAGACAGAAGCGTCGAAAGGAGCGGATAAATATTGAGAATGATAGACAAGCTGTGGATCTACCACCCGTGGACTATGAAAGCAGTGGATGAGCTAAAAACTGCGTGAAGAGATCACTCTCTCAGTTACAAAAATAAACTCCCACCGGGCAGTGTGTGCAGTTCATCGTTGGCGTGCTGAGATACGTGAACACAATAGTAGAGGGTGATTCGCCTTTGGTTTAGAACTAGTTATACCTTTCCCAGTAGTTTAATTGGCCAAAACACCTTGCCGGAGACAACGGAGATTGCGGGTTCGAGTCCCGTCTGGACGAGGGAAAATTTTTTCTAAGCCTAAAAGTCACACCTATTCCCGTTCATTTTCGCATCCTCGCGAACTGCATACATTGCCCGCTTTACTAAACTTAAAAACTGTTAGGCAGCTGGGAAACACGGCATTCCCACCGAACTCTTGAAAATCGGGAGCGAACAGCTGTATCATGCCAGAAGCCGGATCGGGCTGAGAACGTGGTCTGATGAAGAAATGCCCACGGACTGGTTGGAAGGTCTCATGTGCACGATCAATAAAAAAGCTATCACCTGGAATGTAGCAAATATCGAGGCTCTTCTCAATACTGTGTTCAAAATTCTCCCGCATCTTGTCCCACAGTCTGAGGCCGTTACAGGAAACCTTCGTTGATGAATACCAATGCGGTTTTGCATACGGGCGCCCTACTGCGGCTCAAATGCTCATCTTGCAATAAATTCTCGATAAATTTCGAGAATTCGACTCATGACTCACTATCTGTTCATAGACTTTAGGGCAGCGTACGATTCAGTTAAGAGAAATGAGTAATGTCAAATCATGCTCGAACATGGTTGCCTAACAAAACGGATTAGATTCCTATTAGCCACTCTTAACGATCCCACAACAAGCGTCAGGACAGCTTAGATGGTTTGAAGCAGGATGACGGGCTTATTGTTCAACATCGGATTGGAAGGTGCTATATGGAGGGCTGGTAGGCAAAAAAGTGGCACCATCATTACGAGGACTTGCATGCTCCTGGGTTTTGCGGACGATATCGATAACGTTTATATTAACCGTAGAGCCGAAAGCAGCGAGGATAGGGCTTGTCATAATCTGGTAGAGAGTGCTGTAGCCCATCGGATGTTGTTGCTGCGGTGATGATTGATGGGGAATCATTTGAAGTAGTCGACGAATTTATTTACCTGCTTACATTTGTGACGTGCGACAATGAGATTAGCCGTGGGATAAACAGGCGGATAGCTGCCGCAAACAGGACCTTCTACGGATTGTGTAACCAGCTAAAGTCCTGCAGCCTACAAATCCCTACAAAACTTACGTTCTATAAAACACCGATTCTCCCGGTGGCCCTTTATGGCCATGAAGCATAGACACTGATCGACGAGCTTTTGGTGTTGTTTGGGATTTCCTGAAGTATTTGGTAGTATTTGGTAAGTCTGGTAGTATTTGGTAAGTATTTGGGATCTGAAGTATTTGAAACTAAGAAACGACACCGCTGTTGCTATCCCAGGTTTCGTCTCCAGTAACGCTCATGATGGGTCTGAGCTAAATCCGGAATACTCCTTCACAATCGCACAACCGATAAAGACATTAAGAGATTAGCCCGAAGGAACTACTGAATCTACCTATCTAAAATGTAGATGCCTTAGGGATACATCTTCGATATCCAATTAGCGACTTATTTGGCTATACCGGAATGCACGCAACAACGTTCAACGGAAGTCCCATCTGACACTGTCTAGGCTCTACCATCTTCAAGAGTCGGTAATCTCTCCATTCTTCATCAGAGCTTCCGCAAACAGATTCGTCCTGGTACTGAGTTTAGAGAAACAAAGGGGGCCTTCCAGTCTGTTATCTCAGGCAAGTATTCGACTCAGGCGTGTTTCGACTGCATTTTGCTTCCTGACAATATTCTAATTTCCAGCGTCGATAACGAGCCTTCCAATAATCGAATGCAACTGCAACCGAGGCGCACTGTGGAAAGCAATATGGAAGCCCCCGGATCCTCTGCCCCAGTCGCGCCCATTCCAGTGAGCGCTCATCACAGTAGTCTCGGTCCTAACGGCAGATGTGGAACGGAAGTCTTCCAACCTGCTTCAGCAGGCAAGTATAGTTACGATTCAGCCCACTCGATGCCTGATACCGTTTCGCATTCAAGCTGCACATCAACAATATGACCAAGTTGTTTCTCCGTGCCCTGTACATACCACGGCCCTATATTTGTGCGCGACCTCTGCTCCATTAGCGAAAATAGTCCCCCACCACCCGTTTTCATTGGTTATCATAAACGCCGAATTAAAATGCGAATTAAAAGGCGATCTTGAGAGAACTTCGACAGTTGAAATCTGAGAAGAGAGCTGCCTTGAAAAAATTTACTAAGCACCGTACACTGTCCCTAAAACGTACTTTTGTGAGAACCAGCCACACATAGAAAGTGTTGTGAAACGATGCTTTCACTGAAATCAACACGATTTACAGAGGAAGCTCGAGTCTCGTCCCAAACAGTTTTGGAAGTTCGTCAATCAATGGTGACATAAAGGTGGGATCCCCTTCTCTATGACATTCAACGGTAAGGAGGCAACCACCCTGCAGGACATCTGTCAGCTTTTCTTCGAGAAATACGCCAATGTGTTCACTGACGAGACACTGAACGATCATCACGTTGAACGTGCCGCCAGTAATACCCTACGGTCCGAACAAACTTTGAACACCTTTCATTTAGATGCAACGATGATTTCTAGACCCTGCTGCAAACTCAAATCATCCATAAACCCGGGTCCTGACAGGATTCCGCCGACGTTTTCTGAAACGCAGATTGAAAACCTGGTATCTCCGCTTCTGCATGTATTTCAGCTACCTGTCACTTTCAGTATCTTCCAGCCCCGCTGAAAATCAAGTTCAAGTTACTCGGTAAACAGTTTTGTAATAAAATTCTGCACAACTTTGCAGAAGAAACTATTCGTCTAGCAAGTCACGTTCAAAAGTTAGGTGTGGCGCCCTCTATATGGTGAAAATTGAAGCGGGTTGCATTGAAACATATAAAGGAAAATAGTAAACGAAACAACTTTCTAGAAGATACTGATAATATTGGATTTCAAAATTTCCTATTTCCGTCCGATTCTAGATTTAGCCCCATTGTGGTGTCTGTTCGTTGGGCATGGAAACGGAAATGTAGTGTACGCGCCGGCCTTTGTGCTATAAAGAGCGCACGAATGCATTTAAAATTGGTAACTTCAGTTGGCCATATATTCAAAACTACAAATAACCCACTGTAATTTTGTGTTTTTCTGTTAGTCAGAAAGGTACTCTATCGAATGGCTTCATAGAAGCTTGGACTCGTTTGCGCCTTTTCGAGTTTCAACTCAAATGAAAAAAGCCTTTGAAAACACTTTTTTCCAGTTTTTATTCATGAATACTGTATATAATAACCAATATATCACTAAAAATTGTTCATCTTGATTTACCATGTAACTCTCAATTTTTTACAGTCATGTTTAGGCCTTAGAGTTGAACATATGGATGAAAAACTGCTTTTAAAAAGCCTTTTTAGAAAACGTCTTGTAGCTCTGAAATCTCAATTTCTAGAGGTTTGAGGTATTTAGCAAACAGTTTTGTAATAAAATTCTACACAACTTTGCAGAAGAAACTATTCGTCTAGCAAGTCACGTTAAAAAGTTAGGTATGGCGCCCTCTATACGGCGAAATTTGTGACTGATTCCATTAAAGCATATGAAGGACAGCAGTAAACGAAGCAACTTTCTAGAATATATGGATAAGATAGGACTTTAAAAAATAGTTTTGCCGTCCATTTCTCGATTTGGACACACTGTGCGTTGCTATTAGGGATTGTCATGTCTTTGATGCTACGACTGGAATACCCTAGGGAAGTCCCCTAGGACCGCTTATCTTCCTGCTGTTTTAATGACGTGAACCTATTTTTTAAAGGACCACGGTTGTCTTACGCAGATGACCTCAAACTCTGTCTTCAAGTTCACACAATTGAAGACTGTCACTTCCTTTAACGCTAGCTAGATATTTTGACCGATTGATGTCATCAGACCGCATGGATGTCAATCCATCTAAATGCTCGATCATTAGAAACAGAAATCGAGCGCGTAAACCGAGTTAAAGACTTGGGGGTAATTTTGAATTTCCCAGCTCACTTTCACATTTCGTTCACTGTCGATAAGGCCTCTAGAGTTCTGGGATTCCCCTCCATTACCGCTGAAGAATTTACGAATTTTTACTGCCTCAAATCATTGTATAGCGCGTTATCTCGCTCAATACTAAAGTACTGCTCGGTTGTCTGGACCCCTCATTATGTAAAAAGAATAGTCAGTTTAACGGCGCTTTTTGAGATTTGCTCTTTGTAAACTGCCATGGACGGATCGCTTCCGTCTACCAAGGGACGATCCATTAATGATGTCACGCAGAATTGGGAAAAAATTAACTCCCCCTCTCCCTCTTGTCACAAGCTGTCACAACTTCATTGACCCCCCCCCCTTAATTACGTCACGTTTTTATCAGACCGATGTCATGGCAACAGTTTCCTGAAGCCGCCGCCGATGATGATGGCGCTACGGTTGGAAATATGGTCATAAGCTCCTTTCATTGTGCCGCATGTGTTACTGTACGGATGTTTTGCGTGCTTCTAACTATATTGAATGTAGGGCTAGCCGGAACGTGTTGAAACATGTTTGAACGTGACCATTTATGTCCTGCACAAAGTCCATAAAACGTTCAAAACAAAACAATCGTGTTTCGCTTTCTGCATTTCTTCACACCACTTGCAGCAACAGTTGATCTCGCATGGACGGTGCTTAATCGGCTGTTTCACAAGCACTGACAGCCTTTTGACGTATAATCGAGCCAGAGAGCCAGAGAAAAACGGCTTCAAGCGAAATGTATGGGGATGACGTTCGTGACAGGGATGTGGTTTTTATACCCCCTCCCCCTTCTTTGGTAATAATTGATTGAAAATCGAGAAATTTGTTAGAAATGTGATGTCACTCTCAAGATAACCCCCCCTCCCCTATATGTCACAGAATGTCACAAAAATTGAAACCCCCTCCCCCCCCCTAAACGCGTGACATCATTAATGGATGGTCCCCAAGCTATAAAAGTCGCTGCTTATTTATCCAGCTTTTAACGCGCCATAATAGCGGACGCTATAATGCAAAGTTCGTAATAAATTACCCACCCTTTTGACAACTCTGCTTACGTCAGTTTGAAGTCTTCATATATTTTATTAAAAGAAAAATATATTTGGCAACATTTGTGTTGCCAATTTTTCAGAAATCGCAAATCTGACGTAAGCAAAGAGGTTCGCATATTACGAACACGGATTATAGTGACCGCCATATGGTGCGTAAAAAGCTGGATACATTTGAAGCCTCTATCTATCCGTAGAGACACGGCTATAGCATTGTTTACCACAGACCTGTCGCAAGGCCGCATAGACCACTAGTCTCTCTTGGAACAAGTGAATTTAATAATTTTAAACATTCCAAATTTATTGATTCCTTGCAATTTGTTTATAGCCTGCAAATGCACGACGAATCGGCCATAGGATATGATCAAAGTCAAAAGGCAAATCGTTTGAAATGATTGGTTTTATCGGAATGACAACATCCTCGACTTTTGGCTTCACATCACCTCTATTCTGAAAATATCTATATTGAGTGGTACATATACTCATTTTTAGCAGTTTTTCTGGCAACAATCTGATTCCGGAAATACCCATATTGGGTGGTATTCAGTATTTTTGTTGTTTTCCAGAAACTGAAAGTGGTCATCTTTGAATTCAAAAGAGTGTGGTGATTGTATAACAATTCCTCGAAAACTATACCCCAGAAAATAAAACGCCGAAGCTTTTTCCCCAGAAAACAAAATCCCAGAATATACCAATAACCAGAAAACTGCTACCCAGAAAGTACTAATCCCTAGAAAGTTATTATCCGGAATGAACCAATGCCCAAAAAACTTTTTCCCAGAAAATACCGTTTTCAAGAGAACTGTTATTCAAAACGAAGAAATATGCATTTTTATTTTTTTTAACATGGAAAATCTGCTGAAACTGAGTTTTTGTATATCTGAAATTTATAACGATTTGAATCAACTTATTGTCAACTAATACATTTGTTCTTTCATGAAGTAAATAAGTAAGCGCTTGACACCAGGCCATAGTCATAAAATCAAAGAACTTTCAGTAATCGTTTTTAGCTGAAGGAACATCACAAGTCGACCACAAAAACACAGTAGCGAATTGATTTCTGAGGCTCCTTGACCAAAAATATAAAATACCCCTTCTTATCTTAATTCGGTTAATCTAGTGGATATGGGGGGCAGCCCCCCTGCATAAATTACCTCTGTAGAGGTTCGTTCGTTTACCTGGGTTGATGCAACATCCACTAGTATATATGAAACGAGCGAAAGGGAACCCGGTTACAATTCCGGAGCTTGTTGAGTATACGGTTGCATTGGCGTGCACACCGGAAGCGCCTTTGTAATCATGGCGACATGAATCCTTTCCTTCGAGAAGCCAACAAGAGATATCGGAAGAGTTTTCTTTTCTGTTTAACAGTCTAGTATGACTGGCCATGGAAGTCTTTCATAGAGAGATATGGTTGGACATGCTGGTAGAGCATGGTATTGAATTGCTGTGTCGATATTCTCTTTTTAAACCTTGAAAATCGAAGACTGGGGCACGCAAAATCTCAACAGCTTGTACCGAATCCGCAGCAGGTTTCCAAGGTTTAAAGTCTCTAGTCGATAGATCAATGTAGGTAAGAGAAGTCGGCAAATTAGATCCGTACCTTCGGGATAAGGATTGGCTCTAAAGACTGGGATGACTCGGGCTACGAGGCTGCCGGGTCGCGGGTCTGCGCGTGCTCCCAGTTCGTGCGGGTGTCACGCCGTGGACCTGCCGGCGCTTCTGCCTCAACGCACCCCGGGGCGTTCGGCCGTGTGGTGGTGTGGGCCGTCCGTTCATTCGCTCGCGTGGGCGTGCGATGTGCTCGCTCGCCCGTCGCGCCCGAGTTCATACGCTTCCCGGCTTGGGCTACAGTCATCGATAAACAGTCAATTCAGAACTGGCACGGCTGAGGGAATCCGACTATCTAAACAAAGTGGCGAAATACCGATCGTTAATAGTGTTGTTTTGCAAAAACCTAAAGCTTGATATGTTGAAGCAAGGTTTCGCTACCGTTTTTAATTTAGCCTGTGTCTCTGGAAGGGTACATACCCCACCGTTCCCCTCGATAAATCAGGAACAAATGTCCCCTACTGTCCCAAAAACTTTGATAAATTTATGATCTTTTGGAAAAGGTTCGATCAAATTCGGTTTAGATCTTGCGGAATGGCAGGTAAAAAATTTTTCCTATTTCCGGCTCTGGAGGGGTCAGATACGCAAGTGTTAATTAAAAATGTCAAATAATTTAGAATGTTAACAATATAATAACTGAATACTAATGTTTTTTTTTCTGGTTACGGTGATGCTAGAGAATAGTTTCTGGGCATTGGTGCATTCTGGGAAACGGTTTTCTGGTAACTAGTACTTTCAGGGGTTTAGAATTCTGGTAACTAGTATATTCTGGGATTTGGTATTCTGGAGAATGGTTCATTCTGTGAAAAATCCTTCGACACTTTATTTTCTGGGGAATGGTTTTCTAGGGAAAGTCGGACAGCCTTCCAGGGTCAGTGCTTGACTTCTATGCATCATCTCGATTACGGAAATATCCATATATTATTAAGTAATATTCGGTCTTTTTCGGCAGTTTTTCCGGAACCGGAAGTCGCCATCTTGGATATCAAAATGGCATTTAGAGACAATTTCTGGCTTAAGAAACACTCATACTATCTTCATTACTACATTTACTCCTCAAACAAAAATTAAAAATAGCATGACTTTGCTTAGAGTCAAAAAAGAGAAGTAACAAAGTTTGTGACGCACGTCGATGTTGCAGCTGGTAGAGATGGCAACTCGTTCCACTGAGGGTGTTGAAACAATAGCCAGCTATAAATAATAGTCTCTACTGAGCAAATGTACGAAGTGCGAGAATTGGATAAGCGATACAAAACTTGATTCTAGAACTACGTCTTTAACGTTGTGCGGTGGTGTAACGGAAAAACATGACCGGAGATTGGATTACTGAACTATATTTTTCATAGTTTCTACAATCACATTTTCAGTTAATTTAATTTTCTATCTTCATTACTACATTTACTCCTTAACCAGAAGCACCCATATTGGGTTTTACTTGGTCATTTTCGGCTGTTTTCCAGAATCCAAAAGTCGCCATCTTACAATTCATAATGATGTCTGTGGTAAATTTTTAACTTCTGATTCCGGAGATACCCAAAGTGGGTTCCGGAGGTACTCATATTGGATTGAAATCGGTCATTGCGGCTGTTTTCCAGAAACCGGAAATTACCATCTTACAATTCAAAATGTTGTCTGAGGTCGACTTGTGGCTTCATTGCAAATAAATAAATGTAAAAATGGTGTCTGGAGTCGAGTTTTTGCTCCTGTGCATCGACCCGATCATTGTAGGCTGTTTTCCGGTAAACCTGGTTAAAATATCTGTTTAATTTATATGGGAGACCTGCCTCCTCTTCCAGAGTATAGAGGAATATCAAAACACCATAGAAATTTATGTTTTATTTGTATAAAAGCCCTCCAATCCAGAAGTTGGAGGGATGTTGAACCACCATTAAAATATTTTGTGCCCCCAAAAACCTCATGCTAAATTTGGTTCCATTTGCTTGGTCAGATTTCGAGATGTGCAGAAATTTGTGTTTCATTTGTATGGGACCCCTTCCTTCCAGAAAAGAGAGAGCTCTCGAACTATCTTATGTCGTTTTCGTTTTTGCGGTGTAGCTACCCCGCGGACTACACTTTGTCTTATTACTGTTTTTTTTTCATTTTCTGGACTATACCAGACTACTCTTTTTCTGTCCCGGACAGTCCGAGAAAGAAACAGAGTGCAGTTTTGAAGACACCAACACATTCACACATATGTGTCAAAATCAAAACAAAAAATGTGTCAAAATCGGTTTTCTATGATAATCGTTCTTCGCGTGTCAAACATTAGGTTGGATTTTATTTATTTTATTTTGTTATTTTGTCATTTTCAGTAATTGGCAAATTTTTCGTACAGTAGCACAAACGCGACAAAAAGACAATGGCGATAATGACCAAAACAAAAATGACAGCCACCTCTGGTATTACGCACACCATTGCAACTGCTCGGAAAGTGTTTTTTTTTTCAGCTGCAAATTGTAGTCTGGGACGGAATAGTCATGCCGAAAAAACGAATTCGACATTAGTCACCTTTCTCGGCCTCTAAAACACCTATATACAAAATTTCACGCCGATCGGTTCAGTAGTTTCCAAGCCTATATGGATCAGACAGACAGACAGACAGATATAGACCATCTCACCGAATCTCTTTAACCTCACTTTTCTGACAGTTAGTGGTAACTTTGTTTACGTTTTGAACTTTGTGCTTTTTTCTGGTGGAGCAAGCGAGTGCGTAGTGACGTAGTGCTGCTTAATTTATAATTGTTTTTAATGTACTTGCACCTCTTGCACAATATTCAAAGGGCATTTTGGTAACAATTAAAATGATTTGCTATTGTTAAGAGCAAAACTGCTTCGCCCGAGGATAAACAAAGTTACCAGTAGCTGTCAAAACCAGATGCGTGACGTCACCATGCGATGATCTATAGCTGCTTTTTTATATGTTTAGATAGTTCAACCGATTACCGTAAGCGTTCTTCTATTTGTATTTAATTTTCGGTGGTAGCTTTTAAAGGATGATTTCAAAATAACTGTCGAGAGTCACATGTTTCAGATTGCTTTCCTGTTATTGTTGTTCATTGCGCCTTCTGCGATCTCGTTTCTTCGTTGTATGAAAATTCTATTTTCGTGAATTTCACCATTTTCCTTTGAATTTTCCTAGTTTTTCGCCGTAACAATTTGCCTTGGACAAAGACGAACACAATTAAATACAGTCAGCTCAAATCAGACGCTCCGTTGTAAAGTTATGGGCGGTCGCACATATGTAACTTTATTTTATACATAGGATAAATATATATAGATTCCCAAGCAACCAAAAGTTCGAGTTTCACTTAACACACGAACTTAGAAGTTCGCATAAAGTTCAGATTTGGTACCATAGAACTTTCTTGCTGAACAACAGGACACATTACTCACAAACCGAACTTCATTCTAAATAAAGTACCGTCAAAACCTGAAAGCAACTTAAAAGTTCATGAGAAGCTGCTTGTTCCCCTTTATTGGAACCTTAAAGTTCACAAAAAGTTAACACGTGAACTTCAAAACCCCCGGAAATTAAAGTTCGGTTAGCATTTTATCCGTACTTTTAATCAGCACGAAAGTTCAGAAGAAGCTGCTTACTACTCTTCATTAGAACCTTAAAGTTCACATAAAGTTCACAGGTGAACTTCGCAAACCATCGGAAATTAAAGTTCGGTTAGCATTTTATCCGTACTTTTAATCAGCACGAAAGTTCAGGAGAAGTCTATGTCGTACTTTAATTCCACTTTAATGTTCATGTTAAGTTCCGACTCGGCTTTGGCGAAAGTGAAGTTTACTCCACGATTAGTGATGAAAAATGGGTTTTTCAAAAATAAATAAAGAAAAGTGGTTTATTCTATTATCATCGGATTTTTTTTTTCTAAATAAACGGCAAAAGGAAAACAAAGTTATAATTCCAATAGGTAATATTAGGGTGTTTGAACGCTTTCTCTACCTAAACACTTTCTTTTGTTATCTTACAGGAAATCAATTATGAATTCAGATTAACAGAAAAAATAAACCGGATGTAAGCTGTGAATTCCCGTTAGACACTTGTTTGCGCGTGATGTTTTTATCCCTTAGCATTTTGTCAAAACATTGGGTGTTTTTTACGTTCGGCCACAGCATGATGTTGCCGGTTCTGGAGGTCCGAATCCATTTCTCCGAGAGTTTTCTATGTCACCAACGACTCGTTTCGACTACGGCAAACAGCATATCTATTAATCTAAGAAGTTTTTATCGATTTTGATCATTTATCATATTTTGTATATACTGCTTACCAGAATAAATGTTCAACAAACGTTTAGAAGGAAAATATTGCGTACACAACCTTTTTCAATTACATTACCAACAAACTGCAGTAAAATCAAAACAAACTAGAGAACTGTCAGACTTAAGTTCAGATTGCGTTCCACGTGTACTTTTTCTGAACTTCAGAAAAAGTTCCGCGTCAGTCTTTTCTGAATTTCCTAGTTCGCATGAGGTTCCGCCTGTACTTTATCTGAACTTTCAAGCTGAAAGAGAGACCCGGTATGTTCCTAGCCATGAACGTGTAGGTAACGAGGAGGAATCAGCACATCGAGTAAAATCGATGTTGATCTCATATAGCGGGAACGGAGCAGTGGTATGAATCTAGACTTCAAAGAGGGAGGACTCGAGTTCGAAGCTTGGTGTAGTAAGTTGCAAAAAAATATGAAATTTAAAAATAAATGGAGCCAGGCAATTATTCTTCTGATCTAGATTTCTTCAGTAACACGAATAATGAGTGGAAGGGAATTGAAAAATTGCAAATAGATTTTTATTTTTAAGTTTTTTGAAGTTTTCTTCTGAAGCTGAATAGCGCGCTGTTCAGCGACTTATCCGAACTTGATGTGAACTTTCTAGTTCGATTTAAAAGCTGCTTTGCATGCTGCTCGTAGTTTATTGAATAATTGCGAACTTTAAAGTACGGTTAATTACTTAAAAATTGAGCTGAATAGAATTCTATTCATAATCGTTAGATTAGGTGATTAGTCTATGAATTCTACTTTTATCCGAACTTTTGGTTACTTGGGATTGTCTCTTTAAAGATGTTTTTATTTGTTGGCTTTAATGGCGAATTTCTTTATTCCACGGAGTCAGTGGGAATCTACGCAGGAATAGAGAAGCGATATTGCTATTTACGATGCAAGAAAGAAATACCAGATAGCCCCAGGTGGGCTCTGCGAATAAAGAAATTCGCTATAAGTTACACCATTGCACAATGGTCCAGAAACCAAATTTAGGGGGAAATTTGGGTCTAGAGCTCTATAGCAATATTTTAGAGAAAAACTTTCTTCTACAAAGTTGTTACATAAGATAAAGCACTTATTGAAAAATTATCAAAAATTAGGGTGACCAAAATTTTCGATGCAATCAAGTATCTAACTATTTGCCTTTCTCCTAGAAAGGTATAGCAATCACTTGCAAAACCGAAAGTATAAAAGTGCTCCAAAGGGCCGAATGGCATATATCACTCGACTCAGCTCGACGAGCTGAGCATTTTCTGTATGTGTGTGTATGTGTGTGTGTGTGTGTGTGTGTATGTGCAGATTTTTATTCTCACTCACTTTTCTCAGAGATGGCTGGACCGATTTTTTTTTATTAATTGCAAATGAAAGGTCTAGTTGCCCCATAAGACCCTATTAAATTTCATTGTAATCGGATTCTTAGTTTAGAGGTTATAAATCAAAATGTGAAAATCATGAAACATCATTATCTCACAAATCACACAATCGATTTGAACAAAATTGGTTTCAAATGAACGGGCTTCCTGAAAAACCCTTAACTTATGAATTTTATAAAGATTGAACTTATGGTTCAAAAGTTATGAAAAGAAACGTGTTCTGAAGACTGCTTAATCTCACTCATGTTTCTCAGAGATGGCTGGACCGATTTTCATAAAATCAGTGTCAAATGGAAGGTCTAGTTGCCCCATAAGACCCTATTGATTTGTTTTGCAATCGGACTTTTACTTTGACCTGTTATGTTTGAAAATGTGAAATCCAGCTATGAAAAGGAACATATTCCGACGACTACTTGGACTTACTCACTTTTCTCAGAGATGGCTGACCCGATTTTCACAAAATTAGTGTCAAATAAAAAGTCTAGCTGCCTCATAACACCCTATTGAATTTTACTTTAATCGGACTGTAACTTCGCCTGTAATGTACCGAAATGTGAAAATCACGAAACTTCATTATCTCAGAAACTACAAAATCGATTTGATCAATATTATTATCAGATGAGCGGGCCAGTTAAGGGTTAACTGATGAATTATGATTGAACACATGGTTTCAAATTTTGGCTGCCCTATACGTTCCCATTTTATTTGATTATAATCGAACTTAAACAACCGTTATGTATAAAATTGTTAATAAAACAACGAATGTCTATTATCTCAAAGATTACATGACTCATTTGAACATAACTAGTATCATATGAACGAGTCATCTCTTAAACTTACAAATAACAAACTTCATAACAATTTGATATGTGGTTGAAAAGTTTTGGAAGAAAAGAAATTCAAAGACTGTTTAAAACTATACCTGCTTTGATCGATATATGTGGCCTCAACATAATTTAAATGTGGTATTGTACTATTTGAACGTTTCAAATTCATTGGTTGCTTGCGATGTGTTCAAAATCTGCAAATGCACGACGAATCAGCCATAAGATATGATCAAAGTCAAATAACAAATCGTTTCAAATGATTGGTTTTACCGAAATGACAACATTCTCGACTTTTGGCTTCTGTACATCGCCTTAATTCTGAATATATTCATACTGGGTGGTATTCGGTCATTTTCAGCAGATTTTCTAGCATCAATCTGACACCAGAAATACCCATATTGAGAGGTATTTAGTTATTTTGGTTGTTTTACAGAAACTAAAAGTGGTCGTCTTTAAATTCAAAATGGTGTCCAAGCTCAATGTTTGGTTTCAATGCATCATCTCGATTACGGAAATATCCATATTGAGCATTATTCGGTCATTTTCGACTGTTTCCTAGAAGTTGCAATTTAGCAATTTTAAATGGTGCCTGAGGTCAATTGTTAGCTACATGCATCATTCTGGTTCCAGAGATACTCATATTGGATAGTATTTGTTTATTTTAGGCTGTTTTTCCCAAACCAGATTGTCGCCATCTTGGATTTCAAAATAGTATTTAAGATAATTTCTGGCATCTGAGCGTCATTCTGGTTGAAGAAAAACCCATTTTGGGTGTTATTCGATCATTTTCGGCTGTTTCCCAGAAACCGGAAGTCGCCAACCTAGAATCCAAACTGGGGTCTGTAGTCGATTTCAGCTGCTGTGTATCATTCTAACCGGAGATACTCATGTTAGACGGAAATCAGCCAATTTTTATCTTCTGTTCATCTTTCTCGTTCCGGAGATACTCATATTCAATGGAAATCGTCCATTTCAGACCGTTTTCCAGAAACCGGAAGTCGCCATCTTACAATTCAAAACGTTGCCTGAAGTCGATTTGTGGCTCCAGTGCATCATTACGGTTCCGGAAATACCCATATTGGGTGGTATTTGCTCGTTTGCCGCTGTTTTGCCGAAACCGGAAGTCGCCATTTTGGATTTCATAATGACATTTGAAGACAATTCCGATCGATTTCGGGTATCATTCTAGATCCGGATATTATTATTTTGGGTGGAAATCGACCATATTGGTTGTTTTCCAGAAACCGGAAGTTGCCATCTTACAATCAAAAATGTTGCCTGAGGTCGATTATGGAACAAATTTGTGACCACTAAAAACATTCACCTGCCAAATATGGTTCCATTTAGTTGGTTAGCTCTCGAAATGTGCAGAAATTTGTGTTTCATTTGTATGGAACCCCTCCCTTCTAGAAAAGAAAGTGGTGTCGAACCATTATGGGCATATTTGTTACCCCTTAAAACATCCACATGCCAAATTCGGTTTCAATTGCTTGGTTTGTTCTTGAGTTGTGCAGAAATTTATGTTTCATTTGTATGGGACCCCTGCCTTCCAGAAAAAGGGGGGTTCAAACTATCATAGGAGCCTTTATCGGCACCAAAAACCCCTACATACAAATTTTCACGTCGATCGGTTCGGTAGTTTTCGAGCCTATATGGATCAGACAGACAGACCGGACTGCATTTTTATATGTATAGATTACAACATCAATATTTTAGAACCTTAAGAGTGAATATACATTTATTGGATTGAAGCGTTTATGTAAATTTATTGAAACGAATAAAAATTTTAATGAGAAGCGCTGGGTCTGACCGCTAGGTGGATTTATTTAGGTTTTTATCTTTGTAGAAAGAAGAAAAACTTGTTCTAAAATGTTATAGCTCCAATGATTTTAAGTAACTTTGTATAAAAAAGTTTTTCTCTATTTTTGAAAACAACCGATTTATATTAAAAAAACACATTTTGCGCTCTAACTTCTTTATTTCAAGTTTCACCTCAAAACTGTCTTTGAACGACTTTTAGAGCTTTTTAAATATCTCAGTTATACTCAAAGTTATTAATGTTTTTCATCGAAAATCGCCTTTTTCATTTGTTTGTTATTCTTTTTGGGGCAAACATAAAAAATATCTCTGTATATGCTGTAGAGCAACAACAATGTCGTACGCTAGCCTGAAGGGCTAATAGCGGTCTCGATCAACTAGATTAGTTGAGAGAATTCGTTATTTTTATTGTTTTTGGCACATTTTGCATGTTGTAGGATAAGTACAACGATACACCGTGCCCCAGTGCTTAGCCGAGAAAATTTTCACCTGAAAAACATGATCGTGATTCAAACCCAACATCACAACCGTGTATGGGAGAGCTAGCCGACCGACATTGCTGATTACAGAACCACGGGGACCACATTTGTTGCTGCATATACATGGCAATATAGTGAAGAACTTTTTCACACGATTCCACGTACCGTGCAGAAAAACCGTGTAAAAAATCCGCGTAACTACGTAAAAAATTGTGTAAAAAACCTAAATTAATCCACCTAGCGGTCAGACTCAGCCTTTCTCACTCAAACTTATTATTTGTAAAAATAGATTCTCATGAATGCTTAAATCCAAAAAGGTATATTCACTCTTTGGGTTCTAAAATATTGATGTTGTAATTAAAGTATAAAATATGAAATTTGACGTAATGTTAGTGCTTCATAAATAGCGAAATATAAGAAATGACTCTTAATTTTGAACAATTCAATCACGAGCGATATCGGGAACGTTCAAATAGTACGATACCAGATTTAAATCATGTTGAGGCCATATATATTGATCTAAGCAGCTATAGTGTTGAATAGTCTTTGAATTTCTTTTCTTTACAAAACTTTTGAACAGTGTATCAAATTTTTATGAAGTTTGTTATTTGTAAGTTTGAGAGATGACTCGTTTGTATGACACTAGTTATGTTCAAATAAGTCGTGTAATACTTAAGATAATAGACTTTCGTTCTTTTACAAATTAAAACATAACGGTTGCTTAAGTTTGATTACAATCAAATGAAAAGGGAACGTATGGGGGAGCCAAACTTTGAAACCACGTGTTCAATCATAATTCATCAGTATATCCCTCACTAGCCCGTTCATCTGATATCAATATTGTTCAGATCGGTTGTGTAGTTTCTAAGATAATGAAGTTTCGTGATTTTCACATTTCAATACATTACAGACGAAGTCACAGTCCGATTACAGTGAAATTCAATAGGGTGTTATGAGGCAGCTAGACCTTTCATTTGACACTAATTTTGTAGAAATCGGTTCAACCATCTCTGAGAAAAGTGAGTGAGTTTATGTAGTCTTCGGAATATGTTCCATTTCATAGCTGGATTTCAGATTTTTAAACATAACAGGAAAAGTAATAATCCATTCGCAAAAAAAATCATTAGGGTCTTATGGGGCAACAAGACTTTCCATATGACACTGATGAGATCAAACAGTCTCCAGAACACGTTTCTTTCCATAACTTCTGAACCATATGTTCAATCTTCATAAAATTCAAAAGTTGAGGGTTTTTAGGTAGCCCGTTCATTTGAAACCAATTTTGTTCAAATCGGTTGTGTAGTTTCTGAGATATTGATGTTTCGTGATTTTTACATTTTGATACATAACCTCTAAACTAGAAATCAGATTACAATAAAATTCAATAGGGTCTTAAAGGGCAACTAGACCTTTCGTTTGCAATTGATTTCATTGAAATCGATTCAGCCATCTCTGAGGAAATCGAGTGAGATTGGGAGAGCGTTACACACACACATGCAGAAAATGCTCAGCTCGTCGAGCTGAGTCGAGTGGTATACGCAAGCTTAGGAGAATGACTGGAGAGCGACTGACGACTTTTCCCTCTCTTCACTCTAACAGCCTCATGCATGCGCTATTCATGAGAGCTCACATACAGCTACAGTTTAAACAAGGCAAAGAAACGGTGTTGTGTTGCGTACGACAGCTCATTCTTGCGCATGTATTTTGTTCGTTCGGACATGACAGCCTAGTTTGCTCATTTTGAGGATGTCCTGTTCCTGTTGACAGCCTGCTGATCGGCTGCGGCTGTCGTCGACTTGCATTTTTTCGTTTCTCCTTTTTCACAGGCCGGTGGCATATTGAATACAAAGCAAACCGTTTCCATTGTTGATATTATTTCCCACGTAAGAAAAAACGTGCTTCGCACTATCTCTCTTTCATTCTTTCATCGGCCTTACTGTCGTGATCATAATCACCTGACTTCCCGCTCGGATCCGTGTTGAAGGATGTCGGAAGATTATAGGCTGTCATTTACGACAGCTTGGAAATACCAACACACATATGAAGAAGAAAAATAACAGTCCGTATGGAGTTGCATGTGTACTGTCGTCAGTTGCTGTCGAACTGTTCACCGAACGTGTGGGGAGCAGTGAGAGCTGTGCAATACAATGAGAGCCGGATCAGTTGAAAATTTGCTGTCATTTTTTTTTCCTCATCTATTTTTTGCTGTCATTGTCTTGCAGTCATTTTCATAACACTGGGTATACGACATTCGGCCCTTTTGAGCACTTTTATACCTTTAGTTTTTGTAGTGACTGCTATACCTTTCTAGGAGAGAGGTAAAAAGTGAAATGATAGAAATGACTTTTAATTTCAACTTCAATCCCGAGCAAGGCCGCAAACATTGAAATAGTACAATATTAAATTTAAATGATGTTGAGGCCACATATTTTGATCGTAGCTATAGTTTTAAACAGTCTGCGGGTTTCGTTTCTTTCTATAACTTTCAAACCACATGTTTAAACATTATGAAATTCATTGTTTAAGGGTTTGAAAGCCCATTTATTTGAATTCAACTATGTTCATAGCTTCTGAGATATAAGAGCGTTTTTCACATTCTGACGCAGCGCCAAAACTAAAAGTTTGATTACGATGAAATTTAATAGCAACCTAAGCGGCAAATAGACCCTTAATTTGACACCAAGATAGAAAGAATCGGTCAGATCATCTCCGAGAAAAGTGAATGCGAAAGAAAGGTGCACATACACACGTACACACCCACACACAAACACAAACACCTATACATGCATATATGCAGAAAATGCTCGATTCGTCGAACTGAGTAGAGTAGTATATGACATTCGGCCATTTCAATCATTTTTCTACCTTTTAATTAGCCAGTGATCGTTAGGAGAAAGTCAATATATTTACTTTCATTATGTGATTTCACATTTTTATTAACAACGGACAAAGTTACAATCCGATTGCAGTGAAATTCAATTGCAACCTATGGGGCAACTAGACCTTTCATTTGACACTAATTTTGTGAAAATCGGTTCAGCCATCACTGAGAAAAATGAGTGAGTTTAAACAACCTCAGGATAACTTTTCTTTACATAACTTTTAAACCATATGTTCAATCATAACGAAATTCAAAAGTTAAGGGTTCTAGGGACAGCCCAATCATTTGAAACCAATTTTATTGAAATCGGTTGTGCGGTTTCTGAGATATTGATGTTTCGTGATTTTTACATTTTGATACATAACCTCTAAACTAAAAATCCGATTACAATGAAATTCAATAGCAACTTATGGCGCAACTAGACCTTTCATTTGCATTTAATTTTATGAAAATCGGTCCAGCCATCTCTGAGAAAAGTTAGTGAGAAAAAAAAGTTGCACATACATAAACACACACACACATACACACAAACATACATACATACAGAAAATGCTCAGTTCGTCGAAAGTAGTCGAGTGGTATATGACATTCGGCCATTGGGACCACTTTTATACCTTCGGTTTTTCCAGTGATTGCTATACCTTTCTAGGAGAAAGGTAAAAACGCCCTACTATATAGTCTGTTATCGTTACTTTTACTTACTGTAACTGTTTTACGCGAGGACGTACAATCGAGCAATAAAAACGTGTAAAAAAAACGCGTTATTTGAAAAAACGTGTAAAATGAAACCGCGTAAAAAAAAACTTTACTGTATATACCTGTGGACATTCTACACGTACGATAAGTGGAGTTAAATGGTCCGTAATTGCGGACCCCGCAAACACTGTGGAATTTTTCGAGAGTTTATCCTACTGAACTCAGTTCTTGTATATAATTAAATTCCTTTAACTCTAAAGAAACTAATCTGTTACATTTCTTTGTATCAAAAATTGGCCTACTCACTTTACCTCACGTACTTATTCACTTTCGTCACACTTATTAATAATTCAATTGTCGTTTAGGCAAAAAAATTTACCAACTATACATTTTGAACATATAAAAAGGAAACTATTCTTGTGCACTGAAATGCTTCCTCAAGGTTTTCTAAGGACTCTGCGTATCGTGAATCACATTCCCATTTTGTCTCTGCTCTTGCGTGAGAGTTGTGCAATATTTCTCGATTAGGTATGATAGTTTAATTGCGTCAAAAACAATCGTTTAACCCTGAGTATTGAAAGGGCTCAAAACTATGCCATGTGTTTATCACATTTTTGTGAAAATGCATGCTAGTATATATGAGCACCATCAGCATGGTCGACAAAAAAAAAACATACTTAATAGCATGAGAAAGTTTAGAGCGCACGAGTGTCCCAATTCAGTATGTATGTACAAACATTTGATCGAAGCCGTTCACCAGCATGCAAGCGTCAGTTCTTAATCGAATTAATTATTCAAAACTGACTTAATAGCCAAAGAAAGTTCGTTTGGTGGAAAACGGAAAAGAAAAATAACCTTCTACTAAACAAAAAGCACGGCGAACGCCGGCTAATGAAACTCTAAGTCATTCAGTATAAAAGTTACGAAGCTTATTGGAACCAACATCAGTTTCTGTTCAGTGTTCCAACAGTAAAGTTAACCATTAACAGGAGATCCAAGATGTTTAAGGTAAGTAGTTTCGATTCAGTGACTGTAGTCGGTTTCTAACAACTATCTTTCAAATAGATCATCGTTCTGGTTGCCTGTCTGGCTGTCGTTGCTTCTGCCCAATTTTTCGGAGGAGATCAAGGCCATCATGAAGATTACCATACTTATCCCAAGTATAAGTATGAATACGGTGTAAAGGATTACAAAACCAAGGACCACAAGAGCCAGTGGGAGAGTCGGGATGGAGACCTCGTCAAGGGACAGTACACGCTTGACGAAGCCGATGGAACACACCGCATTGTAGAGTACACTTCTGACCACAAGACTGGTTTCCAGCCCCATGTTCTGCGTGAGGGACACGCCCACCACCCGCACGGAGAGAGCTATGCCAATATCGAACAGCACTATTGAAAAATGGATCGCTATAAGCTAAGTTGCACCAGAGACGCTGCTAATGTTCCTTCTGCTAATCGAAAATTTTTGCACCCAGAACCATTTTATTTTCCTAATGCTTGTTTTACTGTAGTCAATAAAATTTTCTTTACATAAATAACTGACTTTTTGACGTTGGAAGCCTTTTTACTGCTGAATATTATATTACAAGTCAAAAACCACGATAAAATGTTTTCTCTGGTAGTTTTATGGGTTTAGAGGACTGCTGTAAGTTTGCTGGGAACATTACAAATTAGAGGCTCAAGTTTCGAGCGTTTCCGAATGCAAAGAAACCTTGCCTGTGGAAGCCATTTTGTTTCACTCAGAGCTTGTTCGTATGCTGCATTGGGTCAGTAGCTTTTTACAATAAATTATAGGATTGCGATAAGGTATTTATCACTATTTCACTTATGTTTCATGGATAACTCCCGGTTCGCAGATCTATGGGACCCCGCCAAGCAAGCATTTTCTACACGAAAATAAGGGCATTTTTCAACGCAATTTTTTGAAGTAGAATACTTCTCTCAGGAAGTTCGGCTACATAGGGATGTGAAATGAAAATCTAAAACCGAAAAAAGTGAAAAATATGTCCAATTTCCAATGCTAATAAATCGGTTAGTATTCGATGGATTTCCTTCGTTCTTGCAGCAATAGATTCGTAACTCTTCTAAGATTCTTCCCAAAAGAAGAGAATTGTAATTGTATTATTCACACTATTGTACTATTGAAAATAGTCAAGCTTTGTCAAAACAAAAAATTCGACCTCTGATTGGTAGTTATATGATTGCTTCCCAAGCACGGTCGACAGAATCATATACCTTGCAATTGAAAACATGCTATTTGGCCTATATAAGAGCTTGTTTCAGCCGAAGCCGCCCATAACAGTTTTAGACAGCGACAACAGCAGTCGTCCTTCCTTAGCAGCAGCACTAGCCCCGTGGTTGGTCACCACGTCTCAGGAGCAGCGCGATGCTTCTCAGCGTGTGTCGCCAGACTGCCATTATTCCCCCCGTATTGGGGCAGCATGAAGATTGGGATCAGGAAATCCAATTTTGAAAATCAAAAAGCCTTTTTCAAGGTAAATAAACAAGTCATTGAAAGTTAATAATTTTTGACAACGCAAGCAAGCATTCTGTGTTGGATCCTAGCAATTTAAATCTGTCTCACCCGTCTAATTTACTGAATGTGAAATAGCTTCCACAGTGCATGTTGTGCGTGTATTTTAATTCCCGCACTGTTAGAGCAGCTCAAAGGTTGCGATCAGCAACCGATTTTGAACCGCTAAATGCCTTTTTCAAGGCAAATAAACAAGTAATTGAAGGTTAATAATTTTCTGGCATCAACACAAGCAGACATTCTGTGCGGGATGCAATCAAATTCTGTTGTAGTTGTCTAATTTTTACTTTATTGAGTTAACCCCCCACTGTATGGGCAGCGCAAAGGCTGTGATAAGCATAACCGACTTTGAATAACAAACTGCCCTGTTAGAACGCGTTCACAAAGACAGTTAGGCCTCTGCCATGGTGAACGCGAACGCGAGCGATGGGGCGAGAAGCTTGCCGTAGGTATATAAACAACTCTCTTTACGGCTGTTCGGCATTCTGGATTTTAGCAATCAAAACTTCTGCTGGCTGTCAGATTTTCAGTGTGAAAACAGCCTTCAACTTTGTTGTCAGAGTGCCTGACTACGATTTGGTAATATTGTTTTAGTTAAATGTTTACAAAATTTTACAATATTCCTCTTCCTCTTATTTAATAAAACAGGTAATACGATGCCTTCGTCATACGCAAGTTCACCATAACTCCCGCTATCGGCGTAACACAGAGATGCAATCAGCGTCATATCCGATTTTAAAATCAACAACGAACTGCAAGTTTTAGGACAACCAAACAAATGAATTGAAGATTTAATATTTTCTCGTTCTGAGCTTTAACCAAAAGTTAATTATCTTAATTTGAATTCACATGTACATATACTCTGACTGTTGAAACTTGTTCGCGCCGCAAAGAGTTTGTTCTTTTCCTGTTCAGTGAGATCGTACTTATATGTGCAAACTGAAATTGAGTAGAACTTCAACTTTATTTTCACAGAATTTTCAATACTGCTAGGAAAAATGACTGATACGCAAGCAGCCGGGTTATCTTTCTTGTAAAAGTATTCTACTTCAACCTTGCGGTCGTGGCTTTGCATACAACCTTTCTGTGATTTTTTAATGTCAAATGATGCCTGAAATTAAATATTTTGTAATTGATCGACCTTGCTGGTTCAACGGCAGAAGCTATGTTCGGATTGAGGATACCCTGTAGACACTCGGATGCTTCGGCAAAACATCCAAAAATATTCAAATAGCGAGGAAGAGAAAACTGCAGTTTTCAAGAACAATCTACTAGGACCGGATTGTTGTCACTCCTTCATGGCCAGGAATAAGCAGGAGAGCTGTTAGTTTCAATTAATAACGAGTACTAACGTTTGCGGTAAAAAATGAACTTTTTCAGATGGTGATAAAAAAACTAAGACAGATAATTGAGTTGGATAAATTTCCCATTATAGTGGTAATTATATTATCTTATTTGCATTCTACGCCCTTGCGAGCGGCCTTCCAAGAGTTAACCGGAACATTCGCCATGGCGGACAAAAACATGCTTTTGGGCATGTTTTTAAGCTCTTTCTTGGTTTTTTTAGTAATTCCTCCTCCGTTTTCGCGACAGAATTGTTGGAATAGATCTTGCGCTTCAAGTTTGCCCAGAAATTCTCAATGGGACGCAGCTGGGGGACGTTGGCCGGATTCGCCGACTTCGGTACCACATCGGGTTGCCACCTCTCCGGGTCTCACCCAAATTCTCCGGGTTTGGGAAGTGATCTCAGGGTCTCCGGCGAACGCGAATTTACTCCGGGAATTTTCTCCTGGGAGGTAGTTTCCGGGTCTCCGGGTAGAAGCAAAATTTCGCTGAGCCTTACACGTGAAACGAAGTCCGTCTAATTCCACCGGACCCGTTAACAGACGCAGGTTGATTTTATTTTTATTTCATTTTTATTTCATTTAGATTTTATTTCATTTAGATTTCATCTGACATCGTGGTCTTAATGATATGGTTCTTAGTACTGAGTACTATTATTAACAGTAGTACTTCACAAATTATTAACAGTAGTTGGACTATGCACAGACACTTATCGACAAAACTTATAGCAAGCGTAAACGACTTTTATTGCCCGAAAACAGAACGAAAACAGTTTGAGAAGTAGAGCCAAAAACAACAACACAATTTACTCTCACAAATCACAACAATGCAGGTATACTTATACTTACTTTTTTGGAGGCTCGACTGCGCCAATACAAAGGTTCGGCTGTTCATCGATTCAGGTGCTCAAGTTAACACAGTCACGAAAAAGTCCTTCGATAACATACTAACCAATCTTGAAAACAAGAACAAACTTCTTGCGGATACTTTCAACAGCGATGGACGCAATGGCAACTCTAGCAAAGCAGAAGAGGAGAACGCGAGCGGGACTGAACGACACACAAACAAGGGGAAGGACTATGGATGGCGCGGAGGGCCCTATCGATTTAGCAACGGATGTTCAGGGCGGAGGAACTGGACATGCTGCGTGCAGGCGGTCGGTACCGGGGTTGTGCATGTTATGCTTCATCATTTACTCAACCGGACCCAATGCAGGCTGCAGCCGATAACGCGCTGTCTGCTAGTGGACTACCTAGTGGATGGATAGCGTAGAGACAAATTCTCAAGCATCCGCTTGCACTCCGGAACACGACAATATCCACATAAGTGGCAACCCTAGTACCACATCGATATTCAGCCGTTCCATCTCCTCTAACGATCGCTTCGAGTAGTGGGCCGACGCCAAATCTGGCCAGAACACCGTGTCTTCGCCCTTATGGTATTTCTTGACGCAACTTCTGGCAGGCACTTCGTATACTATAAATTTCCCCGTTCACGGCCAGCCCGGAGCGAAAGAAGAGCGGCTTTGACATCCCCTTCTCGCTGATTGTCAGCCACAGCCGCACCTTCTTGGAGGACTTGGTCTGTGAAACAAACTTCACCTCGGTGCTTACTTTCTTCGTGGGGGAGGTAAAATACGAAGTGCCCTGCTAATTGTTGCCATCCAGGGTGAGATAGGTCTCGTCGTCCATCAGCACTGCCACGTCGCGATTCGCCGGGAAAACTGACTTGACCATCTTATTCAACCGCTGTTGCTGCGTCATTGCCTGCAGCTCCGAGACCAGTGGACGGGACTGCCGCTTCCTGACATGTATGTCCATGTTCTCCAGATACTTTTTCACTGTTTTACCGCGTGCACCAACCTCCCGGCCAAGTGCATGCAGCGATTTAGCCACTTCGGTCGGTCTTCCTCTTCAGCATCCTTTGAAGCTTTTTGTCGCTCAGGGACGTTGGCCGTCTTTCGATGCTCTGATCGTTGTCCAATAGAGTCAAGATGTAGTAGATGCCGGAACGGGCATACCCGGCGTTCACAAAGTACCGCACGATGTCCGTTTTTTGACGCGGCGAAGTACCGTTCTTTGAACGCGCACACTTCTGAACGGAGTAGCTTCGCTTTTTTCGCCATCACAGTTAGAGATTAGACTGATAGGGCTGTCAAATTTTTTTGCTAACTCATGGGTTACTATGATTGATGATGCATGTGTAGTTTCATCAGTGCGATTAAAGGTAAACCCATGAAATATCGGCAATTTTTGTTAATTTTTTTTACCGCAAACGTTGCGATAGATTGCAGAGAGAACTCCAAGGTGTTCCTGCTGTGAATGTAGTTAACTTGGATGAAATAAATTTATGCGATGATCCGCGAGAGAAGGCTATAAAGTGACGAGGCAGATGATACTAAAATTTTCTAATTTATTGAGAACCATGTTAATTGTGGCCGTCATTGTTTGGACATGGCTGATTAAAACCCGGTTTCAATAGCATCCCTTCTGTTCAGTTTCTACATAACATTTTTGTTTATTACCTTTTAAAATGAATTATATTACTATTCAGTAAGCATACTCAACACAATTGGATGTTAAGTCTAAAATAAAAATATACTGACTTTATCGACAAAATTAACCGTTTTTTTTAATTCGAACTACGCGCTACGCTTTTTAGTTCTTAGCCTTAAATTACAATATTACACGCCACTAAATAGTCCGTTCCGAATGTTGAAGATCCGCTCGAACCGGACGCTGAAAGTTTCGCTTCATTAGATATACTTTCAAATAATTTCTAAAACTAGTTTTCATGTATTTCCGTACATTAACGCTGAACTGAATTCGTTATTATTTCAAATGCACATACGTTTTCGTATGCTATACCTTTTGAATAGACAGAATATGATAGCAGGAAACTGGCAGGCGCTATATTTACAATTATCTGCGTATCACCTAATGTAGTCCCCCGTCGTACGTCGAGTGTCGCATCGATGATCCAGAGGAGCCGATAGTTTCGATGGCGTGGGGCGATTCACGATAGCCCTCCCGACGTGATTTTTTCATGGATTGTGAGGGTGGAAGGGGAGGTGGGAGTGGTGGCTGTGGATGATGTTGATGGTGTTGACTATGCGTATGATGGTAATGATGCTGATGACTATGGTGGTGCGATCGCATATGGGACGATCCGCTGGGTGGGATCGGCGGTGCTCGGTATGAGCCTGAAGGGGGCGGCGGTATGTTTAGATTGTGATTTGTATTAGTAGAATTATTGCCACCATTCGGAGGCGGCGTTGCTGGAGCATACGTAGCAGACGACAAACCAGAACCATTAGAAGAAGGCGTGTTCGAAGGTGTAGAACTGCCACCAGAAGCACGAAAGGGCAGCATTGGTGGTGCATCGCTAAAATCAATCATCTGCACTGGAGGCGGGTTAATGCAACGAGGTTGCATTAGTTCCGGAGGCGGAGAACCCGACGGAGGCGGGGGCGGAGGCATGCTATCCAACTCCGGATCAATACGTTCCTGTTCTTGAAGTTCTAAGTCCTGCGAGAAAGAAAAGAATTGTTTGATATTGCTCTAGTTTAAAATATGCATCTCTTACTGGTAGCTTAAGTCGATCGATCAGACGCTTTCTACCGGTTGCTTTCAGTGTTCGTTTCCGCCGCAGTTTCTTACGCATTTTGGAAGCCGTTATCTTAGCTGGAGAACGTAGGACTTCTCCTCCAGAGGATGATTCATCTCCTGGTGCGACACCGTCTGCGAACAGAACTGATTTTCTCGCAACACTGAAATGAAATCGAAAACTTTAAACACTACGCAAAGCGTGAATAAAGTAAGGTTACCCACCATGCACCAGTTTTTGTGCGAAGGATACTTCGTTCGTATCCTCTGCTGAGGGCCGCAAGTAGTTCCTGGTGCTTGACGGCATCAAATTCTTCTTCTTCGGATGAACTATTGGTCGCAGTAGTTGCAGTTTCCGCCATCAAGCGTTTAACCTCCAATTTAAGCTTTTCCTTGCGCATTCTTTTTTCCATTCGTTTTTTCTCTCGTTCGACGCGAATTTTTTTCTTCAATTCTAGACGTCGTTCGTGTCGCAGTTTCAATTCCTCTGCCGTTAGAATCTTTGGCGTGAGGAGATTCGGCGTTTCTGACGGAGAAGTAACCTGTTGGAAGGGTGTAGATGACGCGGACACGGGCACCGGTGTTTGCGGTGGAGTAGCTTTGATGGACTGATTCAAGGAACCTGGAACAGGTGCTGGTACTGGCGGAACTGCAGTTGGAACAATTTCCAAAACGTTACCAACTTGTTTGACATGAGTCTTGGTAGGGTCCGTTATCGGCAACGGAGGTGGAGGAACTTGAATGTTTGGACTCGAGGGATACATGCCAGTTGGGTACATTTGTTGTGGATGAGGTGAAATTTGTTGTAAGCAACCTCCATGCGGAGTTCTAATCCAACCAGGTTGCGGCGCGCGAGGATTGGGATAGAATTGAGGTCGAGCACCTTGTCCATAGTTGTACTGCGATGGTGACGGAGGAGGTGGCTGCGTTGGAGGTCCACTATGAAAATCTGGAGGGTAGCCGTGCTGGAAGTGCTGTGGCTGAGAAGGATGCATCATTGGCCGCGGACAATTAATGGGATTCGGGTACGGCTGTGTTGGATATTGTTGTTGCGATGGTGGATGGCCATCATTGTGTGTCATTGTGAGTGGTTGAATACGCTGGTAATCTCCGTATTGGTTTGAGCCATGTGCCGGTATGGTATCGGGACGTTTAGGTGCCTCGATGCCGTTCATTCCAAGTACGATATTAATTCGATCATCCAGCGGAATGCGTTTTGGCGAATCACCACCTTCGGGTCCCTCAAGAACCATATCTTCCGGTCCATAGAATCCGTACGTTTTAGAGTAGATATTATTGTATGCGGAACTTTCGTTAAAGCTTTGAGCCTTACGTTTCTGAATTTCCAGGTCGGCATCGTTGATGGTGGAATCGGCGAGACTCTTCTTGTAACCAGCAACAGGAGATTGATCGCTGGGAGGTTTGAAACAAACGCCACTACCACCAGTACTGGTAACAACATCAATCTGATTTTCGCCTGGGGGTTTCTCTTTTGGAGACGGAGGTCGTTGGTAATAGGGAGATCGTGACCGACGCCACTCACGTTCAGTCGAAACTCTGCGACCTCGAGGACTACGATCCCGTTCTGGTGGACTTGGGGGTCTGCGAAGTAGTGTCGGACTCAGGCTTCGGGATCGTGACCGTGACCGTTTACGGCGAGCTGGCGGTGGACTTCTTAACCTTCGCAAAGGTGGACTACGTGAGTGTCGTAGTCGTCGTTCGGAGAACTTTCTCCGATCTCGCTCAAGCGAATCTCGTCGATCTTTGGACCTGCTGCGAATTTGACGATCTTTTGAACGATGTTTACTGCCAGTGTCTTTCGATCTTCTTGGACTGCGATCTTTGGACTTTCGATCTCGAGGGTGTTTTGAATCACGACGATCCCTCCGAGATTGATTATCCTTCGCTGCCGGTTCCGGTGGTTTTTCTGCGGTGTCCTGGGTAATAATTTCCTCCTTTGCATTCGTTTGCTTGTCATCTTCATCGTCATCCTCTGGACCTAGCAGAGCGGATGTCGTACCTGCTGGTACAATTTTGTTCTTCGATTGCAATTTGAGTTTGAACGGTGACTCTCGTTCTAGATTTAAAGGTTTGATAGTACTCGCCACAGACTCATGGCTGGTTGTTTCACTTAACGAGTCATCTTTGATGCTGTAGATTTTCGAAGAAGCCGGTAAACCAAAACCTGCTCTTTTCAGCATCAAATGTTCGGGAATAATTAATGGCGCTGGAGTGGAAGGCATTTGCGGCATTGAAGTAGAAAGCTCTTGAGGTATTGGAACAGGAGGCGCCGGAAGCACTGGTACAGGCAACTCAGATACCCGTGCTGCTTCCGGCATTAGATCTGAATCCAATGGCGATTGATCAGATTGAATCAGTTCACTGGCCAGTTTTTCTATATCTTCCGCTGAAATTATTGGTTTCAATGGCGTTTTCTTCCGCTTCACAAAAACTTTCTTTCTCTTTTTGTCTTTGCTAGAGCTGTCCGTTGATTCCGAATCCGAAGAAGTTGAACTAGAACTGGATGATGAACTGGAAGAGCTGGAGTCTGAGCTCGAGCTTGAACTGTCCGAACTACTGCTGGAGCTGGTCGTACTAGGGGATGCTTTATGAAGACTCTCTAACTCTAGGTCAGTTGTCATTTTACTCTTCTCCGGTGTATCAACAGTTGCAGGTTTCTGTGTATCGGTTGTTATTGATTGAACAAAGTTATGATACTCGTCAACCAATTTATCTGGTGTTTTTTCCGCAACCACAGGGGGAGATATCTTGTCGGCTTCCTTCATTAACGGAACAATTCCCTTCAATTGACCCACGCTTTCCAACTTGTTTTTGATTGATTTTATTTGATTCTGAATATTAAGTAGATCGTCCAGTGGAATAATCTGTTCATGAGTGCTTACGGGAATCAGTCTCTTTCTTTTGAGTTCTTCTTCTGTGGTCAGTGGAGGTTTTCCCTTTGTTTCTGGCTTCGGAGTATCCACCGATACTTTACTGGTGACTGAGACTAGTGGACTAAACTCATCGTTTTCCCAATTCGACGCATAATCGTCGGTGTCCGGAGAATCCGTTTCCTTTCTGTTACGATCTTCTAGTTCCGCTTTTTGCATGTCGGTCAAAGGCTTTGAATGTTTCTTGCTGCCAGAGTTCAGATCGTCTAAGAAGGAACAATTGAATTTCTTTCTAGCTGGTGTAGATTCTGTTGGCTTTAGCATCATTTCCGCAGCTTTCGGATCCGGACCTTCGTGCTCGGGTGTTTCCTGAGAAACCGTTTCCATGCCTAGAGCTTGATCGCGCTTTTTCTTCTCTTTTTCCTCATCAGTCAGAGGTTCTTGCTTCACAATACTGTAGTCTATTTGAATTTGTCCGAACTCTTTTTCATCTCCATCATCGTCTTTCTCAAGCTTGATCCTTCTTACGATAGTATCATGCTCTTCATCGTCTTCGTATAAAGATGTAGACGCATCCAACTCAGTGTCAGTATCATCGCACTCTGTTGGGTTTGTGTCCAGTTTTACATCTTCTGTATTTTCATTATTTTTTTCCTTCTCTGAGGTCGACTTACTACGTTTTTTATCTTCCTTGCGTTTATCCTTGGATTTTTTTCTATGCGATGATCCGCTTTTCCTGGATTTCTTCGAGGCTGTTTTACTTTTCATCTTTTTCTTTCGTTTCGAAGAAGATTGAGTTTCATTTTTTTTGTAATTTTTGTCATGCTTGTTCATTTTGGACTCTTCTCTACTTTGGTCTGAATCTCTATCGTCATCGTAGGCCTGTAATGCAGCAATAGCCGGTGTAATCGGGGCTTGTCGGAGAGATGTGGAATGGGCCGATTTGTTATCAATCACTCGCTCCCGCCAGCTTATGATCGGTGGACTAGTAGTGTACTTAATCGCAGAGAGCACAACTGGTGATTTTTCATGTTCCTTTTTTGTGGCCAGTGGTGGCGAGTGGCTAAGCTGAATACGGCGTCTAAGAACACTTTCCCCTGATTTATCTTTACTGTCCTTTTTGCTGATTGCATAGGAAGCCACTTTAACTCCCGCCGACTTTGCTCGTGTCTTGTCGCGTTCTCTCGATCGAGATCTACGTTTAGATTTTTCTTCATTCTTGTTTTTGTCGATGTTAGGTGTTTTACCGCGCTCTATTTTGGATCGGTTAGCGTCTTTTGGTTTTGAAGAGTTCTGCTCCTTTGGGATACCCCGGGGTGTTCCGCTTCTGCGGCTAACGCTTTTTCGCTGTTCGATACTTTTCGATCTTCCGTACGTTTGCATCTGGGAACGGTCTCGCTCTTTCAGTTTAGATAAATCCTTGGATCCCACCTTCTCGCGTTCGTTACTCCGTTCCTTCTTTCTTTTTTCTTTCGACCTTTCCACTTCCTTGGACCGCTTGGATTCTGTGGATTTCTCTTTGCTGGCGCTCTTGCTAGAGCTAGCATCTTTAGTGTCGGTTTTTCGCTTTTTGATAGGTGGTGTTTTATCACGGGATGGTGAAACCTGTGAAGGCAGTTCGGGCTGTACCGATGGACCTGGTGAAAGAATGTAATGTTGGAGATGACAAAGAAAATCCGATAAAATTATTTGTTAGTAAATCGGTAACGTTGACGTTTGATGCAGGGTTCGTCAATTTTCGTTTGACAACCTAATTCTGATTTGAACTCGGTTCCATTGGAAACTTGAAAGACTTCGATTTAGTCGTAGGTCTAGATTTTAGACCCCAAACGCGTTTTCAATAATCGATGCATGCTTATTGTAATATTTGTATGATGCTAATAAGAAATTGCCTGTTGTGAAAGCTATAAAAAATCAGTGAATGATTTCAAGGACGAATTTTCGCGTACAATGAACAAACCATCTATAACTTAAAGTTGATATCTTGGAGGAGAACGTGTTGTTATGTTTGTGACTCTCATCAAACTTACTTTTGTTTCTAACTATTTCAACTGACACTTATTACGGCTTAAATGCAAAGCTTGTTCAAGTAGCAAGATTGATTGGTAACGGAGGTTTACCACAAAAGATCAAAATAATGGTCGCAGTGGTACAAATCATATAAAAAAAAAAACGGAAGTTTTTTGTCGATGAATTATTGGGAAGTGTATTAATTTGCTTAATTTAATCGCAAACATTTAGGTACCTGTTATGGAAAAATCATAATATTTTAAGCTGTTTAGGCTCAATTATAATGGATACGTTTGCGTTGCGTTAACGTTAATTTGACAGAAAATGTATGAACTAACATTTGACAGCAAACGTAACCGCGACGTATCCATTGTGTTTGGGACTTTCATACGGAGAAAAGCATGCCTATCTCAAAATATATAGGATGTCGAACGTCTTCGTCAGTGGTTTTCTTCGGCCCCCTTTTGCATAAGATTGCTGCAGAAAAACTGCCGAAGAAAACCTATTATGATTACTAACTAATATTTACAAGTATTTGAAGTTGCTATAGTAACTTCGATGCTATGGACAAAATAGTTGAGTTACATTTTAAATCATCGCAACACAACTTAAAACAACATAGAATCACTATGAAAGTCTAAAATTTTTTTTTATTTGCCATTTCTCGTGATTATGAATGCAGGGTTAATCACTTATCTGTTCACTGAACAACTGTCGATCTTTTTTTTTACTCACATTCGTTCTGATCAAAATGAACGCAAGCTGAATGCGTGAGTAAGACCTTGTTATTCCTTTACAAGATGAGTGTGTGAACGGAGTCTCTTCATTTAAAAAACACTTGTTTAATAATCAAATCTAACCATCTCTTTTAGGTGATTTTCCACGAGCTGTTTCACGTCAAAAGCATTTTTTCAGCGATATAAAACTTTAAATTTTTGATTATTTAATAGTAATCATCCTCTATCGATCACAAACAGTTTAGCCCGATACTTTACAAACCAGCTTTCTGTTAAATAAATACTTCCCAGAATATTAATGCATCGATCCGAAAAAGAGTATTCTACGAGTAACGCATATCATCAACACCACTTACTTGAGGCACCACTCTTCTTTTCTTCCTTTTTCGCGGCGGATTGCTCAGCGGTCGAGTTTATCTCCGCCAACTTAACCTTCAGTTTCTCCTCCTTAAGAACACCCTTTTCCGCAATCTTCTGATCGCCATTTTTCTCTGTTGCTGCAATATTTTTGCTCACTGCTGGCGCCTTTTCCTGTATTCCAGCCGTCTTTGTTGTAACTTTCTCCGGAAAATCACTACCCTCCGGTTCAACCGTTCGATTAACAGTGGGCAACACCGGTGTAGCCAAACCATCGTCAGCCTGGACGAATTTCATGATTTCGATTGGCGTGAGATCTGTCGTCGGCAGTGGAGGGGTACACGAAGGTTCCCTCGTATTCGATGAATCGTCCTCGAAATCCATCGCGACGACAAATCGTCTGCAATCTAAACTGTATCGATACTAGAAGTGGTACGTTGGAGCAACACTTTAGAACGAAGCACGGACAATTTTCTTCTCCACCAGGGATTGAAACTACTGCACCACGACGACGTCCATTGTTGTTTTTTGTCTGTCACTTTTGAGGACCGTGAAAAATGAAGTTTGCCTGCCTCGCGTTAAGCTCTGGAGGGTTACTGTGTTGCCAAATTCTCTGAAAAAAAAAGAATTTTTGACGTTTATACTTTAAAATAATTTTATTTTAAAGACACGATTTAAATGTAAACAAAAACTTCTTTCTTGTCGAAACTAAGTTATTCGAAGACACAGCCAAACATATATTTTGAATATTTGAGCTAGTCTTGCAAATGTGCATTTGGTACAAAAAAGTGCATCGATTAACCAACTGATATCTAGTATTTGTTCGACAACACTTCATCTCACTAAATAAAGCACCCCATCAAACAAAACATCATGATTGTTTTGAGCACTAAGCACTCACATTATCATACAATCAAGAAAAAAAAAGATCTTGCCGAATCGAAGATAAAACAATATTTAGGTTGTTTAGCTTAACTACAACAATGTTCTTTACCGAGAACTGATGTTGCTTGTGTCAATCTGCGCGTAGAACAAATTTCATTAATTTTAATCGATTTATTTGGGAGAAAAATAAATTAAAAGTAACAATCAGCACAAAGCACAAGGCGACTCGATTTGCCACTTTTTCACTGATTTGACGCATGAATCGCACGAGCGCACACATGTGCGTTGATATAACACTCACACTAAGACAAGACGCGACAGCTGGCTTCTTATTTTTCTTTTCGTAACAGCCGTCATCCCCGACGAAATTTTTTTGAACGTTCCATACCGTTGATGCCAGAATGATTATTTTTAACAACTTCTGCAGGTCAATGAAAATAAAACATATTAAAATTGCAATATATAGGCGAAAAATACTCAATTCTTATTTATTATTTTATTTTATGTTCAATAAAGCATACTTCTATTATCAAATTTTTTCTTCCTAAGTTTCTTGGTACCCAAATTTTTTCTTTCTAAGTTTCTTGGACTTCAACCGAAATAGTAATAAACGATTAATCAATGCATTTTTAAAGTTATAACAGTGAAATACATTGACTCTCCAGCATCACTGCTTTACAGTGAAAAGTAACCTCGTTGTATTTTCTACGTGACGATTGCGTTATCGAATTCAGCCAATCAGCAGCCGGTTCAAATTGGTTGAATGTAACGGTGACCGGCTGTCACGTCTTGTCTTAGCACTCACATACTTGCTTTGACAGCTTGACAAACTTGTACGCCAGTGATGGAAGTGAAAGTGAAAATTTGGAAGTCGATAATGCAGTTTCCAACTATTCACGAGCATCACACATCGATATATAGATGGCAGGAAAAGATTCACATAATAGAAATGGGTTGTTTAGCCACAGAGAACAGACGTTCACCTTCTTTTCAAAAGATGTGTAAAAACTTGCAACCGTCATTTACCACTGAGAGCAAGCGCACCGGTGAGTTGCCATTTGAGTTGTTATTTTCACAACGCTGGCAGTTGCTATTTTGGATAGCAACCGATTTTCGCACCGGTCGTTGCTAATGGGGATTACCAATTCCACTATTTCTTTTTCACACCAGCAGTTGCCAATTTCTGAAGACCGTCACTAGCCAGCGTTGGCAAAATGTTTGTTTGTGATGTATTTCGAATATTTTTTTGCGGATCAAATAATAACCAACTTATCCGTCAGTCAATCGTTTCCGGAATGATCTACGTTCTTTCTACTTCATAAAAAGTTCCCTCCATTGCACATAACTTCGTTTTAACTTTGTTTCCGTTCTCCCAAGCTATCGATAGCATAATTCTTTTGCAGATTTTTTTACTTGTGCGTACATAAATTTTTTCATCCTTATATGTTTATTTAAAGTAATTCCGTAAAACTGGGCACGTTGCGCAACGTTGGCTTAAAGGACTATTCTACTGAAAGTTGGCGAACTGTCATTAGTTGTATTCTGTATTTCATGCTGTCTCGGTTCCCACAGTTTGCTATTATTATTTGAAAATTTGCCGCCAAAAAGAACTTAAAGATAGAACGCGTAAATTGTTTTCGATTATTTGATTGATTCTAGTGATGAAGAAAGTGATTTCGCAAAACAAATTTCCTTATACGCGATTAAGAAAATGGTTTTTGGAAAGATTCGGGGCGACTTTCAGCCTAGTAAATACCCAAAAAAAAAACGCCACGCGGAGGAAGGTGCCATCCAGCGTTTTAACAACGGTCTATACCGATGACCATTTCCTACGCCGCTTTCGAACGCATCTTAGGTTGTTTTTGAAGATTGAAACAGCGGTAAAGGAGAAAAATGGATTTTTATACAACGACCGAACGAAACGGGAAAATAGTTAGTAATACTCCCGAGCAGATTTGCTTAAACCCTCCAGGTTTATTTAACAACATTGGCCAATCTTGTGAGGATTTAAGCTTTCCGCATCGTTTAGGTTACAGACCAAAATGCCAACCAAAATGGTCATCTCAATGAAAAATCTATACAAAATGTTAGCCTGCCCGAAAAAACACCCTGTGCGAAATTTCAGCTCAATCGGAAATAAAATTGAGTAGTGGTTCACGCCGACACTTGCGTCCTACGACGTGTTTAACAAGCGCGGCAAAACACTTCGTCTTCCGAGGCCGACCAATTGAGTCCGCATTCAAAACACTCGTCATCTTCGTAATATTATTACGAAAATTCACTATCGAGCACAAAAAAAACAACAGTTTGACATTTCATCAAATAGCAACGATTCGGCTCGTTGCTATCGCGTTGCCAAATTTAATAACTCTCTACTACCCGAGGTGGGGATTGCTATTTCCCAAACCAACATAGCAACGCCCGGTGCGGTTGCCGCGTTATGGTGGGAGTTGCTAAACTAGCTTTAGAAACTTCAATTTAGCCACTGGTGGGCTTGCTCTAAGTGGTAATGCTCCCGCTATGTGGCGCTTTTGTCACTTACAAACCAAACACTGATATCGATAAAATATCGATACAGCAATATTTACAGTGCAACTGGGGCACCACAAGACAGATGTCGTTAGTGTATTAACGTATTTTGATTCAAATTTTTACGCACGATTTTCAAATTTCTTTATATGAACATGAATGTCTGTTCTCTGTGGTTTAGCGGCTCACGGATTTCCTATTTCTATATATCATTTGAAAGAGTGTAATTTTGTGAGCAATACGTGATTTTTCAAAACTTTATATCATTATCCTTCGATTTTTAAATGAAGAATAAAAATTCGCTCTAAATCGCTACAATGACAGTTGGTATATGGGCGAACTGTCATTGTAGGGATTTCGAGCAGTTTTGAATCGTGATTTGAAAAGCGAAGGACAATTTTTTTTTCTCGCTTATTTTCCGTCGGTCTAGTTCCGCCACTGTTGTGGCCAATCACCGACGCCCAGGGAGGCGACTCCACACCCAGGACCCTAACTCACGACCCGTTTATTAACGGACCGGCGCCAACGGCTTTTATTCCTCATGCGATGGAAGGCGTGATCCCAGAGGTTTTTCGCCTCAGAAAATCTCCCGGTGTCGGCTAGGATTGAATCTAGACCAGTTTGGGTTGGTTGTGAGTGGATCACGCTACCTCACAACCATCGACACCTATGTCGGCGGTGGGATTCGAACCCAGGCGTCGAGCGTGGTTGGCGGAGACGTTACCAACCACACTAGGCCCCCGCTCTAAGCGAAGGACAATGATAGATTTTTTTTAAATCACGTTTTACTTAGAAAATGCAGATCTTTCAGATGATATAAAAACTGATATAGCTAAACAATCTAATTGCTGTATGACCACATACATAAGACATACGTAACACTCAGGAAGAAATCTTCCAAAAAAGGTTGGTACAAAATGAACTACATGCTTCCAAAAAAGGTTGGAACTTCCAAAAAAGGTACCTGGAAGAAACGGATACGAAGCTTTGTGAGTGTCAAAATGAACCAGAATGAGCTGTCATTGACTGTCAATTTGAACCAAGGGAAAAAGGCATTTTTTTGTTATGAGCATTGTTATAACTGAAAGGTAAGAAATATTCATCGCAAACGATTTTTGTATTTATTGTCATTTTTCAAAATATTTTGGTTTATTTTCACGTAAAATAATAAATTTCATAAGCTTTCAGCAATAATCTTGTTAGCGTACTTCGATTATTAATCTTGCGCTTTTCTGGATTTAAGGCTTTGGTTACAATTTCGAACACACTTCATCACGGTCGAAGGTTGATTCTCGTTTCACAAAATAGTGAAAGGCGGGATTGTAAAATTTTTGCAACTGCACAAAACTCCGAAGAATCTACCTCAAAGGTTATGCTCTTGCACACATTTTTAGAAAATCTACGTGCGCAAATATATATAAACTCAAAATTCCGAAGGATCTTTTATACAATGGCAAATTGAAAAAACACAGACTCGAACAATTTGTGTTTTACAGACAAAGTTGCAAATCCTGTATTCCTCATATTACTTAAAACTTCGTTTGAGTCATGCATGCGTTACAGCAAGAAGATAGGGCCACGCTATCAAAAAACGACGCATGTGCGTGTTCTCTGTTTTGAGTGTAGTATTCGTTTCTCCCTCCCAGGTTGGTTCTAAATGAACTGAGGATACCACCCTCTGAATAAAATCACTGTTTGAGTAGTTCATGAAGGAAGTGTACCTGCGCAGCCCTGCATTTGTCTCGTTCCCACTCGAAAAATGCTGCATTGATTATGTGAAGAACTTCCTGACAGTCACTTATGGGATTTTCATTGAGGCTCGATAAAGCCGAAAAAAGAAAATTATTTCGTTCATTATTTGTCGAGTAGTTGGACAAGACGGGGTACGGAGTACAATGGGGCAACGTGTACCAGAAAAAATGCCAGTGTTACGTATGTCTTATGTATGTGGTATGACCGTTTTCTGGTTATATAGTTTTTTTCAAGATTAAACCACAGACTAACAGACATAACACTTCGAACAAATTTTCAATAAAATCATCGACATTCTTGGAAGCGGTGATCTTCAGTACATGACACAACTGTACTGTTATTTGAAAAAGACTGACATTAAAATTTAATATTCTTTTGTCTATTTGTCAGAATACTCGTATACGACGCTGGAGACACGAACACGAAGAGCCTACATCTATGTTTGAAAAACAAAAAAGAACACCAGTCGAAACACAAAAAGATCGTATATCTTAATTAGTTTTAAGCAAGAATTGTATCTCCCCTCCTCTCACCTTTAATCCCCACTGGCTCGTAGTTGGCCGCGAGAAATAAAAAAAAGTGTCTGTCGGCCAATCCCTGGCCAATGCAGAGAAATATAATCGCAGGGAATTGTAATCCGCGTTAGAAAACGTTAAAAATATACTTTGCTGTGAAAACGTGTATTATTCGTATTGTTGTACAAAAGAAAGAGAGAAAAATATGACAGGTCGACACGGGACCTTCTTTGTTCACTAGTAAAGAGTATGTGGTTATAGATGGGCGAAAAGTTCATCAGCGCACCGATACTGGAAATTTACCAACACTTCTCCTCGCTGATTACTTTTCTTCTCTCTTCTGACGTAGCCCAAGCATTTGCCTGAAATGCTGCATCTTCACTGATCCTAGTGGCTTGGTAAAAATATCAGCCACCATATTTTCCGTCGAACAATAGCACAGTTGAATCGTCTTACTAGAAACTAGGCTCTTGGCATGATGGTATTTCGTATCGATATGCTCACTTCTTTTATTCTGCCTCTCAAGCGACACAAAATCGATACAGCTACGATTGTCTTCATTGACCACTGTAGGAGATTGTTGTTTGTGTCCCAACTCCAATAATAGTCTTCGCATCCAAACCGCTTCCTGTGCAGCTTCCGAGAGAGCTACATACTCAGCTTCCATGGTAGATGTTGTTACACATCCCTGTTTGCGGCTTGCCCAACTTACGCTTGCTTTACCAATCTGATACACAAAGCCGCTGGTGGACTTCCTATCGGTTGTGTCTCCAGCCCAATCCGCATCACTGTACCCGATCAGTTCCAAGTTCTTCGTTGCATCACTGTTAAATTTCAGCTGGCAATCCTGCGTAGCCATTAAATAACGTACTACTCGCTTTAGTTCCACCCAGTCTCGCTGCATTGGTTGTTTAGTTTTTCTGCTGAGGATTGACACGGATGCTGCTATGTCTGGTCTTGAGTTAGTCGCTACGTACAACAGCGCACCAACCAGACTATGATACTGAACGTTATCTGCCAGTGCTTCTCCTTCTTGCTGTCTGAAATATCCGGGGTCTAGCGGATATCTAGATGTTTTCGCACCGATAAGCCCAAACCGATCCGCAATCTCTCGTATAAAACACTGTTGATTGATTGCGTAGAACCCATCCGAATCTTTTGTCACTTCGATGCCAAGAAAATGGCTCACCTCACCGAGAGATGAAATGTCAAAACTCTGTTGTAGTTGCCTCTCCAGTCGCTTAATTTGGTCTTCATCCTTACAAACAACAATCATGTCGTCCACGTAAATTAATAGATAGATCCACACGCCATCAGCTAGTTGCTTGGTAAACAAACAAGCGTCTGACTCCGATTGACGAAAACCCTAGGCCGACCAACACTTCCTTAACGGTTGAGTTCCAGACTCTTGCGGCTTGCTTGAGTCCGTAGAGGCTTCTGTTCAATTTGCACACTAGTTCTTCTTTGCCCGTTACCGAATAACCCGGAGGTTGACGCATGAAAATTTCTTCTTGCAACACTCCGTTCAAGTACGCGTTTTTAACGTCAACATGCCGCACTCTAAGGCCTTGGTGTCCTGCAACAGTTAACAATACCCTGAATGTCTGTTGCAGTGCTACCGGTGCATGCACTTCACTGAAGTCTTCACCAAATCGTTGCGCATAACCTTGAGCAACCATGCGTGCCTTAAAACGAATTGTTTGCCCCGTTGGATCCTTCTTTTCTTTATATACCCACTTCGATCCAATCTCGTGACGACCGGGTGGTAATGGAACGAGAGTCCACGTGCCATTCGATATTAACGACTGGTATTTTTCGTTCATTGCCTTTACCCACTCTTCTTTATTCACGCTTTTCATTGCATCCTTAAAATTCTTTGGTTCACACTCCTGAATTTTCGCAACACCTACCACGTAATCATCAAACCGTTTCGGTATAGCTCCGGCATTCGCCCGTTGTGATCTTCTCCCTTGCAATTCATCACTAGCACTACCAGCCTCGTTATATGTGTCATCAATATCATGGTATTCTTCATCTGACGAATTCATGTCCGAGGAAGAGTCACTCACTAAATCATGATTATCGCCATTTTCTCCACATTGCACATCACCAATTTCCCGATTCTTTATTGAATCTCCATCACTCACTTCAGCTTTCTGCCTTGAGCTATTGCTTGGCTCCTCCTGCACCTTCACGCCGAGCTCGAGAAACCTCGCATAACGACTTATGGTAATTTTTCCCGTACGCTTGTTGAGAAATCTGTACGCTTTCGATCCACAAGCATACCCTACGAAGGTCAACTTTTCGGCTCTGCTCTGCAACTTGCTACGTTTAACATTAGGCACATAAACGTACGCCTCACACCCGAAAACCTTTAGCTCACTCAAGTTAGGCTTCTCTCCACACCATAACTCCATTGGCGTTTTCTGTACAACCCGCGAAGGCAAGCGATTTTGAATGTAAGCTGCCGCCGCAATTGCTTCACCCCAGTACTGCTTTCCCAGTCCTGCATCCAGCAGCATACATACTGCCATTTCCTGCAAGTATCTATTCCGACGTTCAGCGACGCCATTCTGCTGCGGGGAATAGCCAGCAGTCAGCTGCATTTGAATACCCTCTTCGCGATAAAATTGTTGTAGCTCCTTGTTAACAAATTCTGCACCACGATCAGAACGAATTATTCGTGGTTTCTGCTGGAATTTATTTTCAACAAACCTGACAAAGCTTTTAATACATTCCTTTGCTTCCGCTTTATCTTTCAACAAATACAAAACAAGATAGCGACTGAAATCATCTATGAGCACCATAAAATACTTGTTTCCCCCAGGTGTAACGTTACTCATTGGCCCGCAGAGGTCTGTATGAATGAGCTCTAGTGGTTGACTCGCTCTAGTTCTGCTTGCTGTGGGAACGGCAAGCGCACCATCTTCCGTTCCAAGCAATGTTCACACACGACTTTCATATCGCAGTTCACTAATTTCATACCTGTAGCTGAGTTTTCCTTCTGTATTCGGTCTATAATCGTTGGATCCCGATGACCGAATCGTCTATGCGACGTATGCTGGCAATGCATAGTGTGACTACCACCTGCAGCTACTGCAACATGCTCCGAATTTTTCAACACATATAATCCACCATTACGTTCACCCACAGCGACAATCTTGTCAGACTCATCATGGATCTCAACGCAATTTTGCTTAAATATAACATTAAAGCCTTTATCGGCAATTTTACTCACCGACAGGAGTCCACTATCGAGTTCCGGTACGTACAGGACATTATCGAGACGGATATTCACCTGCTTTCCCGAACCATTGAAACCTGACACGGTACCAGCGCCATGCCCACCGGATTTAGTACACTTCCCGTTCGCCAACATAACCTGCACACTCGACGAATCGTCCAGGGTTTCGAAAAAACTGTCGCAGCTAGTCATGTGGCACGAAGCACCACTATCCACCGTCCAGAAATGATTTTGCTTCACTGCCGAACGAATAACATGAGTCTCCTCCTGCGCGAAAAAACTCACGGCTTCCGTGTTCGAGTTAGCCTGTTTCGCTTTCACTGGCTGATTATTGCTCCGACCCGAGCTGCCTGCGTTGTTTCCAGAAGCCCCTGGTACCGGTTGCTTATCTTTTGCCGCTTGCCACTTCCGACAATTCTTCTTGAAATGACCGGGCTTCTTGCAAAAGAAGTAAACAATGTCTCTGTTTACCTTTTGCGTTTTCAGTACCTGTTCGCCAACAACTAGTTTCCCTTCTCTTTGCAATCGCTTCTGATACTGATCCATCAGCTTTGACCGGACAAATTCCAACTTTATTTCTTCATCGGGTCGTGCCTCTAACGCCGATGCAAAACTATGGTACGAATCGGGCATACTGCGCATCATCGCAATTTTTAATTTTTCATCCAGATTCAGTCCGCAATTCTGAAGCCGCTCAAACACTGAGTCCATCTCAAGCAAGTGTTTTTTGACGTCACCGCCCTCCGGAAGCTTGGTGTCACACAGCCGGTTCAATAGTGACAACTGTGAAGTTGTCGACGACTTCTCATGGTATGCTTTCAAAGCATTCCATACCGCAAAAGCACTAGCACAATCTTTTATTATGGTGTACTGAGTCTGCTCAAGACACAAGCCGATCGTAGCGCGAGCTTTTCTATCAGCTTTTTGCCATACTGATGTCTTCGGTTCCGGTTTTGGTTGTGCAACGACATGCCAAAGGTCCTCTCGCACAAGAAACATTTGCATTTGAAATTTCCATGTAGCGTAGTTCGTGTTGTTAAGTTTAACTAACGAAAACTTTCCTAGGTCCGCCATTTTGCCACCACACAACACGCACGAACCGAACAAAACACCTAACGCCGTCGACCGAAAAAACTTTTCCGAATTTCGCGACAAAAACGCTACAATTCTCACGGTCTGATACTGGGACCAAAACCTGTCGGCCAATCCCTGGCCAATGCAGAGAAATATAATCGCAGGGAATTGTGATCCGCGTTAGAAAACGTGAAAAATATACTTTGCTGTGAAAACGTGTTTTATTCGTATTGTTGTACAAAAGAAAGAGAAAAAAATATGACAGGTCGACACGGGACCTTCTTTGTTCACTAGTAAAGAGTATGTGGTTATAGATGGGCGAAAAGTTTATTAGCGCACCGATACTGGAAATTTACCAACAGTGTCTCCCTCCATTTCCCGCTAATCTAGAATTAATAAAAAGTGTACTTGGCTCAGTTAAACTTAAAGTTGTCAAATAAACCATATTCAAATCAAATAATCGTTTGGATGATATTGCGACTTTTACACCAAATTGGACTACCTCGAAATACACGATTATCAAAGTCGAATCTCGCCCACGATTTCGCAGTGTGGGTGATAAGTATCGATACTAGCGATATCGAAACGCTTGACAGAAACATTTTATTATATAGACGAAAAAAATCTCTATCATGGCTGCTACCTCGGTAGGTTAATAAGAAATCACTCAAGCAATGGTAAGTGCTTGATACCTATATATATATATATATATATATATTAATAAAGTATACTTGAAACCGTGAGGTGGTATCGATACAATGACAATCGAGAAAGTATCGATACTCAGTATCACCCAATCAATCATGTAACACTTAGTTTTGTTTTAATATTCAACCTAATTTTCAACTAAAGCTGCCCAAAAATACATACTTAATGTTGCAAATGAAAAATAAAACAAACAATGAACCCAAAAAAAACTGCCACTGAGCTACTGAGGTTTCAAATTGATAGAGCGAAATAAGAAATTGGGCAATGAATGATTATCACCAGAGATGCCAGATGGTTTTGAAAAATGTCTGCAACTGCTCGACAAACCGGAAAAATGTGCTCGAAATCTGAAAAAAATCTCAAAAAAAATCGCTCGCGCAGGCAAAAGTCTGTAAAAAACTGCACACATTTTAAGAAAATCTGCGCAAATATAAGGAGACTCTGACAAAAATCTGCACAAACCGTGGAAAAACTGCAAATATCTGCAAATCAATAAAAATCTGCACACGGACTCCAAAAATCTGCGTTTTGCAGACAAATCTGCACATTTGGTATCCCTGATCTAAGACAAGACGCGACAGCTGGCTTCTTATTTTTCTTTTCGTAACGGCCGTCATCCCCGTCGAAATTTTTTTGAACGTTCCATACCGTTGATGCCAGAATGATTATTTTTAACAACTTCTGCAGGTCAATGAAAATAAAACAAATTAAAATTTCAATATATAGGCGAATAATACTCAATTCTTATTTATTATTTTATGTTCAATAAAGCATACTTCTATTATCAAATTTTTTCTTCCTAAGTTTCTTGGTACCCAAATTTTTTCTTTCTAAGTTTCTTGGACTTCAACCGAAATAGTAATAAACGATCAATCAATGCATTTTCAAAGTTATAACAGTGAAATACATTACTTGGTATTATCATGTACCTTGCATACTTTTGCATCATTATTTATGAACAAATATAATAGCTAAATTATGACTCTCCAGCATCACTGCTTTACAGTGAAAAATAACTTCGTTGTATTTACTACGTGACGATTGCGTTATCGAATTCAGCCAATCAGCAGCCGGTTCAAATTGGTTGAATGTAACGGTGACCAGCTGTCACGTCTTGTTTTAGCACAGAAGTCTAAATAGTCATGCAAGGGGCAATAACAGTACTTTACGTTAGTAACATCCCCATACATTTCGCTTGAAGCCGATTTTCTCTGGCTCGATTACCCGTCAAAAGGCTGTCAGTGCTTGCGAAACAGCCGATTGAGCACCGTTCATGCGAGATTCACTGTTGCTGCAAGTGGTGTGAAGAAATGCAGAAAGCGAAAAACGATTGTTTTGTTTTGAACGTTTCATGGATTTTGTGCATGACATAAATGGTCACGTTCAAACATGTTTCAACACGTTCCGGATAGCCCTACATTCAATATAGTTAAAGGCACGCAAAAAAATCCGTACAGTAACACAGCGGCACAATGAACGGAGCTTATGACCATATTTCCAACAGTAGCGCCATCATCATCGGCGGCGGCTTCAGGAAACTGTTGCCATGACATCGGTCTGGTTTCGCGCTGCGTCATGTATTTCGACATCAGCGCTAGCATTACTGCATGTGTCAAATGGGGAACTACAAAATATGTATGAGATTGCATGACAGCGCCATGACGACGTTTTCGCGCGATGATTGTTATTCGATTGAAAATTTGAAATGAACGTTTTTTTTGCGGCAATGGAGCTAGGTTCCAGTGTTACGTCTGTTAGTCTGTGATAAAACTATTCAGTTCCTAGATAAGCAGTGTTGGAAGTGTGCCCATTTTGTTTGAGGCAAATATGGTAACAAAAGATCCCGAGCATTAGAGTCGATTTGTAGCGATTCGACTTGAAAATTGTCACGATAATCATGATAATCAGACTAACAGACGTAACAATAAACCTAGTTCCACAGACTAACAGACATAACACTTCGGACAAATTTCCAATAAAATCATCGTTTGAATGATTCCAGTACTTACGTTAGTAACACTCATGTATTTCGACATCGGCTCTAGCGTTACTGCATGTGTCAAATGACGAACCACAAAATATGTATGATAATCAGGGGAATGGCAACATACTATCTCTTTCTATGTTAAATGAGTGAAGAGTCTTCCCGACTAAAGTGAAAAGTATAGGTAAGTTTTGCTGGGCGCCTATTTATTTTTAAATAAAGGCCCGATATGTTGGCTACTGTCAAACGTGTAGAGTTTAGATAGGGCTCCCCTTGATAGGGTCCCCTTGATGATAATGCATGACAGCGCCACGGACTGTTATTCGATTAGAAATTTGAAATGATCGTTTTTTTGTGGCGATGGAGCTAGGTTTCAGTGTTACGTCGTATCGAACATCTGAAAACGTCAAACCTGATACGAAAACGTCAAACCTGATACAAAAACGTCAATGTCGGTCTGATTGTTTTCATTATTTGCTGTTTCAGTTGGGGCTTAGCCCTTGCGTTTCTTAGGTGGACACAATGGGTTATTATCCAAAAAAAAATGATGTAATCTAAGTGAAAAACTCTTCTTAATTCATGTATGAGCTTTCCGTTCAAAAATAAAAGGAACGACGAGATTTCTGTATCTACAGCAAATACAAGCAAGAAAACAGAAAAGATCAAAAACATTAGATTTGACGTTTCTATGTTGTACTCGATGTTATAGCTCATAGCACATTCCTTCGGTTATTCATGTTCATATAAAAAAAATTGAAAATCGTATGTAAAGATTCTAATCTAAATGCGTTAATACAGTAACGACATCTGACTTGCGGTGCCCCAGTTGCACTGCATAAATATTGCCGTATCGATATTTCATCGATATCAGTGCCTGGGTTTATCATCAACGCGAGCGCCACATAGCGGAAGCATTACCACTTACGGTTAAATGACGGTTTCAAGGTTTTACACATGCTCTGAAAATAAGATGAATGTCTGTTTTCTGTGGTACTAGTGTTACTATCGTAAAGTAGTGGTATCATCCGATGTCTGCTAGTCTGTGCTAGTAGTTTCAATGTTGCTCCCCATGTTTTGGAGGCTTTTTTTTGAAATAAAGTTAAAGAAAGTTTCCGGCTCTGCCGAAACGAAATACATGGTGGCTGGTAGAGAGCGTGGTAGTCCGACAGATGTTGGTGTTGAGGTGGTTTTAGATGAGGAAACCACAGAATAACAGACGTAACACTGGAACCTAGCTCCATCCCCACAAAAAACGATCATTTCAAATTTCCAATCTAATAATAGTCATCGCGCTGTCATGTAATCTCATATATACTTTGTAGTTCCCAATTTGACACATGCACGTACGCTAGCGCTGGTGCCGAAGTACACAACGCAGCGCGAACACGGCAGCAGATGGTGCTAGTGTTACTGACGTCAAGTACTGATATTATTATTGAAAATTTGTTCAAAAAGTTTTGTCTGTTAGTCTGTGGGGAAACTTTTGAAGTAGTCGACGAATTTATTTATCTGGATACATTAGTGACATGTGCCAACGAGGTTAACCGTGAGACAAAAAGGTGGATAGCAGCTGCAAACAGGGCTTTCTACGAATTACGTAACCAGCTGAGGTCCCGTAGCCTGCAAACCCGTACTAAACTTGCACTCTACAAAACACTAATTCTACCCGTGGCGCTCTACGGCCATGAAGCATGGACGTTTAAAGAGGTCGATCGACGAGCTCTTGGTGTTTTTGGGCGTAGGATTTTGCGTTCAATCCTTGGCGGACGCAGACGCATGAATCATGAAATGTACCAGGTGTAAAAATTGGCGGATATAGTTAAGCGGATAGAACACGGCAGGTTGCAGTGGGCTGGGCATGTAGCTAGAATGCCGGAAGAATGACCAGCGAAGACTATATTCAGCAGAAATCCCGATAGAGGCCATCGACTCCGAGGTAGGCCCCGCACTCGTTGGATGTGTGCTGTCGATGAGGATGCCCGCGAGACGATAGCAGCCCGAAACCGAGTGACATGGCGACGTATTCTGGATTCGGCATTGGATCGATAATCGGTCTGTCGCCGTTAAAGTAATGTAAAGGAAGTAAAAAAGATTACCTGAACATTGAGATCTGTTCGATGATGGAGAAATCAGGAAAAAAATTCTCAAAAATGAGTTGTGTTTCAAAAAATTAAACCAACAACACAGAATGAAAATGGAAATTTTCAACCAAATCAAACATGACAATTGAAAAAAAAAAACATTAAAACTGGGACATTTTTTCTGGAACTGCTGTCATGAGCAGCGGGCACAAATGGGATTGAGCACAGGACATGAGATTATTGTCAGTCACTGTTACTCGGTATACACTGTAAAAAATCAACACGTTACTGCCAAGTGGATTCCACTTACTTCTGTGCTAACAGATGAAACATTTCATATCTACGTGGAATACACTTGCGTTTCAGTTCACAGTACGAAATCAAGTGTCTTACACTTCGGTTTGCCATGTCATGCATACAAAAATCAATCATTTTACACTCAAATTTCAATGCTTACATACGTCAAATGCCAAAACACGTTAAAATACCTTGGATTCCAATAAAAATCGATATTGGTCGACATAACAAAGTGATTAGGTTCGTTTATTGACATTCATATGTAAAGAGCATTAGGGATTAGCGTGCGTTTTATTTTCAGTGTAGGGATGTCAATGGCCCGGTTAAGCATGGATTACAGTGCCAAGCGAAGTGAAAAATTTGACAAGTGAAAAAGCGCGAATTTTCGCGAGTGAAACTAGCCGTGAAACCTGGTTGTGGAACACGCAGGTATTTCGCCAGCTTGCAATTTACAATTCGAGCGAAGCGAATTTCAGAAGTTCACAATTCGACAGCAGTGAAAATTGGCCGAATTTGACAGAAAATAAAAGCGCTGAAAAGTCAAGTTTTCGTTAGCCCGACTGAAAAAGATGCGATCCACAACCTTCGATTTCGTTAGTTCTTATTTGTTTATAGTTCCAAGCGATGTGAAATTTCGGTAATTTGCGTTTTCACGCTCGTATGAGATTTTCACTCCGCTTGGAACGCTAAACAGAGCTCGAAGAATAGGCTCCAAATCATAGAAATGACTGGTTTGACGGCGAATGCAAACAATTAGTGGAGGAGAAGAACACAAACGTGAAACGATACCGACAGGCATGGAAACTCAGTCCTCCAAAGGAAGAAGCGCCGGCAAGAGGACCGAAATCGCATAGTGATTGAAGGGCTGTACCAAGCTAAAGACACTCGGAAGTTCTACGAGAAGCTGAACAGCACCCGTATAGGCTACGTGCCGCAAGCCGATATGCGCAGGAGCATGGACGGCAACCTCCTTACGGAGGAGTGTGAAGTGATCAAAAGGTGGAAGCAGCACTTCGATGGACATCTGAATGGCGATGCTGTAGAGCGCAAGGACGGTATGGCAACTGATCTTGGCGCACGAGCAGAAGACAACAGGACTCCAGCCCCCGACCTTTTGGAGATAAAGGAGAAGATTGTCTGGTTGAAAAATAGTAGGAGGGTGGTTTCAAAGACACGACCGCATGACGTAGGACTACGGTATTTTTCTAATTTTTTTATCTAACAGTGCATTCTTATTTGCTGACATTAGAGCGCTTTGATCAATAATTAATAATTAATATAAATAAAATATATGAATGAAACCTTATTTATATTGGCATTCCACTTCGCAGGTATTCGAATTAGAAAAGCAGTAGCCATGTACTACTAACAGCCACCAGCATTACGGGTGAAACCGGCACGAGATGACCGGTAATATTTTGTCTTTCCTCCTTTCAGCTGCTAACACCTAGCGTCCGTATGTCACCGGTACGGTTAAGTAATGAAACTGATGGGGTGAAATGAAATGTTCGAATGGTACCTTTTTTATCAAGGCTTCGTCAGTTAGTTAGAAACAAGGAAGAGTTAAGCAGAAAATGGAATGGCAAGGAAAGAGAATTTTTCTTGAAAGCTACGCCGGCCGCTGTCGTAAAATTCACACAAAAAAAATGCATATTTGCAAGGCTTTTTCCGCCAACAGCAGCATTTTGTAAAACAGAAAATTCAATTAGCCGCTTCTATTACAACACTTCGAGGCACCAAAAGGTGCCAGTTTCCGATTATTCTTGTTTATGGTTAGTCCGAACAGAATTCCTGCCATTTTAGTATTTTGCAGTAGCCATGTACTACTAACAGCCACCAGCATTACGGGTGAAACCGGCACGAGATGACCGATACTCTTTTGTCTTTCCTCCTTTCAGCTGCTAACACCTAGCGTCCGTATGTCACCGGTACGGTTAAGTAATGAAACTGATGGGGCAAAATGTTCGAATGGTACCTTTTATATCAAGGCTTCGTCAGTTAGTTAGAAAGAAGGAGGAGTTAAGAAGAAAATGGAATGGTAAGGAACGTAAATAAGCATCGGAAACAGAAAGTGACTATCTGGCGGGAATAATGGGTGCCCGCGCCACCAAGGATATTATGAGGCAAGGTGATGGTCTCAGGTGCTTACTATTCAATATTGCCCTGGAAGGTGTGTTTAGAAGAGCGGCGATTAACACGAGTGGCACGATATACCAAAAGTCAGTTAAACTTTTTGGCTTCGCCGACGATATCGAGATTGTGACTGGGACCTTTTTGAAAATATCAGTTGACGTACTAAAGGCCGAAGCTAAACGGATTGGACTGATCATTAATGCATCGAAGATATGAAAGGATGAGAAGACAGTGCTAACTTCCTACCTCGAGTTAAAGTTGGTGGTGATGAGAAAACTATCGACAACGATACCAGCAAAGAACTCAACGGCGCATTATGGCAGGAAATCGGCATACTTTGGTCTCCGGAGGACGCTCCGTTAGTTAACCATATATAAGACGCTGATCAAAGTGGTAGTTCTCTACGGGCATGGTCTATGCTTGTGGAGGACCGACGCGACCTTGCGGTATTCGAGCGGTGTTGCGTACCGTCTTCGGTGGACTGCAGATGGAGAACGGAACGTGGTGAAGGCGAATGAACCACGAACTGCAGGAGTTGCTTGGTGAGCCATCTATCATCAACACTGCCAAGATTGGCAGGTTGCGGTAGGCTGGGCATTTCGTAAGGATGTCGGACGACAGTCCGGTAAGGATGATTCTTGAAACCAATTCATCAGGGACGAGAAGGAGAGGTGCATAGCGGGCGACCTATGGAACCTATGGAGACTGCAGATCTGGCGAACTGCAGCCATGGACCGAGTGGAATGGAGACGACTCTTCTGTACAGCAAAGGCCACACAACGGCTTGGGACTGTTTGGTAAGGCAACAAGTTTCAAGCGATTTTCAATTTTGTCTAATACACTTCTTTTAGGATAATTCGAGCATGAATGCATTGTTTTTTCTCTAACAACAATGAAAGTTCTTGACTTGTCGCCAATAATAAATTATGAATCAGTCTTTTGAGTCTACTGTTATAATCCGAACGATGATTTTATTGAAAATTTGCTCAAAGTGTTACGTCTGTATTCTTAATATTAATTACTATTCCGAAAAACAAAAAAGATGAACTTATTGGCCTCTATTACAGAAGCCCGTAGTTACCCGTAGTCACTGACGAGGCGAGTAAAACGTTGTATTATGGAACGCGAGTAAAATTTGGCTGATGACAGCTGAGTGACAGACAAGCTACTCGTCAAAAATCCAACCGACTCGCCATCTGCAATGCCAAAATTGGTCAGACGACTAACTTGCCGCTTGCCTCGTCTTCTAGGGGTCATAGTTCGTATAAAAATTTGTGTTATCGTTCGACGTTTCAAATTTCAATTGGGGAATGGCCTTAATCGAAGATAAATCTGATTAAAACTAGGTTGAACACGGCTATGGAGAAAGAAAGGCTATCAAATTGGGTTGTTTAGCTATTCATGGATTTCTGATTTATATATATATCAGCTAAAGGAGTGTTATTTTCTGAGCAAAACCTTATTTTTTTTCAAATTTTATATCATTGCCCTTCGATTTTTAAATGAAGAATAAAAATCGCTTTAAATCGTTTGGATGACAGTTGATGCATGGGTGAACTGTCATTGGAGTTAATTCGAGCAGATTTCGTGCAGTTTTAATTTGTGATTTGAAAATTATAGGAAAACGATAGATAATTCACGAAAATCACGTTTTGCTTGAAAAATGCAGCTCTTTCAGGTGATATAAAAAACTGATATAGCTGAACAACCCAATTTGGTATTTTTATGTTGCGAATACGATAAAGTGGAGCAATTGGCTTTTGATTATATCAGCGTTTCTCAACCTGGGGTACGCGTACCCCTAGGGGTACTTGAAAGTCCTTAGGGGGTACGCGAAATAAAAATCAGTAATGGCGGACAAAGCAAGTTTTCTTTATGATACTCCATTTGTTATTCAAATTTCCCCTTAAACATGACTGTAGTGATTAAACAAACCATAGTTAAATTTAAAACCACAACAAGACTGCCACAACATGATCTACCGCTACTCTCTCCCACTCTACGAGAACATTCCAAGCCAGGGGGTACAATTGATTTGGAAAATATCGCTAAGGGGTACGCGGACAAAAATTGGTTGAGAACCGCTGAATTATATAATAGATAATTTTTCTAGCGAGGACCTCATAAAGAGTATTTTAAAAATTTCCGTCATGATATAGTAGATACTTGCTTCCTGTCCTGTAATAACAAAAGCTTGAGCAGCACTTAATTTTGCAATATTGTAGGTATGACCAAACTTCATACAAACAATTTTTTCATTTTATGTTTGAAATTCGATATTTATTATACGCAACAACTATGAAGCAAGAGGGCCAATTTTTCAAATTGAAAAATTTGATTTAGGTATCTCTTTGTACCTAATGGTGCATATTCTCTGCTATTTTTTTTGCTGAATTGACATATCATATACACAGAATGGACTTCGGGGCTAGCAGAATTTTAAACATTTTGGATCTGGCACGGTCGAACAATTGCGCAAAACTTTCTAGCGCTGACAGGATGCAGGAGTGTGGGTAGAAAAATACTGGAACCCGGTTGGATTCGACTGTCGTTCATTTTGTCGGCGTGCAAACAACCGCTTCCTCTCATTTTATCGTTTATTTGATCATCTGAAACATTCAATGCGATGAAGCGATGCTCTGGGCATGGCGGGTCGATGTGGGTTCTTACCACAATTCTTTAGGTTTCCACTGTTGGATGTACATAATAGTGTGTTGACTTGTGGCAGGTGTTGCATGATTTTTGTTTCTTTCTATTTGCTTTTCTACAGCATACCGCTGGGTTCATTTAGAATGAGTCAAGCTGAGCTTTTTTTTCAAATTATAAGAATCAAGTAATAAATTTACGAATGCAACATATTGTACATACCTAATTAGGTGGGTAGTATTTGATGTCCCTCCTGCTTAACCAAAATCGAACTGACTATTCATGATACAAAAATGTTTCTTCTAATTTCTCAATAGTAATTAGAAGTATAATCACATTTTTTTGGTGCTAGTCATCTTTCAAATACAATGGAGTTACCTGCTATAAATTGCCTGAAGAATCCAGTCGTATGTGCAGTTGTACCGCTTTCTTCAACTATTGGTGAAAGGAGTGACTTCACTGCACACGCCAAAATGGGTTGACTTGACTCAATTCGATTATGGTTGCCGGTACGGAACGTCTCGATCCGGCAAATAATCGGTCCATCGTTCTCGACAAGTGAGTAGTTGTATATTGACCGTTCCGATTGCAGAGAAAGAATTCGTTCATGCAGCATTTCGTACGTTGCTGCTGTCACATCCGTGCTTTTGTCGGTGACAGTACGGTTTACCAGAGTGTGGAATGCGGTTTCTGATTGTTCGGTCTGGCAATTTTGTGCTGATTTTCTTTTCTTTTTATATAGTGGTGACCCGATTCGGGCGGATGCCGGAAGTATTGAGTTGAAGACGGTAACGAACAAAAAATGAGTCCGGTGTGATATTAATTGCATCGGATTATTTTATTTTTTTTTCTAAAATTCATAATCCTTTCTAATTTCGAGAAGAAAAGTCAATGCAAATGTAATCTTACAATGATGGATAGAAAAAATACAACATACATAATTAGATTTTAATAATTAGAGTTCAAATATTGTGTTTATTTCTAAATCGAATTTAACATGTAGAGCGTTGTTGAGAATACAATCTGAGCGAGAGAGAGAGAGAACGACAGATATAGTGATATAGAGTTAAAAGAGAGAAAGAGAGAGCGAGTTAGAGAGAGAAAAAGAGAGAGAGAGAAATAGAGTAAGAGAGAGAGAGAGTGAAAGAGAGAGAGAGAGAAAGAGAAAAAAGAGAGAGTTAGAGAGACAAAAAAGAGCGTTGGAGAGAGAAAAATAAGAGAGTTAGAGAGAGAAAAAAAAGAGGGAGTTGGAGAGAGAAAAAAGAAAGAGTTAGAGAGAGAAAAAAGAGAGAGAGAAAAAAGAGAGAGTTAGAGAGAGAAAAACGAGAGAGTTAGAGAGAGAAAAAAGAGAGAGTTAGAGAGAGAGAAAAAGAGAGAGCAAAAAAAGAGAGAATTAGAGAGAGAAAAAAGAGAGAGTTAGTGAAAAAAAGGGATTGAGAGAGAAAGAGAGAGAGTTAGAGAGAGAGAGAGAGGAAAAAGAGAGAGTTAGAGAGAGAGAGAAAAAGAGAGAGCAAAAAAAAGAGAGAATTAGAGAGAGAAAAAAGAGAGAGTTAGTGAAAAAAAGAGATTGAGAGGGAAAGAGAGAGAGAGAGAGAGTTAGAGAGAGAAAAAAGTGAGAGTTAGAGAGAGAAAAAAGTGAGAGTTGGAGTGAGAGAGAAAGACATAGAGAAAGAGAGAGAGAGAAAGAAAGAAAGAAAGAAAGAAAGAGAGAGAGAAAGAGACAGAGTGAAAGAGAGAGTGAGAGAGAGAGAGTAGGTGAGTGAGAGTTACAGTGAGAAAGAGAGAGAGAGACAATGAAAGAGTGTGTGAGAGTGTGAGAGAGAGATAAAGAGGGAGGATCTAGCTCGAAGTTACGAGTGTAAATCAAAACCCATTCGTGACGTTGAACAGGCTGAAGTCATGGGCTTCTAAATCAGATGTACAACTTTAGCTGGGAAAGTGTAACACAACACCCATGTCTATATATTATATTTTTTCACAAATCAGTTTATGTTGTTCGTTAGATATCGTGGTTCATTGCTGAGATCTTGCATTTATTAAGCAAGTTGGGAAAAAGACAATTATCTGCTATAAAAGGCATATATGGTGTCCTACAGTTCCACAGGACATTTTTCACAAAATAAGATGGAACGCCAAACTAGATTCGATCTAATCTGAGCGAAAAATCCCGCGCAGTTCGAAATCACGCAACGTAAAATATATTGATAATTGAATCAACCAACGAATGGTTTCCCATTATTTCAACCAATCCATTCAACCCCACCAAAGCCATTTGGTTGCTGTGAAGTTTTCAATCATCCCCTTCGCACTTTTCCCTTGCCTTGGTTTGCTTCCGACTAGTGCTGCTGAGAAACCACCCAAACCATAAAGGGCTCTTTCGCGTCTCGTGGGACTGACCGTTCCAATTTATATCAATTTCAGTTGTCACCCTGCAGTTCAGTTAACCTGCCTCCAACAAACTAACCTCACAATATGCCAGACACATAACACACAACCGGTGGTGATGGGAAAGAGCTGTGCCGGAAGCGACCAACTTCAACAAAAGGAGGCGAAAAGGCTATCGGTCCCCATCTGGTTCGGTGGCCCACTCCTTTTACTGCGACCGTCACGTCACTTGAGCAAACTGAATGTTCAGCATGGTCTGATTTTCGTACGCATGGGGGTCATCCGAGTCAAAGAATTGCCGTACTTTGCATAAGCCGAAATCGACGAAATTCTATCCGTTTAGACATGTAGTGAAAATCATTCCATGGCGACCAAGGCAAAAGGACAACGTATCACTATTCAGCACGTCGATTGCGGGTGTTATTGTAACTTGGTATGCTCGCAAACAAGCCACTTTGTTTACTGTGCGTTTGCTTTGGGTGAATGCACACTTGAAATGAGTAAATTGTAACTGACTGTGTGACACCACAGCAGATCCTGCGGTCGAGCAGAAATATTTCGCAGTTTACGGTTATGTCATGGTATGTTTGTTATAGATTTTTTCAATGGGGTGTTTTCATGTTGAAACAGGTTAAAGCATCAAAAAATATTAATATAAGAATATAAAATAACTTCAATATTTGCGATAACTTCAACCAATAAATTTTTGAATAGTTAGTTACAATAAGCTGAGTTACAATAAGCAAATTCAAAAGAAATGAATTTGTGAGAAAAACACAATACACGATGACCAATGGACAAATAAAACGACCGCTTTCATCCTGTGAATGTGGAAACTCCCGAATCCTATTACGTTATTTTTTCATGATAACCCGACCGATGTTACGGTTATGGTGCTACTAGTTCTAACTATTTCTGCACGAGGCTATTGAATATAGATGGAAGCTGGAAATAAAATTGATCGAATGGCAGTACATCGCTATCGTATAATTTTATAGAATATTGTCTATCTTGCTTAGTTTTCAACACAACGATCTTTTGCCGTCTTTTCAAACAGCATACTTGATATATTACATATATCAAGTCCATCAATAAACAAAACCGCAATTCAGTTTAAGTGGTCGTTAGATATATTCCTATTTTACTCAATAAGATTTACCACTGATTTAAAATTAAATTTATTGGTTTTCTCACAGCTTCAAACGTGTAGCCGGCAAATATACACGCGCCAAATACGCAACATAATAGAATGTGAAACTTTACTTAGATAATTATAGAGCCTGAAAATCATTAAATTTGTGCAATGGCTGGAATGCCACAGTCCAATTGAGACCGATGCTATCGCAAATAAAGCCGGCGTGTTGAACCTGCTGCAAGAACTTCCTTTTTCCATGAACTACCTGGCGTTTTGAATAATAGGTACCTATTGGATATTCAAACAGTACTAGGGTAAAAGACCTATTTTCGGCCTATTAGGCGACGCGATGGATTATTTTAGGCAACACTAAACTAATTGTCAATTCAATAGTAACGTATTTTACATCACCTTATTCACGAACAATCTGTGAATAAGTAAATGTATTTCGAAAATTGCCAGACGTTTTCAAAATTAAACTATATCCACAGAAAGCAAACTACTCCAAGCGTGTATTTTCGGTCTAAAAAATCTATTTTCGGTTCTGTTTCGATCCTATTTCCGGCATGGTAATGATTGACTAATTTCAAATAAAAACATATAACCAACATATGGACATGTAATGAAGTGTGTTACAAAAATATGAAAAGGGTCTAACTTGTTTTTTTAATTCTTGTTTTCAATTTCTGGTTCGATAAAAAATAACGTTCTTACTTTCTGTTCTACATCTTTGTTCCGAATCTGATAATTTTTTCTTCACCATTCACAAGATATTTTATTCTTTTCTCCATTTAGTTTAGCAAGAAAAATAATGTATGATAAATTAGAATAAAATCCGCTTTTTTCAATGCTTTTTCCCAAATTGTTGAATTCTTACTGCCTCAACAGCGTTCGTACTTTTTAAATGAGCTATCATCTTTTTATTGTGAACAACGAGAATAATAAATGTTGTTCATAATTTTATAACAAAATTGGGAGAGTAATTTTACACGAATGAGTCACAAGGGGGGAGGAGGGGGGGGGGGAGGTGTGGCCAAAAGACCACGAAAGACCACGGGGGGGGGGGGGGGTTTACGGGGGGTATAAAAAGTGATTAAAATATGACCACGTGGTTTAGGAACGGCCCCGGTACAGTTTTAATTAGGACGTATAATAAATACAGGTTGGTGCCAAATTGACCATAAATTCTACCCGGTTTTCAAGTTGAAACTTTTTGTCTAAACAAAGCAAGATAAATTGAAATGAACATGGCTCAAAGTGTTATGAAAGTCATTTCCGTTAGTTTTAAGTTGTGTAAAGCAAACTTTCGCCAAAATTTCATTTTCATATATTTCAAGTAATTTTCATATTTAATACATGAGGGGCTAGTTGGTCACATACTAGCGGGGCTGGTTGGTCATATGTACATAATTAATGACTTCAAGTAACCAAGTAAGTTCAATTTCAGTAAGTGCATTTTGCGATACAAACTTAATCCAAGGGAAACTGCATGTGCTCTGTTTAGCAAAACCATTTATTCGAAACGATAAAACTATTTTGGTAAAAGTTACTTCCATTTCATTGTCATTTGGATGAATATTTTATTGCACACTATGAATGCTGAATCATTGATCTAAAATAACTATAACGTACACTAATGCATCGACAAATGCCTTCTACCTGATGAAAATTTTGGCGAAAGCAAGCTTTCAACAAAAAAAATAATGTAACTGTAGTTTTGTGCTTTCAATTGCAGATGCGAATATAGAATTCGGTTCCGGTTCTCAATTTAATACGTCTTGTCTTTGTTTTAGGAATCAACCAAACTATTAGAGAGATTTCAACATATACTTCTCGTCAGGTATGAAAGAGTAACACGATTTTTCTCATGCAATTATGAGTTACTTTTCTCCACAGACTAACAGACATAACACGTCAAACAAATTTTCAATAAAATCATCGTTTGGATGATTCCAGTACTTTACATTAGTAACACTAGCACCATCTGCTGTCGTGTTCGCGCTGCGTCATGTATTTCGACATCAGCGCCAGCGTTACTGCATGTGTCAAATGGGGAACTACAAAATATGCATGAGATTGCATGACAGCGCCCCAGACGACGTTTTCGCGCGGTGACTGTTATTCGATGGAAAATTTGAAATGAACGTTTTCTGTGGCGATGGAGCTAGGTTCCAGTGTTACGTCTGTTAGTCTGTGTTTTCTCGTTGTTTTGGATTTCGGAAAGCAAACGTATAAACAAAAAACCGGATGCAGTTTGACCTCCGCTGAGACGCTGCATGCTGCCGCAAATGCAGTAAGGAACAAAAACTGAATTGTTTTTCCGAAATATGAACGGTTAATTTACCCCACAGCCTGACCAACTTACCCCAGCTGAGGGGCTAGTTGGCCAATTTGACATCCACTCAAAAACATAGAATATCCGCAAAATCATAAACTATTCTGTACAGTTTATATTTTTTCTAGATGCTATAGACTTAACACAACATTTCCATGGAATGATCTTTTGCCATAATATTTCCTACAAAAATGTACAGAACATTTTGACCAAATTTCAAAAGGTCAGAACCAAGCATGGAAAAGTTCACTCACTAGCAATATTTCATGCAAATGTGTTCTTTGATTCATCAGTTATCGTTCAACTATTTCTACTCGCGTACAAGTTTTCCATAGAAACGCTGCTGATTGTTTTTGAATGATTCAAACACGATAGTATTTATTGTATCCAAGTTCACTTGCATTCAACATTATCGCGAGAACCTTTGAGATATTATCGCCAGTGATTCAAAAATATGAATCCAAATGAACGTTAGATTGCGTTCAATTATTTGCTTACCGGAGCAAGCAGGTATCATCAATGCTAACGGAAATTGTAGCATGGTGCATTAGCATGTGATACTTGCAATCACCAAGAATCATCGTGGTATATCACGGTGAAAGCACGACGTGGAGTAGCCGAATTCCACCTACAAGCAACTAACATTTGAAAGAATCATTGCGATCGCTTGTGTGCAATCGTTTACGATTCTTTCGTGAAACACTCGCTATATGTTGCTCGCTCTGCCTAAAGCAGGCAATACTGAAACAAAATCATCAAAGAAAGCTACCATATATTTCTTTGCTCTAAGTTGTCTCTTGCAAGTTTGAGAATGTGTAACTTTTAATAGCGATGGTTTACTAAGATTGAAAGCTTATAAATAGCACGTTCAGAAACGATACCCGAATGATTGTTTTGCGATACGAGTTTTTCCATCCTTGGTCAGAACTTTACGAAAAATGAATCAATTTTGACGAAACAGGTTTCATTTTACTGGAAAACTATCCTTCTTTCCAAACATTATGTGAGGACTTCATGCGGCCAATGGACACCGGAAATGTTCCGGATTTTAGGAGTGTGTGTCAAAATGTTCATTTTTGCAACGCTTAGAACTTTTTAAGACAGCTAGTTTCTTGTAGTTTTATATGTTGCCAATAAACTAGAATTCAATCCGAGTTCATTGGTACCCAAAGGTTGAAAATCCGTCAAGGGACCATCGAGATGTAACCATTTTTGTGGAAGAAGGATTTTCGGAAATAATAAACACCACTCTGTACAAGTAGTATACCGGACGAACACATACGATTCGCATAGATTCTCTAGAATTCCTCACATTGGATTCGTGAGCGTCCTTGAAAAGGATTCCTGAAAAAAGAATCCTCAGGAATGCCCTGTATATGGCTGTAGGATTCTTGAATAAGAATCGTGAGTGGGAATCTTCCGGATCGTGTTTGCGATTCCTTTCACGATTCCGTCACCGTGTTAATCGGTATCCTGGGGATTCTTACTCAGGATTCTCTGCGTGTTAGTAAGGGATGCCATAAAAACCACTTCTGAAAAGAGGAATGGATGTATTTAGGATTTCGGATATGCAAAAGAGCTATCTCAAATTACTGTACTTTATTTATTAGTACGGAGTAGGTCCACCATTAGCTGCAAGGACCGCTTGAATCCTCCTAGGGATCGATTCGTACAGTCTTCGAATTTCCTCCAACGGTATGTTTTCCTTTTCATGAACTCTCGCATAACTCTGCAAACCGTAGCTTGCGACACTCCAACCAATTTACAGGTCTAGGCAATATTTAAATATGAGTAGAAATATGTGAAATCGCTTGTGTCACTCATACAAGTAAACATCCATGGTATTACAGTTAACTCTCCCTAACTTGATTTCGAAGGGACAGGGATCATCGAGCTAGCGAGGGTATAGGGTTATAGAGGTAAATTTTAGAAATAAAATATGAGTACAGTGGCCCAAATACTCTGGATATTCATCGAGATAAGGAGATTATTGAGACACATAACATCGAGTGAAGGAGAGTTGAGTGTATACTGATTGTTGAAAATCTGCTTACCACACCAAGCTTAGTCAGGCATCAATTCCTTGATGGAAAGTGATGACGTTGCATCACGGACTTACCGAACAAAAATTGTGATTGTGACGTCGCAACTACCACCCAGTCGGGTGACTCGTACTCTGTATATATGAAACTACACTACCACTCATTATGTTTGCCGCTCTTACCAGTACATTTACATTACAATATTTAGGGCCTCAGATCAGGGATGCCACATATACAGATTTTTCTGTATTTTACAGATTTTCGAACTAAAAGAGAAATACAGAATCTGTATTACAGAATTACAGAATATTGCCAAAAATACAGATTTTACAGATTTTTTTGACGTAGAATACGTCTTACGGCAACATATACAGGGACCCAATTTTAATACAGGGATCCAATTTCAAAACCGAAAACATCGAGAGCGTCACGAAAATTGTCCAATTTCAAACGTTTTAAACTCAGTCAGTTTCCAACCGATTTCTGTCATTTTTGTAACAATCGATTGGAATATCATTTAAGCACCCGTCCAAATGCAGAAAATTGTAATCTGATTGCTCGAACTATTGTACTGTTGAAAATTGTTTAACATTGTCGAAACACAAATGTCGACTTATGATTGGTTGCTTCTGCCTTTCCCTAAAAAGGACGACAAAATGGAGTACCTAGTTAGCCGGGAATGCACTCTTTGGGCTATATAAGAGACTGTTTTTCCTCAAGCAAATCAGTTTACTAGCAACAGGCAGCAGCAGCGGACATCAACACCGATGGCAGTAGGCGAAGTGGATCAGCAGCTGGCAACAGCGGTGGTGGTAGTGGTTAGCTGCAGTTCCTACCTCTTTCAGTTCGGCTTCCCTTCGATCTGAGTTGGACCCAACCAGCGGTAATCCAATTCAGGTATCGTTTGGTCAATACAATCGGAATCTGAGAGACTTGCACCGCCAGGTGGTTTGAGAAGCCACCATCATCCAGCGTATGTATATATAGGGTGTGCACACATATATAACGTGTGTGAATATCTATAGCTTGTGTCGCTAGCTATATAAGGTGTGTGGCTTGTTATACAGCGTGTGTGGCTAGCGTGCGTGGCTTGCTATATAGCGTGCGTGGCTAGCTGTATAGCGTGTGTGCCTTGAAGAATTTTTGAGCTAGTGAGCCTGAATTTTTGAGCTAGTGAGCCTGAAACTTAACCCTTTCCCGCTCATGGTGACTCTAAAGCACCAAGAATTATAATCATCATATCTTGACATAAAATAGTTTGTTGTGCTTACGATTGTTCCATAAACTTTTATATGCTGCCTCAGAGCATCACTGGGCATTTTCTTCAAAATACTACAGTTGACAGTAATTTTAGTTAGTCTACAAAGTGCTCAGTTTGAATTATCTCGTGAAGCTATAAATTTTAATGATAAACCTTGTGAGCGGGAGAGGGTTAATTTTTCGCTCAAGCCTTACTATTTGCAACAACCAGTTATAAAATTATCTACGCTATCGTAAAATGCAGAAAATTGGTATTTGAATTGTTATACTATAGATGAGGAATGCACTATTTGCCCTCGTCTATAGCCTCTTCGTAGCCACTGCCTAAATTAAGATATCTTAGTGCAACTTGATACAAAAAACAGCCTCAAAACAATTCAATTCCATTCTTGTTCTGGATACGACAGCAAGTAAGACCGCATATCTGCACATAGCTTCTACTGTTGTTCATTGTCGTTACCGGTGCCGGCTATAGAGGTAAACGTCATCTGGAGTTGAGAGACCATTAAATTAATTAACCCCAATTGAGTGTATTCCCAAACTTATTCCAAGAAATACATTGACATAAGACAGGCTGTCGTATTCTACGTTAACTCTGCGGTCGTGTCTTATAAACAACCTCTTCAACTTTGTTTGGGTATTGGAGTACCCCTGGTTGCTCGAAATAAGGCAATCCACGAGACAGTTGCGATCAGCTGATTTCAGTCTGTTTTCAACTTATGACAGCTTTATGTATGTTCGATCGGTCTCAACTTGGATGCAATCCGGATCCAGAAGCGTGAAAAACAAATGTTATCCGATCGGTAGCTCTAGTATCGCGAGTGCCAATCCTAAATACAACAATATAAAATCACTTTTGATATTATTGCCGACATTAAAAGATTTCGGTTTTGGCCGTGTTTTGATTTTACAGCTTGAAAAACAGTAACAATAACAAACGTACAAGCAAAAAAACGTCACCCGTGGATTGCCTTATTAGCCCTAGAAAAAACGCCGCAATTTGCTATGCCACATTTTGGCGTGTATTACAAAGGAGAAACGGAAATCACTGTACATTTTGAGTCGCAGTAATAAAAAAGGTTTTGTCCAGTTAACACGTGTTTTTTTCATCTCGCAGAAAATACGAAATTTTCAGTCCGAGTAAACTGTCCGTTCCTGCTTTGAAACATACAGTCCACATATCAAACATTTTGGACCTTCTACCCGGATTTAGGATGGAAAAGCTAATTAGCAGACGGAATGCACTTGTTGCACAGATGGAAGGAGAGTTTTCAGTTGCTAAAAGCCTTAGCAAATTCAATTCTCAAAGTGAGGTTAAGGAGCGACTGGACCAGCTCAAGATGCTTGCTGATAATTTCCGATCGACGCAAGGGGAAATTTAAGAGAACCAAGACGATCCCGCAGCAATTGCGACTGTTTTCAACATACGTGAGCATTTTTTCGGTATGTACTATCGTACAAAAGATATGTTCGAAGGTCATCTGGATGATGATGTGGAATCGACTGCCAGCCAGCGGACAATTGCAGGAGAAACACACGACATAAAGGATGCAATAAAGTTGCTTTTGGAAACTCAGCAACAAATATTGCTACGGCAACATGCGACATCAGTAGCGTTGTCAGGAAAGGTATCGAATTGTCCACCTGCTGCTCCTGAAAGTGATGTATCGAATAGTGCTCCTCATCTCAATGTACGACTTCCAGCTATTAACGTTCCAGCTTTCAGCGGTGATCGCAAAGGATGGTTAACCTTCAAGGACATTTACCAATCGACTATTCACGGCCGAAATGACGTTTCGGATTCTTTAAAAATGCAGTATCTGTTTTCTTACTTGGAAGGGGATGCTAAACGTTTGGTTAAAAAGTTCACTATTTCTAGTGCGAACTACGTAAAAGCGTGAGACACTTTATGTATCCACTACGACAAAACTGATTTACCGTTTTCTCACTTATTCGTGAATTTATGGATCAGCTTCTTTTGAACAATGCAAATCCACAAGGGCTAATCAACTTAGTTACGACTTCGGATGAAGTTGTGCAACAACTAGACGCAAATCTAGAAAATCTATAACGAGCGTCTTAGCAGAGTGATTGAGATCAATCAAAGAAATAGTTATCGGTTTCCGTTATACTCTACTAAATTTTTTGGAAATAAATATTGAAATTCTGTCCGCAAATATATATTTCGACTGTGACGTACAGTCTTCCTCAGTGCTTATGTGGTCCACATAAGCACTGAGGAAGACTGTACGTCACAGTCGAAATATATACTTGCGGACTGAATTTCAATATTTATTTCCAAAAAATTTAGTAGAGTATAACGGAAACCGATAACTATTTCTTTGATTGAACTAGACGCACTTGGCGAGGAGTTTCAAGGTCGTGATCCTTGGCTGATTCATCTAATGCTAGAGAAATTAGCCAAGGAGACGCAAAAAAGCTGGTCACAAAAAGTTATCGAAAATGAATGTTCAACATTCGAACAGTTGCTGTTTTTCTTGAGAAAGCGATGTGAGGCTTTGGAGACGTGCTCGGCGTTCTCCAAGAAGGAGGTTGTCAAAAAGGAAATGTTTAAATCGGCAAATGAAAGGAAGGTGAAATCACTGCATACAGTGGCGTCAAATCAAAACCAAAAGTGCGTGAAATGCTCAAAAGAGCATAATACGTTTATGTGTGAAGAGTTTAAACAACTGACTGTAGAAGAACGACGATGTTTGGCTTAAAAGGCTAAACTGTGCTTTAACTGCTTAAGACCGTTTCATTGCGCGGAATCGTGTTTGTCTAAATCGGTATGCCGTACGCCGGACTGTAAACAACGTCATCATACGCTTTTGTGCTCGTTCGCGTTTGGTAAGAAGACGGAACGTGTCGAAGAAAAATGATGTTTCGACAAAACCTGCAACAGAGAAAAGTGAGGAAATTTCGGCTCTGACAACAGAGTTAGTAAACAAATGCCAAACAATTTCATTGTTGCCAACAGCGGTTGTCAATATGCAAACGTCAGACGGAAGTTTCCTTCAGGCAAGAGGTCTTATCGATTCCGGCTCTCAAGCTTCGCTGGTTTCAGAGGACTGTGTAAAAAGGTTGAAATTACCAAGACGTAATGTAGACGTAAGCTTGTGGTCAGCGGAATTGGTCAGCGTGAAATCGGTACCACCCGTGGAATGGTATCTCTGCGTATTGCATCGTGATTCAACGAAACTGTCGTCATTGCAACTGACGCTTACGTTCTTGGGAAATTAACGTCGACTATTCCATTGCAACGATTTAAACTGAGCAATATGAAATTGCTGGAAAATCTCAATGAGCTGGCGGACCCTGGGTTCAACCGACCAGCTTCCATTGATGTCATTCTGGGATCGGACGTCTTTCTTACACTTCTTAATGGTGGTTAAGTCAAAGACGAATGCGGTCTTACGGTGGCCCAACGCACAATCTTCGGATGGATTATCGCGGGTAGATACGATGCAGCCGAGTCAATTCATAGTAGTTGTGCAATCGTAAGTTTACACACTAAAGTGGATCTGAATAATACCTTACGACTTTTCTGGGAACAAGAGGAGCTACATCGCAAACCAAAGCTGACTCCTTCGGAAACAAAGGTAAAGGAACATTTTAACTCTACTTTAACTCGTGACGTGAATGGGCGTTTCATGTGCGTTTGCCGTTCGACAATTCGAAACCGCCTCTTGGAGAATCATTGACTGTTGCTATGAAGCGGCTCAAATCAATACAGAAGCGGTTTGAGTCCCAACCAGAGTATAAGCGAGAATATGAGGCCTTTATGCAAGAGTACCTTGAGCTAAACCACATGGAGGAGGTACCAGCTGATGAAATGGTCAAGGATCCAGCGGAATGTTACTATCTTCCGCACCATGCGGTCATTAAACAAGACAGCTCTACAACAAAACTACGCGTCGTTTTTGATGCATCCTGCGTGACTTCCTCAGGAGTATCATTAAATGATCGGTTATTAGCGGGACCAAATAACAATGAGGATTTGTGGTCAGTATCACTTAGGTTTCGGTCTCATCGAGTAGCTTTTGGCGGCGATGTGGCGAAAATGTACCGTCAGGTGTGGGTACACGAGGCGGATCGTGACTACCTTCGAGTTTTGTGGGTTGATGATGTTGGTGAAGTGAAGCACTACCGTTTATGTACCGTTACCTACGGAACCAAGACAGCACCGTTCTTGGCGATAGAAGCGATGAGAGAGGCAGCTAAACCCTACAGAGAAATTTACCCAAGGGCAGTGGAACGAATCAAGACTGACTTCTACGTCGACGATTTCGTTTCGGGAGCTGATGATGAAACTGAAGCGAAACAACTCAAGGATCAAGTAACCGAGATACTATCTTCCGTGGGAATTGAGTTGCGTGGTCGTCTAATAGCGAAGCAATCTTGGAGCAGGAATCATTTCCAGTTAATATCAAACTTTCGGAACAGATGGAATCAGTGAAGGCTCTTGGTATGCTGTGGTACCCTGGAGAAGATATGTATGGTTATAAGATCAGCTTCTCGGCAAATAGCGTACTAAGCGACAAATGCTTTCCGATTCGTCGAGACTATTCGACCCGTTTGGATGGTTGACTCCGGTGATTGTCAGAATTAAAATTCTTTATCAACACCTGTGGCTTTTTGACATCGGATGGGATGATCAAATTCCTTCTGTAATTGAAAATGAGTGGACAGAAATCAAAGGTACATTGCATTTGATAGAAAATATACGAATTCCGCGATTTGTCACACACTATCAGGGAAAGCTTCAACTGCACGGATTTTGCGACGCCTCCGAGCAGGCCTATGCGGCAGTGGTATATACTCGATCGATAGATGCTAGTGGTCACATCAATGTGGTCTTGGTTGCTGCAAAATCAAGAGTGGCTCCAATCAGACAGGTTTCTCTTCCTCGGCTGGAACCTAATGGAGCGTCATTGCTAGCTGAACTAATGGCAAGTATTGTAGAGGCTTGGCCTCATTTGGACATCGAACAATGGGCTTGGACAGACTCAACTATCGTGTTGCAGTGGCTGTCTTCGCATCCTAGAAGGTGGAAAACGTTCGTAGCGAACCGAACAGCTGGAATTTTGGAACATTTGCCACGTCAGCAATGGAATCACGTTATCAGTAGTGAAAATCCTGCTGATTGTGCGAGTCGCGGTTTGTTTCCATCGGATCTCGTAGAATTCAACATGTGGTTTCAGGGTCCACCGTGGCTGTCGTGAGAACAGTCTTCGTGGGTACTCTCCCGAGTGCAATCTTGTAGTGAACAAGATTCAGAATTACGAGTTTCGAAGGTATTGCACGTTTCAGTGAATCTGATGCGTCAAAATTATGACATCGAGCGTCACTTATTGGAACAACGATCTAGTTTCATGCTTATCGTTCGTAGTTTGGCTTGGATTAACCGTTTCGTATACAATATTCGTAAGCACAATGTTAGAAAAACCGGAGAGCTTACACCTGGTGAGCTCTGTGAAGCAACGTTGCAGCTGACACGAGCTGTTCAACACGATACATTTCAGTCGGAAATTGAACAACTGAGGAAGGGCGAAGCATTGCGATCTAAACATACACTCGCAGCTCTTCATCCGTTTTTTTTCTTCATGTATAGTTTATTTGACACGGCACAAATACAATTCAATGTTTAACGGCGCCAATTATATCTGGTAGCTTACTTTCTAAAGTATCTTAATAACTAAAAGCAAATTTTTTATCCTCGCTGCCGACTACGAGCTGAAAGTAAATCTAACTTGAAGCTAGAATATTTTGCATTAAAAGCACAGGTTTGCTGTTTGATGGTTTTCATTGCCATAGGTAAGCAGCATATTAAATTTGTTCCGCTGCTGGGCCAAGATATTACGGACTGGCATATTGGGTTGTTTTCATCGGGCCTTGAGAGTATCGTGCGGGTCTTAACGTGTTCTTGTCGTTTGGTTGGATGTAGGCGGAAGGGGATAGGACTAAACTGGGGCGTGGATGGATTTCAGGAAAACGTATATAAGGGACATGTAGGATAGGTCACGGCTCGCCAAGACATCACGAACAGGAACAGCCGGCTGCCTACCTTCGGCCTGCAGGGAAGCTATTAATCTAGACCTGGCGTCACGGTGTACAGGGCATGACCAAACAACGTGCTCTATGTCGTGATAACCTTCACCGCAGGCACAGATACCACTCTCCCCGAGCCCAACACGACGGAGATGCGCGTCAAATCTATAGTGATTGGACATAAGCCGGGACATCACGCAAATGAAACCCCACTTACATCCAACCCCTTGAACCACGGGTTCGTCGATACCTTGGGGATTATGGAATGTAACCACCTTCCCAGTTCCCCCTTGGTTAAAGAATTTTGCCAACTGATGATCGTATTCTGACGTACAAATGCAAAAAATTCATTGAAGGCAATTGGTCTTTCATAAATATCACCGTTTGTTGCGCCCACCTTAGCCAAAGAGTCCGCTTTCTCATTACCCGGTATCGAGCAGTGAGAAGGGACCCACGCTAAGGTAATCTGAGTAGATTTTTCGGAAAAAGCACTCAGATGTTCCCGTATTTTCCCCAGGAAATACGAAGAGTGCTTAACATCTTTCATCGATCGGAGAGCCTCAATGGAACTGAGACTGTCCGTAAAGATGAAATAATGGTCCGTGGGCATTTTTTCGATAATCCCTAGGGTGTACTGAATTGCAGCTAATTCTGCGACGTAAACAGAAGCAGGATTATCGAGCTTATGGGAGACGGTTTAATTGTTATTGAAGATACCGAAGCCAGTGGACCCATCAAGAAGTGATCCGTCAGTGTAGAACATATTGTTGCAGTTGATGTTTCGATATTTATTGGAAAAATTTTTAGGGATCTGCTGCACGCGTAAATGATCCGGGATTCCACGAGTTTCTTCTATCATGGATGTATCGAAAAACACAGTAGAATCAGAAGTATTTGATAAGTCGACACGATTTGGAATATTCGAAGAAGGGTTAATATTTTGGGACATGTGATTGAAATACAATGTCATAAAACGGGTTTGAGAATTAAGTTCGATTAACCTTTCAAAATTTTCAACCACGGGACGGTTCAAGACCTCACATTTGATAAGAATACGAGAAGACAGGCTCCAGAAGCGGTTTTTCAATGGTAGTACTCCAGCTAAGATCTCCAAACTCATCGTATGAGTCGATTGCATGCAACCCAAGGCGATACGCAAACAACGATATTGTATTCGATAGAGTTTGATCAAATGTATGTTTGCTGCGGAGCGGAAGCAGAAACACCCGTACTCAATAACAGACAGTATTGTTGTTTGGTAAAGCCTTATAAGGTCTCCTGGGTGGGCACCCCACCATTGTCCGGTTATTGTACGAAGAAAATTCACTCTTTGTTGACATTTTTTCATCAGATACCTCACGTGACAACCCCAGGTGCCTTTAGAGTCGAACCAGACACCAAGATATTTGTGTACCAAAACCTGAGAAATCGTTTTACCCATTATTTGTGTTTGAAGCTGAGCAGGTTCATGCTTCCTAGAAAAAACTACTATCTCAGTCTTCTCCGGAGAGAATTCGATACCTAGCTGTAAACCCCAAGCAGACAAATTGTCCAAGGTATCTTGCAATGGTCCTTGCAAATCGGCAGCTTTGGCTCCTGTAACAGAGATTACACTGTCGTCTGCAAGTTGTCTTATCGTGCATGAATTTGCCAGACATTCGTCGATGTTCATCCGTTTTTGGTACTATGCGCTTAGGTGGGAGACTACAAAATTCATCTCAGTCATACAATATGAAACATCCAGTGATTTTTCCTCAAAATCATCGAGCGACAGAGCTATTGGTGCGTGAACTGCATTTGCGCAATTTCCACGCAGGGCCTTCTCTTTTAACAGCGATAATTAATCATCAATATTGGATCGTAGGATCCAACGGTCGTTCGAAGAATTGTTCAAGGTTGTTCTAGATGTGTTCGTATCAAGGGCAAAACTGCAAACCAGTTGATGGGAAGTCTTCCGCCAGCGAGAGTTCTAGCTACTAGGCCGTTTTCGCACGTAGGTGTGGACTATGCTGGTCCACTGAAAATTAAGGCCATATGTGTACGAGGAGTAGAGATCATGAAAGGCTACATAGCTGTTTATGTGTGTTTGTCAACAAAGGCAATACACTTAGAAGCAGCTGGCGATATGTCAACCGATACATTTCTTGGAACATCAAAGCGTTTCATATCACGACGAGGATACCCAAATGAAATTTGGTCGGACAACGGTACCAATTTATTTGTGAAGAAAAAAAAAACGGTACCAATTTCGTGGGGGCGGACCGATCGGTGCAGGAGTTTTTAAATCAAATACAAAACAGCGAAAAAAGGGCAAGTCGTTTTCTCACAAATCTCGGAATAAAATGGACATTTATTCCACCATCTGCGCCGCACATGGGCGGCATTTGGGAAGCGGCAGTGAAAAGCATCAAACACCTTTTGGTGGCCGAACTAGGCGATTCGTCACTTTCATTTGAAGAGCTGTGTACCGTCTTGTGCCAGGTTGAAGCTTGCTTAAGCTCGAGGCCGCTATGTGCGTTGTCTTCCAACCCAGACTGTTTCGGCCTGTCAATCTCATACCTGAACCGAACATGCAAAATCTACCAGAAAATCGACTGGGCCAATGGCAGCGAGTGCAACAGAAGACGGAAACTATATGGAACCGATGTAAGAATGAGTATTTAAATACACTGCAGCCGCGTGGCAAGTGGCGCACTCTACAGCCCAATGTCCGCGTGGATCAGCTGGTTCTAGTAAGAAATGAACACACACCGCCTACACAATGGGAATTGGCCAGAGTCACACAGGTTCATGCCGATGCTGCGGGAGTTGTTCGCACTGTGACATTAAGAAGAGGAAACACTCTTTATCAACGACCAATCCACAAATTATGTATTCTACCTTCTGCATGAGGCCAGTGTCCTCAGGGGGGGGGGGGGGGAAGATGTTTGGGTATTGGAGTACCCCTGGTTGCTCGAAATTAGCCCTAGAGAAAACGCCGCAATTTGCTATGCCACATTTTGGCGTGTATTACAAAGGAGAAACGGAAATAACTGTACATTTTGAGTCGCAGTAATAAAAAAGGTTTTCTTCAGTTAACACGTGTTTTTTTCATCTCGCAGAAAATACGAAATTATCAGTCCAAGTAAACTGTCCGTTCCTGCTTTGAAACATACAGTCCACATATCAAACAAACTTTTTGTTATACCGACGAACAGAAATCAATTTCAATCTGAATCTGATTATACGATTTTGTAAAGTTTTGTAAAAAAACAACATCAAGATTATCTTGGTATCGACGCAGAAGAAGTGGAATGTGACTTGGACGAAGCGCGAAAACTAACGTTTCGAAATATTTGTCGGCAGTTTAAGCAATTTTAAATTTAATTTTTCTTAAGTTATCTTAAAATGTGTAACAGCAACTGACCGACAAATGCTGAATAACGAACTTCGCATGCTTAAAACAAACTTTTTGACCGGATGATTCATTGAAACAAATGACTTAACTTGGTCTGAGCTGTTGAACACCACTAGACGGCATGATAAATTCATGTTTTCGTTACAGATCATTTGTGAGAAATTTTTTAATAAATCCACATTCTTCGGCTTGGTTAGAACGCATACTTTCAATATATAGTTGATACGAGTCTAAAACCAAAAATTGCATGGCCTTTAAGCTAATGATCTCAATTTTAAAAGCGAAAAGCTATGTTGCAGACCAAGGAAGAGATACTAATATCGCATTAACGAAAATATAAAAAAATAAATTCAACAAAAACCTATTAAACATCACGTAGAGAAAAATGAACTTGTTTTAATATATCCTGCAAGTAAAAAGTTTTCCAACATTCTTAGTTTGCTCGATACAGATTTAAATTACAGATTCCTTGACCCGAGATACAGATATACAGATATTTTCGAAGAAAAATACAGATATAAATGTGGCAACCCTACCTCAGATACTGCACAAAGCTACTAACTGGCCGCAATAAAACATATATGTATGCACCCATCAGGGAAAACCTGCCAAAAACAACACTAATAATTGAATAATTCGTATCTCGATGGTTCCTTGACGGAATGTCAACCTTTGGGTATCAATGAACTCGGAATGAATTCTAGTCAATTGGAAACATAGAAATAAATTAACACAACGGGGAACATTTTATCACTTTAGGGCAATTTTTTATTACTTTTTGTGTCTTATGACTGCGCATTATACACAAAAAGTAATAAACAAAAAGTAATAAAAATTATGACGGCCACACGCTTGTATGTGTTTCTGCAGGAGAACATACAGCCAAGCACCGCAATGCATGTGTTAGCAAGACTTCACTCGCTGCATTTGTATTGATGCAACGATCTGGTTCATTTTTGTCCCCTTCATCCACACAATCAGAATCTCAACCGTCAACCTCAAATGTCTAATTAGAAACACTTTCGTTTCGTCCCCCAGTGTTTACTTGAAATGGAAATATGTAATACTGTCTGACCAGAGTTGCCGAAGTTGCGAATATTGTTCTGGATAGGCACGAGTTTTGTATTTTCAAACAGGTGCAAATGAGTTTCCATGAACCAATGAGTATGTGTTTTAGATATCTTGCAAGAGAGCGAATGTTTTTGTTTTTCTCTAACGCAGTTTACAGATCGTGATGTTATTTCAAGACTCATTTCAAGTCTTTCAAAACATCAACGTTTGCATACTCTATGACGGGGAAAATGTTGCTTGGCAGCTCTTGTCATATTATTTCTCTACTCCGTATGCATACAACTTAGCAACATATGCGACGGTGTGTGATTTTTTTTTTTGAGATGGAAAGGGAGCAGTTTTCGACAGAAAAAATCTTGCATGTGGTTGAAACGACCATTATTAGATAGTCGTACTCCCGTAACACGGGCTAAATATATGACAGTATGTGTTGTTACTTGACTGGGGAAGAATTTTATTGCCTTTCAAGTAATAGGTTTGTTACCTTAAAGGCAATTCTGCGCTATTGCTTCTAAAGTAATAAGGAAAAGTTTTGCGTGTAGTAGTGATTTTCTACAATTTTTCAATGCTCTACATTGTTGTTTGCTATCACAAAATAAACAATTTCATCGAAGAAAGTTTATTTTTATTTCTCATATTTCTTCGATTATTGACAACTTTTATTGAAGCAATGCATTAATTTACTTACAGATATCTTAAGAAATCTGCAAATATCTGTAGACTAAACCATAGGTAAAACATCATAAATCCAGATATAGGCATTTGTCACTCGCTGTCTCCTGTGTAGATATTTGTAAATAAATAAGTGCATTATTTTAATAAAAATCTTTAACAACTAAATAAATTTAAGAGATAAAAATAAACTTTCTTCGGTGAACTTGTGTGTTTTTTTTATAGTTAGTAATATTGTAGAACATTCACAAATTTTAGAAAATCACTATAAAAAGTTATATAAAAAAATCATTTTAAGGGGCATTCTAGAGAAAACTTCACTATACTTCATTTAAATAAGCAGATACAAGTATAGTGTCTCCGACAAAGTTGTTTTTTAAAAAATGTTCTAAAACTTTACTTAGAAAAGTGGATTTTTGTATGCAAAAATGAGAAAAATAAAACTGATTTCTCACTTCTAGGTAGATTTATCACAAAATTCTTACTTATACAAAATGGAGAATAATTATTAGAACAACTTTACTGAAGACACTACGGCTCCAAAATCATTATTTTTTTAGTTAAGAGTAATTAATGTAAATAAGCGCATTATTTTAGTGAAAATCGTCAACAACCAAACATAAATGTGAAGCGCAGTATGCAGTTCAAAAAGGAATTCATTTTCCTATCTCAATCCCATGTAAAATTCTAGCACTGAATCAGGCAATGAAATTTCTTCTGGTAGCTAGTACGCAGCTAAAAAGAAATCATAAACCGAAATGGAAACAAAGCTCATTTGCTGTGAACACTGCTATGAAGCAAAATGTCACTTTTTCTTGCACGGAATAATGAGCACTGACATTATTCAGGTACTGAAAGTGTCAGGCAGTTGGTTGGTCGTCTCACACCCAGCGATGCCAGATTGGAAGACATTAGCCTACATTTAAAATATTTTTCACGTTATAGTTACCGGAAAAGTTACGTGAATATTTTCCACTATCGTTTTCTAGTAGATTCCACGTGATTGTCATTTGAGTTTATCATGACCTGGTGAGATGAATTATCCTTTGAAACTTAACTTTAATGCATGCATCTAGCATTTCATGTGAGTATCACGTAGAATTCATCTACTGGTAAACGACGAATTTGCATACATGAGTCATTTATTACGCAACATCTTTTGATAATTTCTAAACCCCGTTTCTTAGCTCATAACAATTAGAGAAATAAATAAAAATTGTACATTTCGTAAAACGTGATTGCTATCAGATATCACTCAGGTATGCAAATTCGTAAATGAATAAAACAACAAAAAAACTGATAAATATTACGACATTCCCGGGGATTGTTAATATCCGCTGCAGCTGTTTTCGTTCAGGTAACTCTTCCACCTTTGAACTGAAGCTGTGTGAAACCTGTAAGCTCAAGTCTCGAGTTTATTAAGATTTTCGAAAATTCACTTATTTGCAAGCCATCCAGAAATTCTGTTTTATGTTCAGAATCAGACAGTTTCGTCATTTTGATTTCTGGTTATTTTCGCACAGAGAATTCACGCGATACATCCTGTTCGACGTTGTCAAGTCCACGTAGATGGTACGTGATTAACCGTGGTATGCATGAGATTTTCACGTAGATGTTTTGTTTGTCACATAAATCATGCAAAATGACAGAAAATGAACAAGTGAACAAGTGAAGTGAACGGCCCGAATTTTGCATAAGTGCATTAGTGGTGACCTCATTTTTGCTCGACAGTTTTCGATTTGCCGGAAAGTTTTTTCCAGGGGGCTCTTGTGGCTGTCAAACTCCATACATTTTCCATCTACCACTCATTGATTCTGGTACCCACTTTTTGGTTGTGTGAAATAGAGTAAACGTCCCATTTTGTCGGTAGACTTATTCTCGAGTAAATGTCGTTTTAGATAAAAAAAAAACAAGAGCTCAAATTTGTTTTCAGTACAATGTGCACTTTCAATGAATAAGATAAGTTTTGCAAGCATTTGAAATGAAATATTACTGCCGTGATGAATTTATGATTGGTAGGCAAAATGTTGACGTTTATAGGCCCCTGGTTTTTTCAGCCTTCGGGCTTCGGGTAGGAAGACATTTTTTCGCGGACCATGAAGACTTTTGAAAAAAATACCTGGCATTCCTGCTCTCACACCAGACCGCGGTAAACAAGTGTGTTTAAGTGTTCTAAAAAAAGCAAAAATCATGCGCTCGCTGGTGTCAGATATCGTTACTGTGAAGCATTCTCAGCTGTCAAAATTCCGTTTGAGATAAAAATAAACTTCCTTCGAAGATATTGTTTGTTTCGTCGTAACAAACAATTTTGTAGAATATTCAAAAATTGTAGAAAATCACTAAAAAGGTTAAATAGAAAAAAAGATTTTTAGTAGTAATCTATAGAAAATTCCACAAAAGACCTTTTAAATAAATAGATAGAAGTATGATGTTTTTAACGAAGTTGTCTCTTTTAAAATTTGCTACAACTTTGATGAACAAAGTGAATTTTTATATTTCGAAATGAGAAAAGTAAAATTTGTTTCTCACTGTGAATTAATCATGAATTGCAACTTTTGTAACATGGAGAATAATTAATGGAACAACTTTGCTGAACCCGTTACGGCTCTAAAATCAATGTTTTTGGGTCAAAATAATTTCGTTCACGTTTTTGCATCTTTGGAAACAGTGTGCGGTGTTTTCCAAAGTTCGAAGCAACGGAGCCGAAAATGCAGGGGTATGACGTTTAATGAGTATACTGTATCCGATAACTTAATGTAATATGGCGTCATTTTTTCAGTAAACAACTTTAAAACCATGATTTTTATCGACCACAGCGCAGTTTTAACATTAAGATATATTTCCGTGTAAATGGTGTTACCAAAATTATCACAATAATGATTGTCATTACTGGCAAATTTCGTCGTGTCATGAGATGTCAGTGGTACCGCTATAAAATTTGGTAACGCGACTATTATATCGAATTTGACGTTTATAGCATAGCCCTGCGAAAATATTACACTGACACTGGCTCCGGTGTTTCAAGATTCGCCCTTCGTGCCGTATGTCTAACACTAACACTGAGTGGTGGTTGCAGGATACGTCACGTTTATATTAGTAGCCATTAGGACAAGTTATTTTATGTCTATTGTTAGTAGTAAATAAATTAAATTGAAAACAAAAACGTCGTGTCGTGTTGCTATGTAAAAATCACACCCGGGCCTCCTCATGAGGATCAAACGTACAGGGCTGGGCTAGATGCTTATGGCGGCAATGGCTCGAACCTTTAAGGGCAAGGTTGGAGCTCTTGCTGCACTTTTTGAGACTTTGTAGAACCAGTTATACTTTGTTTATAGACTTTAAGGCGACGTACGGTTCAGTTAGGCAAAATGTACATAAAATTGTCAACCAAAAGTATCATCAAACTGAGTTACTAAAACACGGAGGATTATAGTGGGCTGAACATGAAATAAAGGATCAAGATTCGGAATGTTAAATTGTATTCCTTGGTTTCCGCGTTTCGGATATTAGAGACAATTCAGAGGTGTCTACCTGAGCATTTTAGAGACGTTTTTGGATGTACACTGGATTGATGAGCAGCCGCAGGAATCAAATACAGTCGGGCGATGAATTGCCATTATTTGAGGTTATGTGATTCAATCTGCAAATATCTAGAGCTAAAGTAATGTCGTTTGAGCGCCTGCAATAATGAACGTGGAAGCGTGAAAAAAGCTTTCTTTTCAACTCATTATTTTAATTGCGGTGGCAAATATTTAGCCTGGCAATTATCGTAATTTAATTTCCCGCAAGAGGCAACAAGCGACGTCAAACCAAGCTTTTGTGGCCCTGATACGGGGTGGAATTTTATGCGCGTGACATCTTTCAACTTCTGGTTTCTTTTTTTTTGTGCTTGTTTCACAGCGGGGTGTGCACGTAGTTACATACACGCGAGGTTCTGCAAGCAATCGAGGATGGAGAGTAATCAAATTTTGGGTATCTCGCTTTCCTGGCGTAACTCCTAGTAGACGATGGTTTTCAATGCGCTGCCATGTAACAAGATGAAAAAAGTAGAACTTTTGATTGGTGAAAAGTTTTCCTACTCACATGATACCGTGCTGGACCGAAATCCGTACACCTAAGCACATGATAATCTTCGACGGTCAATATAAAATCAAGAAATCACATATTGCTTTAAACTGACATGTTTACTTATAGGTCTACTTATATTTTATCACTATTTTCAAGCAAAATGATCAAAATCACTCTAAAACTCGAAAAAATCATGTTAAAATAGAACATGTTTTGAATCGAAATCCGTACAGTTTTTTGTCTGAATCAAAACCCGTACACTTTTGAATCGAAATCCGCACACACGCGATATAGACTGGATTAAAGTCCATACAGAAATAAATCAAAATCCGTATAGACATAGAAGTACATAAATGAACATCTTTTATTTATAATTTATCTTTAAATTTACGAATAAATATATTTTGAGGATTAATTGGTTCCTAAAGTTTCACACGGTTTACTAATTTTTTATATGAGCTGAAATAGTGCAATTTTCGTAGCGTTTCTTTGCGGCACCCCTTATTGTAGCAACCGGAACGAGGAACCTCTCGAAGCTTCCCGGTACGACTTTCCCTTGCGTACCTCAGTCACAGCTCCTTCGAAATTGTTTGCCGTATATTTATACGTGTTTTCTTCCATTATATGCTGAAAACAAGAAGAAAATTCAACAATATATGCATGATACACACGCTGTACGGATTTCGATTCAAGCAATTAACAAGGATCAAAATCCGTACGGCACAGTTTTTGATAAATAAAAGCAATTTACACTATTCACCAGACAATATACAGCTCGAAAATGACGAAGACTTACCTTTATCATCAATTTCAAGAAGATTCACAGGGTAAAACACGTATATCCCACTTGAAAAACGTTTTCATCTGAAGAACGTTTTCTTAGTAAATTCTCTAACGATACAACGAAATGGCAACTGAAACCGATACACGATTGATTTTTTATTTTTATTATTTTTATTTCATGGCCTACTGACGCATAGTTTAATTTAACAGAAGGCCAACAGCTCAACGGACTTGTACATGTAACTATCATATGAATTTTCATTTTTATAATGCTTAAAATTGAAGAAAAACGTCAAGGTGTACGGATTTCGATACTGTACGGGTTTCGATCCAGCACGGTATACAGAGGCACACTTAGGCGCTAAATTGCTAAATTTACGTAGGTAGTACACTTTAATACACTGTATTGGAACATAAGATGAAACTTTTGATGTGTTTGGAAAAATGTTCTATTGGGGGAAAAAGATTGTATAACATTACCAATTGATTTTTTTTATCATAGAGAACGGATATAATCCGTACTCCTTCAGGGAACCGGCTTTAATTGTGCTGTACAACCAGAAAGCATAATGTCTGATGATTTTTTAGAATTCCACCAACAATTAAAACATGCCGACAAGCTGTTTTAGTCGTTTTTCCTCCTAGCGATGATAGTGAGGCTGATGATGGCGTTAGTTCGACTGTCATATCGGTTCAGAAAGACAGCATCGTCTCGGGTGTCATTTTCGTTCTTCCTAGTTTTCGCTGTGTCGCACCCTCCGATCCGTAATTAATTATGACCCACTCTACAGCGGCAATTTATCACAGCACGAGGCGCGTGCATCTAGGATGCATCTTTTGACAAATGAGCTCGTTTTCCTTTGGTTTTTGGTCTGCTCCTTGTACGCTGAACGGGTAGAAGTCATAGCCGTCGTAGGTACAAGCTCAGGCTCAGGGACTCGAGTGTGGATACTACCAGTGTCGCTGTTCAGTGATTCTCGCAGTCGTGTACGTTGCTTCACCGATGGCCTTCTCAGCTGACAAGTGCACTTCGTGATGTTTGCTGGTGGGACAACGGAGACAGCTAACCTTATTGCACTAACTGGATCATAAATTAAGTCTTTATCGGACCCATTCAACTTGCGCGCAATAACAAAGGATGTCTACAACACCGACATGGAAACATGGGGCTCCACCATCAGTTCTTGTGGAACGCGACTTCCTGTAATTGGTCTAAAAACAGACGTAATTATGTTTGTAGGACAAGACACTGAATGGCATCGTGCCATCCGGATTGGTAGTGGCAGTTGTACACGACTAAGTGCAACCGCTGCATAATAAATTAGCAACACGTTTGTAAAACTGCACGACTGCGGCGTGGCAGTGTTCAATTAGGATTTTTGCTGTCTTGTTTCTGTACGAATTGAATAAAAAAAAGGAAATTGTGTGTAGAAATATGGTTTTGTACGAATTATATCATGTAAAATTATAATAGAAACTTCAATTGTATTTAGCCACATTTATACTTCGTGGGTCTGGTGAGACCCACGAACATTTTATTTGAGATATATGAATGTTTTAATATTATTTTTCACACTTAGTATCACGTAACTGATATTAGTCCTTTTATAGTTACAAATTTTATTTTTATTGCATGTCACCCTCTCTTTCAAAAATGTTGAAAACTGTTTTTTCATTTGTTTAATTTCGTATATGTTTAATTTCGAAACACACGCATGCTTTTCATTACGCTCGATGTAGTAATTCGGTTTCAGATCTGAAAGGTCCGATGTTCGAATAAAAACGGTACATATTAATTGGATATCTATTAGGGTGGGGAAAAGTGATCGATTTTCCAGAACCAAGTTTTTTTGGTTCCTTTTGGGGCCCCAAACAACCCTAAACTTACCGGAAGTCAATAGGTTTTGTCTCCGCTTGGCGCATTGCATTTCAAATTTGTATGAAAATTTATATGGCAAAACCTATTTTTTTGCATTTACCCTTCTAGAGAGCTCAATAATGATCTAATAATGCACTACATTATGTTCAAGTATAGTATTTTAGATGCCCAACAACTTTGTAGAAGACACTGAAGAGCCGGGATGTCTCTGAGAAGAGCTACAGTTGTTCAAAGTTGAGTATGTCGATTTAAATGCAGAAAATCTTATTTTCTGCCAACATTACCAATGTATTAGCGTCAGTAGGATTCCCATCAGAAATAACCTGTCGTAACGAGTTTATTTACTCAACTGGATCAAGCAAACAAATTTAGGTCAATATTCTATACGTAGGTATAGACTGACGCCGGTACACTGGCAGTGCTGGCAGAAAAAATGATTTGCAACATAAATTTCGACATACTCAACTTTGCACAGCTCTAGTATTTTTTTTTGGGACACCCTAGCTCTTTAGTGTCTTCGGTCAAGTTGTTAAGCATCAAAAAACCTTCCATTTGAAGTCATGAAACCTATGGTTTGAGCCATTTTGATCTCTTTAGAATGGAGAATGCAAAAAAGTTGGTTTTTCCATACAAATCTCCATATAAATTTGAAATGCAATGCGCCAAGCGAGACAAAACCAATCGACTTCCGATAAATTTAGGATTGTTTGGGGCCCCAAATAGAACAAAAAAAAACTTGGTTCTGGCTTTCTGCTATCAAGTTTCATTTTTTCCATATAACGATTTGTAGAATATTCAATCTGCATTTTGTTTATAGACATTATCTATAAACAAAATGCAGATTGAATATTCTACAAACGATACAAAATATGAATATTCTACAAACGATACAAAAAAACAATACCAGTACCAGAAGTTTCTGAATCACTGCACGTCAAAATTTAATGAATTTTCTCTTTCCCATCAAAGTATCGGAATAATCCTTGCTCGCATGCGAAAAGCTTTTTCTTCGAGAAACGCCCTCTTACCCAAGAGGCTGAAAGCACTGCAATGTGGGTAATCACCGAAAATGAAACACCCTTTCATTAAGGATTTTACTGCTCCGTTGGTTTGCCTCACCGTGCGTCTCGAATACGAACGTATAAAAGGAAGTGTCATCTTAGTGACTAAAGTGAGGGAATATTATCGCTTCTTTCATATTGGAAACTAGTTGGATACCTACACTGTGAGAAAAAAGCACAGCGATTGAAGCAAAATTGTTGATATATACCAACCGAATAAAACAAATATTCAGGTAAAAGAATAAAATTGAAAAGTGTGAAACAAATATCGCAGCTCATGGTTACATTTTGACAGTGCAGTTGAACTCAATTTGAGCAGTGCGCCGTGTATGACCCAGCTCTATACCAACCGATCGGGGAATAGTTTCCCGATTTGATTTCTATTATTTTCCGAAAACTCAATTGACTCCTCGTTTGCCAATACCAGGGGAAATAGGAAATCCTAGTGGCAAGCAGTACAGCACTTAACTGCTGGCCGAAAGTTTTCATCCTCCATTCGAGAAGGAGTAAGGATTGTAATGATTATTTTCCTTGATATTTATAGAGAAATATTTGAAGCTGTTAAAACAGTTGAAATCTTTTGGTGTATTCAATTTTCAACTGTACTGAAAATTGTAACTCAATTTAATAACAGTAATTTTAACTTTGGATCGGCACTGTAAATAGGTGTAGAACACAAGGAATGTAAGGCAATACTTTTCCCTTGGCTTGTGATTCTGCAGGTATCTATTGGGGAGCGTCTTCCTCTAAGTAGATTTAGCAGCTGAGGCTTTTTTCTGGGCACAGAAGTGCTAGACGACGGACGTTCAAAAGGAACGGCAACAATACGGTGTGGATAATTTATATTGGGAGATTTTAATTTTGTTTCGCTTTCACCGGCAGTGTTCTTTGGATCAGCAGCGAAGTAATCATCCGTTTCGAATAGAGTAATTTAGATGTGACAAATTTGCTGTACCGAGCCTAATCCGATTGTGGGTAGAAGGGTTGTTTTTGGTGGATAGCTTTTGGAAGAGATATAAGATTAGGGTGCGGACAGAATGGAAGGTTATTTTACTATTGTTTTCCCCTCTAATTTGTCGAGAATGTGCCGTAGATAATTGCATTTAGTTAATAAATACGTGATGTTCGATTCTACATAATGATGAAATAACATTTTAATCTTTACATGATATGTATTTACCATTTACCGACAACCGGAAAGACATCTTCATCTGGTTATTGGCTGAAAATTCAGGCTTCTCGAAACAAGCTGAGACGTTGCTTGCTTCGAGTCTATTCCAACACTTAATTTTTACTTTATTATCACGGTTTTGATCATTTTCAAGTACAACACAAATTGTCTCATGATCTGTGATTTTATAATCGGCCTCAGTGAAAGAATGAACATTATCAAAATTCGAAAACACGTGATCAAATAATGTACGAGAGTGTCTGGAAATTCTTGTAACTTGAAAAACCGTTTGTTGTAAATTGAAAAAATCTGCTAATTGCCTCAATTGGTTCGAATTTGGTATATTAAGCCAATCGAAAATAAAATCGCCAGCAATAACATTCAATTTACTCAAGTCAATAAAATTATCCCACCAGTTTTCTAAAGTTTCTAAAAAACGCTGGTTACTTGTACTGGGGGAGTGGTACACAATTCCAAAATTTCCTACCGTCATGCCTCTTTCAACTGATATTCCTACACGCAAAACTTTTCCTTATTACTTCAGAAGCAATAGCGCAAAATTACCTTTTAGGTAACAGATCCATTACTTAAAAAGCAATAAAATTCTTCCCCAGTCAAGTAACAACACATACTGTCATATATTTAGCAGGTGTTATGAGAGTACGGGTATCTAATAATGGTCGTTTCAACCACATGCAACGTTTTTTCTGTCGAAAAATGCTCCCTCTCCACCTCAAGTCAAAAAAAAAATCACACACCGTCGCATAAGTTGCACATGTTACAAGTTTTTTCAATCTCCAATTAATCCGGTGGTCGTGTATTAGTTCGCTCGTTGTATGCATACGGAGCAGCGAAAAAATATGACAAGAGCTGCCAAGCAACATTTTCCCCGTCATAGAGTATGCAAACGTTGATGATTTCAAAGACTTGAAATGCGCCTTAAAATGACATCACGATCTGTAAACTGCGTAAGAGAAAAATAAAAACATTCGCTTTCTTGCAAGCTATTTACAGCACATAATCATTGGTTCATGAAAACTCATTTGGACCTGTTTGAATACACAAAACTCGTGCCTATCCAGAACAATATTCGCAACTTCGGCAACTCTGGTCAGACAGTATTACATATTTCCATTTCAAGTAAACACTGGGGGACGAAACGAAAGTGTTTCTAATTGGACATTTGAGGTTGACGGTTGAGATTCTGATTGTGTGTGGATGAAGGGAGACAAAAATGAACCAGATCGTTGCATCAATACAAATGCAGCGAGTGAAGTCTTGCCAAAACATGCATTTCGGTGCTTGGCTGTATGTTTTCTTGCTGAAACACATACAAGCGTGTGGCCGTCATAATTTTTATTACTTTTTGTTTGTTACTTTTTGTGTAAAAGTAAATAAAAAAGCAAAAGTAATAAAATATTCCCCGTTTGCGTTGGGTGTAGGAACCAATTGTTTTCAAAAGATTCGTTTAATCGAATATTAAATTTGATTGATTCCTTGGCGTAAATAGCAACCCCACCAGTATGTCTGGAATGTGAAACGCAAAAAGCAACTTTGTAACCCGGAATGCTATGCTGATCAAATGCATTAGCTTTCACTTTATGAGTTTCCGCTAGCAATACTAACATTGGACGTGTTGTTTCCACAAGATGCCATAAAGCAACATAATTTGTAGATAAACCAGCAATATTCTGATAAATCATTTCTAATTTCCTTTCACATTGCGTTTTCTTCAGCTGCTATTAACTTAACAACATGTTGCTCTTTCTTTTCTCAAACAGTCTCCGAAATACTGGACACTGTGTACTATATGCTGGATGTTTAGCGTCCAAATTTAAATTGAAGTCTTTATTAGATTTTAAACAATTTACGCAGTTAAAATCAGTTGAAGAGCATTCCGATGTCTTGTGCTGTGCACTACACTTAGAGCATGTTTCGGAATTTACACACTCTGTGCTTGTAGGACCAAATTCTCCACATTTGAAGCAACGTAGAACATTAATGGCCTCTTGAACAGAACACCTATCCACCCAATGCTTACTTTACCAGCAGACATCAGGCGGTTGAATGTGTCCCTATCAACTTCAACAATTGTATTATACTTATTGTATTTGAAGCGTGAATTTTCAAATTGAGCAATAACTTTGACTTCATTGATTCCGATGCCATCATTTTGACTTTTAAATAAGTCAATGAAGACTTCGGGGGAATATTGATCACTCATTCCCACAATTTTCAATTTTTGGTTAGCGTTTGTAGGAATAACAGCATTGTATCTTTCACCTAAATTGCTTTCAATGTTTTTTTTTTCACGTCTTTAATATTATCTTCTATTGCACACTCAGCAATTATCGAGCCAGCTTTTCCGTTCCTAAAGTTCCTAATTTTGTGTACTTTCGGATTCAAATTTGCTTTCAAAAAAATTCTAGTATCTTCACTAGATTGAGAAGACTCGACTGGTTTAATCACAATGACCGGCCGAGTCTTACGGTTTTCAGTGCGCTTTAATTTATTTACCGTATTCCCAATCGATCCCGCTAAAACATAAAATGACCATAAAAAATCGCGTATGTCGAAGAGTTTTGAGAAAAAACCTCGTTATCTTGCATAATCGCGTCTTCAATCGGTTCATCATATTTATTCGAAATAATTTTTTTCTTGTTGGAAATATAGTCCAGTTCAGAGTGAACCGTTCTCTCAGTTCTAGATCTCTTTCTGTTCATTGGCACACTTTTCTCTCGATTATTATTTTCGATTACGTCTATTTTGAAATCTTCCAGCTTTTTGGCAACATTGACTTCAATGCATGCCATGCTCTCACCGCTCTCACGAAGAGAATTGCTGATCGATTTCAAAATAGTATCGATACCGTTAGCAACCGCGATGTTCATCTTAAGCAGGTATTAGACGAAGCAAATATTTGCTGTTTTTCAATACAGATTTTATTTTGTGCAAATAAAAATCGTACCAAAAATAGTAAATATTTGCGTCGTCTAATACCTGCTTTAGTTTCGATTCCGCTTTGAGTATTTGATAGCGACTCAGAGATAGATAACAAAGTACCCATCATCTTTGTCATCTCACCACTCAAAACATCATCTTTTCCGCCATCATCTTGGGCCGATAAACATGCAGCACATTTAAAAACAATATTCTCATTATCGTTAACGACTTTCGCCGCTATTTTAGTGAGCGGTGTGCAAACTAGATGAAATCGAGACTTGCACTTACCCACGCAAACAACGGGATCATCGCTAACACGAACTATATTACCACATTTTGCACAGTCCATATCAAACGCACAAACAACCGCCGGCTGGACTTGTCCAGCAGCAACGGCGAAGGCAAAAGGCAGCGAACAATGGAAAAACATAACAATAAATATTTCACCCAGCAGCCGTAGCGTCTATGTGATATTGACGCGATGGTCGGCGCTGACACAAATTAAATCAATAAAAGAACGAATAAATCGAAAGCATGCAAAGACACTTCTACTTATCCGTTTAGGTATCCAATTTGGCCGTCGGATCACTAGTACTAGATCACCTGAAGCACTTGATTTCACACAAAAAAAAACTTTTTAATTGAGACACTAGCGGTACACATGCTACCATGTTCACCGTACCACCAATGTAGAATGTAGAATAGGTATGTAGAATCGTGTAAAAAAAACTTTACTGTAGTTCAAAACGCGCTTCGGAAGTATGGTGAAGATTGCAGCTTTCAGGACAAGCTGAAATTTGGGCGGAAATCACGTCCAATAGACGGAACTTTGGACCGGAAAGTCTTGCGTGCTTACACCAATAAGAAGAGTGCCTCAGTTTGGAATCAGGCGGAGACATAAATTTTTACTAAAAGTTCGGTAAAAAGGGAATTGTTTGGCAACCCATATGTTGCTGTGGCATGCTTCCCGAGCCATTCGTAACAACAGACATAATGAATACCGCTGTTTACGTCCGAGAGTGTCTCAATCGGCGTCTGCTGCCCATGATCAGTAAATAAAACCACTCAGTACTGTTTTGGACAGATTTGGCATCGGTGCACTACTCACAGGACTCAGTGGCCTGGTATCAATCCAATGAAGTTAATTTCGTGCCGAAGGAGATGAATCCGCCAAATTGTCCCCAGACAAGGCCAATCGAGACTTTTTGATCATATTTGAGATATTCGAGAAAATATGTGAAGCTATCCAAAAATTCGGAAAAGACTGGAAAAAGTGGCCCAAATCATCGTTAATCTTTCAGCGCTGAAGCTGATGAGCAGTCTTCTATCGAAAACTCGATCATTGGCCGGCGATTGACTAGAACCAAATTTTGAATCAGTGCACTGTAATAAAAAACCTTAGAGTAAATAAAAATACTATTTGTGCAAAATATTTGCACACCGATCCAACCAATCCAACGAGTTCCCACAGACAGACAAACAATCGATGCAACCTTCTGTTGTATAGTCTGAAACAGTATATTTTCTCGGCATTTCTTCGCCTGAATAACGTGCTGATACTAAACACCTTATTTCCCGTGAAAGAAACAACAACGGCCGCATAGCAGCGAAAAAAGTAGGCAATGAAACAAGAAAGTAGCGATAAAGTTTCCCCTTGGTTTTTGGCACATTTTGCATGTTGTAGGAAAGGTCAAACGATACACCGTGCCCCAGTGTTAAGTTGAGAAAATTCCCCCTGATCGGGAATTGATCCCGATATTACATCCGTGTGGGAGAACTAGCCGACCGACATCGCTAACCACAGAACCACGGGAACCACTCCCGCTGCTGGTAAAATATGAAATGAAGAATAAATGAACAAATTAATAATAATTCTTCAAATATTTTATTTGGCCTCAAAATGGTTTGTTGTTTAATATGATATCGAATATCCTATCTCCGACAGTGAAATGACAGTGAAAAGCTGTTTTCACACTGACACACTGGCCGTTTAGGCCGACAGATTTTGATTGCCAACACACAACATTTGTGTGTTGTCAAATTACAGCAGAGGTTTTCACTAAAGGAAGTGCTGACCAATGCATCTACCGCTAATGCTGCCGCTACCACACAAAGGCAGCTTTTAACTACATGAAGAAGTAGTGTTACAGGTACGCGCTGCAGGTACTGTTGATGGTATCCGCTGCTATCCTCTGTAGCTCCTGTTGCTTTCTGCTGCCGCTACTGCTGCTACCCGATGTTGCTTAGAAAGGACCGTCCTAATGACCATCCACTAATAAACTGATTGGTTTGAGCCGAAGTAAGCTCTTACATACTTGAAAAAATTCGCCAAATCTCGGCATTATTTGTGCTGAGATTTAGACAGCCGAGTAATCGGCAACTATTTCGGCTGAGTCTATTGAATGTTTACAGAATATTAAACAGTCTCGCGTCCTCCTTTGGCAGTTTCTGTTGAACCGCGTCCATTTTACTTTGAGGTGCTTTTTTCTGCTCAGTGCGTTTTCGCGCCCGTGGAGTTTGGTTCCTGCCATTTTGCATAAAACTGTACTATACTTTTTAAACATCTGCAGTTTGCACAAATTTTAGACAAAACTTTTAACTTTTAACTGCTACAGTAAAGTGCTCGTGCGTAACACATTTGCACAAATTTGCACAAAGAAGCTGCTCCCAAGGGCCGAATGTCGTATACCACTCGACTAAGTTCGACGGGCTGAGCATTTTCTGTATGTATGTATGTATGTGTGTGTATGTGTGTGTGTGTGTGTGTATGTGTGTGTGTGTATGTGCAACTTTTTTTTCTCACTCACTTTTCTCAGAGATGGCTGGACCGATTTCCATGGAATCAATTACAAATGAAAGGTCTAGTGCCCCATAGGTTGCTATTGAATTTCATTGTAATCGGATTTTCAGTTTAGAGGTTATGTATCGAAATGTAAAAATCACGAAACATCAATATCTCTGAAACTACACAACCGATTTTAACAAAACAGATGTCAAATGAACGGGCTATCTCCAGAACCCTTAACTTTCAAATTTCATAATGATTAATCATATGGTTCAAAAGTTATACAAAGAAAAGTTTTCCGGAGGCTGTTTAAACTCACTCATTTTTCTCAGAGATGGCTGGACCGATTTTCACAAAATTAGTCTCGAACGAAGAGCCTAGTTGTCCCATAGGTTGCTATTGAATTTCATTGTAATCGGTCAGTTACTTTGTCCGTTATTTATGAAAATGTAAAATCACGTTATAAAAGCAAAGCTTATATCAAAGTCTGCTTAAACTCACTCACTTTTCTCAGAGATGATAAGACCGATTTACCCGAAATTAGTTGCAAAGTCGCAAATGGCGGTGTAGTGGCCTTATAGCACCCTATTGAATTTAATTGTAATCGGATTTTTAATTTGGGCACCGTGTTTCAAAATGTGAGTATCACGAAACTTCATTATCTTTGAAACTACACAACCCATTTAAACAAAACTGGAGTCAAATGAACGGGCTGTCTTGAAAATCCTCAACAAATGATTAAACATGTGGTTATTTTTTTTTAAAAGAAACGTGTTCCGGAGGCTTTGAAACTCACTCATTTTTCTTAGGTTTAGGTGAATCATTTTTGCCTTTCTCCTATTGCCTTTCTCCTAGAAAAGTATAGCAATCACCGGCAAAACCGAAGATATAAAGTGCTCCAAAGGGCCGAGTGGCATATACCACTCGACTCATTTTGACGAGGTGAGCATTTTCTCTCTCTCTCTCTCTCTCTCTCTCTCTCTCTCTCTGTGTGTTTGTTTTTTTTTTCAAAGGTGGCGGGGAAATCTGCAAACAGACACCTGAGAAGAGAACTCAGGGTGTGGGGATGAGACTAGGGGAGAGATGCTGGGGTAGTTACACTCGCCCAGGCACCTACTGATCCCTGTCCCGACCCACTAAAACCCCTCCAGTCTCCAGCCCTGGTCTTCCCGGAACGACGGTTAAGTATTACGTCGGGGAGTGGCTTTTGTGCGTGATGCACCCTCTTTACTCTTATAACCTCCTAGCTAACTACCTGGAGACTGGTAATTAGCTACCACTGGCGTGTTGGTGGTTGACCCGCCACACACGTTGCAGCTCCAGGACAATCTGAGAGGCGGCCGCACAGACCGCGTTCCAGATGTCCGGGTCGTCGCACATCCTCCGGACTAGATTGTCCGGAGTAGTGCCAGGCCCGCTCACAGCCATCATGTTGCTCCTCGCTCTTACCAAACGGGGGCATACGAAGAAGACATGCTCAGCAGTCTCCTCCTCCTCCACGCACTCGGGACACATGGGGGACACCGCGTGTCCGAACCTGTGCAGATATTGCCTGAAACAACCATGGCCTGACAGGATTTGTGTCAGGTGGAAGTTCACTTCACCATGTCGTCTCCCGACCCAGCCGGATATCCCCGGTATGAGTCGGTGCGTCCATCTGCCTTTTGTGAAGTTGGACCATTCCCGCTGCCAGCGGAGCATCGAGAATGACCTTCTGGTACCTCGTATGCCCCTTGTGTCACGTTGGTCGAAACACTCTCTGTCCTCCTTGATGGCGATGCTGATAGGCATCATGCCGGACAAGACACAGATTGTATCGTATGACACCGTACGATACGCACTCGCAACTCTCAGGCACATAAGCCTGTAGGTACTTTCCAGTTTACCACGGTAACTGTTAGTACCTAGCGCTTTGGACCACACTGGCCCACCATACCTAAGTATGGACGAAACCACGCTGGCAAGAAGTCTTCGCTTGCTGCCATAAACCGCTGAGCTATTGGACATCATACAAGATAGTGCTGCAATAGCCGATGAGGCCCTCTTACAGGCATAGTCGACGTGACTCCCAAACGTGAGCTTGTCGTCCACCATAACCCCCAAGAGCTCCAGGGATCGCTTCGAGGTGATGGTGCAGTCTCCGACTCTGACCACCGCCTGTTGCTCCGATTTACGGTTGTTCACAACCGTGACCTCCGTCTTATGATGCGCGAGCTCCAGTTTCCTGGAGCGCATCCAGTCCTCGACCTTGCGTATACAGTGTGCGGCCGTCAACTCGACCTCCTCGATAGACTCGCCGTACACCTCCAGCGTTATGTCGTCTGCAAAGCCGACGATCACAACCCCTACAGGAAACTTGAGTTTCAACACTCCGTCATACATGACATTCCACAACACCGGGCCCAGGATAGAACCTTGCGGAACTCCTGCGGTAATTGGGACGCACTTCTGACCCTCCTCCGTGTCGTAAACAAGTACTCGATTCTGGAAATAATTTTCCAGGATCTTGTACAGCGACACTGGTACATGGATGCTCCTGAGCGCGAGCGCTATGGAGTCCCAGCTGGCACAATTGAACGCATTCTTCACGTCGAGCGTGACGATTGCGCAGTAGCGTATTCCCCTTCTCTTGCGCTGGATTGCTACCTCCGCCGTCTTGATGACGGAAGAGATTGCGTCCAGCGTGGACCTGCCCTTCCGGAAGCCGAACTGGTAACTTGCCAGACCGTGTACACCCTCCGTGTACCTCACCAGTCTGTTAAGGATGATCCTCTCAAGCACCTTGCCCGCGGTGTCCAGCAGGCAGATAGGCCTATATGCCGATGGGTCCCCTGGCGGTTTCCCAGCCTTCGGCAATTAGACCAGTCTCTCCCGCTTCCACCTGTCCGGAAAGAGACAGTCATCCAGGGACTTGGCTCGTGGCGTGGAAAGAGTCCCTCGATGATACGCTCCAGCATCGCTGGTGATCGCTCTGCAGGCGCCAGCGCGCCTTTAGTCTTGGCCATTACGATCCTGTAGGCGTCACCCCACGGATTTGTATTGGCACTCGTACATAGCCTATCGAAGCAGGCCCTCTTGCTGCCCTTTATCGCACTCTTTAGCATCGATCTTGCCGAACTGAATGCTGCGCGACGCTCTGTCTTCTCTTCTTCGTTTCGCGCACGCTGCATCCTCCGTCTTGCACGGAGGCACGCACTGCGAAGGTCGGCTATCGCGTCCGTCCACCAGTAAACCGGTGACTTTCCATTCCTAGGTTGGCGAGTCCTAGGCATGGTGGCGTCGCACGCCCGCGATAGCATAGCAACTAGTTGGTCAGCAGTCGGGCGGAGCCAACTGCCCCCCTCGCGCTCCCTTCTCATTGCCTCTTCGAATACCTCGGCATCAAAGTGCGATGACTTCCACCCGCGAACGGTCGGAGTCTACGGTTGCTCTACCCTTAGCTTGCCGCCTCTCGTTGTTGTCTACACTATAACAGACCGCCTGGTGGTCGCTATTAGTGAAGCCATCGTCTACCCTCCAGTTCTTGATCAGTCCTGGGCTGGAGAACGTCACGTCGATGATCGACTCCGCGCCATTTCTGCTAAATGTACTTTTGTTCCCAACGTTGGCCAGATCTAGGTTGAGCTTTGCAAAAGCCCCCAACAGGATCTGGCCCCTCTGGTTCGTGAAGCGACTTCCCCACTCAACAGCCCAAGCGTTGAAGTCGCCCGCCTCCACCAACGGCGTTAGGCCCGTTAGCTCCATGGATAGGAGGTCGACAATCTGGGTGAACCTTTCGGTAGACCAACGTGGCGGAGCATAGCAACTGCAGTAGAACACTCCGTTCACTTTAGCAATTACGTATCCTTCTTCTGAGGTTGAGACAACCTCCTGAACCGGGAACTTGCTCGTCGTACATATGGCCGCAAAACTGGACCTATCCGCAACCCAGTTACCGTTTCGTGGAGGGATGCGGTAGGGATCCGATATGACGGCGATGTCCGACAACGACTCAGTGGCTGCTTGGTGTAGCAGCTGCTGAGCCGCGAAGCAATGGTTCAGGTTCAGTTGCGTCACCCTTACGCCCGTGGTTCCGCAGCCGGCTTACCGGCTGGGCACCTGGGGCCTCCCATAAAGTGTTTGGCGTCCCGTTTCACGGAACATACCATGCACTTGGGAGACTCCCCACAGTCCTTTGCTTTATGGCCTGCATCTCCACATCGCCTGCACAGCTGGCTCCTATCGGGCCCCTTGCAGGTCCAGGACTTATGTCCGCCCTCGAAGCACCGGAAGCAAATGTCTGGTTGCTGTAGTATGCCCAGAGGACATACAGACCAGCCGACCTTCAACTTGCCCTCTTTCAGGGCCAGGTTAGCGTCCGCCGACGGTAGTCGGAAGGTAGCTATCTGGGTCCCCGCCGGACCTTTGCGGAGGCGGATTGACTCCTTAGCCACCTCACCCCGCACTTCGCTTTTAGGGCTTGTGCAATGTCGCACCCCTCAGTGATTTCGTCCAGGTTTTTAAGCTGGAGAGTCACTTCTGAGGTGAGTGCCCGCACTTGCACCTCCTTCCCTAGGACCTTTTCAGCTACCGTTTTGTAGGTAGCCCCCTTGTTCTTGGCGTCCTTCCGGAGCTCAAGTATCATCTCGCCAGTGCGAGATCGGCGGATACTCCGCACATCCACCCCCAGATCGATGAGATGGGTTTCCCCCCTCATCTTCTTCAAGACTTCTGAGTATTTCGACCCATCCGTCTTGAGTATGAGGGCATCACCCCTACTCCGCGCCTTTTTGACCTTTTTTGGTCCTCTGGCCGCTCCGCCATCATGTCGCGTCGCACCTTTCCGACGCTTCCTACCCTCTACGGTAGTCCAAGGGTTGCCCGTAGCCTCCACCTGTGCCTTTTCCGCGGTGGACCTTGAGCCGGTTGGCGTGTGTTCCCGTGGGAGTAGCACGACCAATCGTTTCTTGGTGTTCCCGGGGGCCGTTTCCCCCGGGGACTGCCTCTTTCGCTTAGCGACCTGCCCCGTGGAGCAGACCGACGCGAACGAGGGGGCGTCTGTCTACACCTCTTTAGATGCAGTCGCCCTCCCGGTCCTGGCCGCTTTCTCGGCCGCCTTCACCCGAGCTACGAGTTCTTCGTGCTCCTTTCTGGCTTCATCAATGGTGCTCCGAAGCAGGAGGAGGCTCTGCTTCAGGTCGCCAGCGATGTTTCGCCTGTTCGCCAAGAACTCGATTATGGCATCGAGTTGTTCAGGCAGCGCCGCCACTCTTGGCCGCGTGTCCATACACCTTCCGACGGCCTTGACTAGCAAGGAACCGTCTACCGAGATGTCTTGTGAGGACACCGACGGATTCGCCGTTTTTCCACCTCCAGACTTCGCCGCATCCGTCTCCGCCTTCTTCTGCGGAGACCGCTGGATGCCACCTCTTGCGAAGGGATTTTGTAATCCCTCCGCACTCGTCTCTTTCGTTTTGAATGTGTTCATCTTGATGTTAAATGGGTCCCCTTCCAGCCGCTATCCTTGTCCATGGTGGAGTAGTCGCCTATGTGGTCACATGGTGGTCTATGCCGAAGCAGTGAGGTCATGGCTAGGGTAAGCAGTCCTAGCGCCTTATGGGCAACTATGACTCCACCGACCGGCGCAAGTCAGGAACAACCATCTGATCCTACTCCTGCCTGATTCCCACCAGGCAATAGACTCGGAACGTACTGGAAGGCCTGCCAGGTTTTATGGGACGGAGACCCCTGCACCGGGTACCACCTCGCCATTTCAAGCCGTTGTCACACGACTTTACTAAGGGAGCTCGATGCAGGTGCCAGCCCGAGGATGCGGTACCATTCCGAAATCCAGCTCATATCCGTTCACTACGCTGCCAGTTGCCATAATCGGGACCTTACTGGCATCAGTCCCGATGGGCGGGTAAGTGCTTTTGGGTGTTGGGAGCGGCTCTATTCGCTCCGTCAGAGGTGCTTCCGGGTGATTGTGGCTTTTGCGAGGAGTCGACTGTCCCTGGTCCGACGCTCACCACCCCTAGGCGACCTCCCGCTGCTGGTCCGGGACTGTTCGGTACTGTCAGTGGTCACACCTGTATTGTGCGCCCTCGACGATCGCCACACGTCGACCCGTGGTGGCATGCAGCTCTGCCAAGTGTGTGTGTGTGTGTGTGTGTGTGTGTGTGTGTGTGTGTGTGTGTAAAACTACACAAGCGATTTGAACAAAATTGATTTCAAATGAACGGGCCACCTGAAATACCTTCAGCTTTTGAATTTTATATAGATTGAACTTGTGATTCAAAAGTTATGAAAAGAAACGTGTTCTGGAGACTGTTTAATCTCACTCATGTTTCTCAGAGATGGCTGAACCGATTTTCATAAAATCAGTGACAAATGTAAGGTCTAGTTGCCCCATAAGACCCTATTGGTTAGTTTTGCAATCGGACTATTACTATGCCTGCTATGTTTAAAAATGTGAAATCCAGCTATGAAAAGGAATATATTCCGAAGACTACCTGCACTCACTTTTCTCAGAGAGGGCTGAACCGATTTCCACAAAATTAGAGTCGAATGAAAAGTCTAGAAAAAAAATTAGGTTTGAATGAGAAAGGCTGGGTCTCACCGCTAGGTGGATTGATTTGGGCTTTTGCTGGAATATCGGTTGAACCCCAAGTTGCCGAGGGAACACAGATTTTTTTCTGCCGAGCTCGAGATCCTGTTTTAAGTGTGTATATTATCGCCCAAAGAGCGCATTCCTGGTTTACCAGGTATATAATTCTGTCGACCATGTGAGGGAAAGCGAGCATTAAAAGACCAATCAGATCAATCGTAATCTGTGTTTTCAACAAGGCTTGACCATTTTCAATAGTACAGTGTTCGCATAGTTAAGGATTGACAATATTCAAGGCTTGATGTGCTGGTCAATGCACCTAACGCTACAGCACAAGGGCAGCTTTTTATTGAAGGAAGAAGTAGTGTCGCTGCACCTATTGCTCACGCTGCTACCACTACTGCTGCTGTTACCCGGTGCAGCCACGGCTACTGGTACTCGCTGCTGCTCAGTTAGGACCGTACTAGTGGCCATCCACTAGTAAACTGATTGGTTTGAGCAGAAGCAGACATTTAGATAGTCCAGAGCACACATCTCCGGTTCTGTCGACAGTGCTAGGAAAAACAAGCATTGAGTGACCAACCAGGGCTCGACAATTTTCATTAGTTAAACAGCTCGAATTAACAAATTACAATTCTCTGCGTTAGGGCGAATGCATAGAGGATTTTCCAAACGTTTGCTGCATGAACAAAAACTAACGGACTTATTAGCATTCTAAATTGGACATATTTTTCCCTTTGTCGTTTCTAGATTTCCACTTTACACCCCTATGTAGCCGAGGTTACTAAAATAGTCGTAGTTCTACGTCAAAAATTAGATTCTTGAAAAATTAGTTTTTAAAAATATTTGGTTTATAACTATCGTGTTCCAAAAAATTAAATCCGGGTTTTTGTGGAATTACTCTATTTTGAAAACCGAATGAAATGAAAAGCTTCGTTTGAAATTATCTACAGTAGTGGGCATATTATTTTATATGGAATGTTTCATTGCTCACTAACAGCAGTATCGCTTTAGGAGAGGCGTTTGAGTTTTGGCTTTCTGTTAGATTGATGAAAACGCTAAATAAATGATTAAACTTTTTCTGCTGAATTATTTGCTGACATGTACCTGTTGATTTGTTATTTTTGCTCAAACGTGTCACGTGTCTTAAAAATAGTCACTATTTTTATTGTGCGGGAAGTGTGACAAAATGTACAATTTAGGTTTTCAACAGCAATTAGAGCAATTTTCAAAACAATCGCCAAAGCATTACCGATACAGCAGAACATAGTCGTTAATTCGATTTCAAACGCAATAACTGGATAACCCTATGGAGTAAGGATAGTAGATGGAAATTTTGTGGCAGTGGGTTTAAAATTGATAAGGACCGATTACAAACTCGATATCAAATAGTTCAATTTTAGAGAATCAATAATGTTGTTTAAAACATCTCTATAGATACTTCATACAAATTCCGAAAACCACAAATCATCCAAATGTTCATCCCATCAACGAACATTGAACCTGATTTTAATGTATGTGTATTCAAATAACCGAGCGCTCTCTTTGTGCTAACAGTTGTTCTACGAGACTGATACAATATGCAATGCTCTCATCATGTGCATGACATCGCATAATGCCAAAACAGATGGTAATTGAAACTAGTTGTCGTGCATCAGCAAATACCTATACGAGGAACATTGTTGAACGAAACATCACTCCAGTGTGTACTAGAACTGGATTCAGTTGATTCGTGGGCGTCGTTCACTCGCGATGATCTAGAAAACGATGCTCCACTAAATGCTAGTTATACAGCAGCTCCGGGACGAATGATATTAGCAGCTATTGCAGCGACGTCACGTCGCTATCGAGCCGTAAATTCTCATAAACCTTGGGAAAACAATTTCAAAAATAACTTTAATCAATTTCGATTATATCGCTTGCTGTAAGGCATACTACCATATCGATAGTATAGTGCTCATAAAAGAAGAACAAAATTTTACAATGTTGAGTTTGGTGTGCAACAGCCTCGTAAACTTCCGGAGCATATGTTTGCCTTCACGATGCGATAACCAGCTAAATTAAGTTACCTTGCAATCTATTCTCTGCTTGTTTAGGCACTATTTCAAATTTAAAATTCGTTTACCATACACTGAAAATTATCTTGGAAAATATAAATCTTGAAGCTTGGTTTATAGAACAGCTTTTTTATTCAATGGTGAATATAACCTGTAATTGTAGCAATGTTACAATGGTTTTAAAGAAAAATCTGTTGTAGCGGTAATTAAACCTGGGAATACACTCACGCTTATCTCGTAGCTGGTACATAACTTTGATTGATCAAACTCATTCGTCTCGATACCTTGAGAATTTATACATAAGAATTGCATATTGATACAAGGTTACAAAATTTCGCAACTCGGATATTGGAAGGTTACACATATTTCGAAAAAAAGGAGCGATATATTTTCATAACTGTTTTTCCGCTGGTTATGAAATCCACTGCAATGCAGAGAAAAGGTGTCTCGGAGGACAAAATGTTTCTCGCATATTTTTTTATCTTAACGGAGCAAACGCTGTGTCAAGATACCTTTTTCGATACAATCTTTTTCCAATTAGTTTCAAATCAATAATTAATTTTCAGCCCAGTGCTTCGCTTCCGCCGTTCCAGACTGCAGCACGTTCTGCTACTGATACTTACCGATGCTTTTTAATGATGTTTAAATGAGAGTCACCGTACATCTTCAGATTGTCATTCGAATCTTCCGTCGCGACGTTATGTTCGGCTCTTGCTGGGGGGCAAACTGTGTGGAACGTTTCTCAGACATTGTCTGTCATCTTACAGACTGTCGTGTCGACAGTAGGAGCAAATATCTGGAAGATTTATATCGGAACTATTTCTCTGGTTCTTGCTTTTCAATCATACCCATGGGGGAGATTTTGCAGAAAAAGGAAAAAAAAAAAACAGCAAACAAAAAAGCACTACCGGTATGAGCAGACGTCTTCCAGAGCCCCCCGAAAAGATTTGTCAACACTTTCAGAAGAAAAGGCAACAAGTTGATTTTTTGTCGATGAAATGTTGAAAGAGAGAGTAGCGTTCGTTGGGACTACGATGATTGTAACACGATGAGGGTAGTTTGGTGTTAAACGTGATAGTTTGGTAAAAATTGCTTTCGTTGTAAAAAGTTAAACTAATAGTTTTGCTGTAAAAAGTTTACTGAATAGTGTGATATCGGAGCGAAGCTACCTGCATTCTCATTGCATTATAAAACCACTGTATAGTACTGAACGTTCTGTACCGAAGATAGTTTAAAGAAGTGAAAAATAACATGGATTTCACAGGGGATTCGCACCGAGGAGAAGTAGCTTTCTGTCTCCGAACGCACGCTATCCTGTACCTACAACAGTACAACATGGTAGGTATCAGTTCGATATTTGTACTAAACCTATTGCATCTTCTCGTTAACAGGGAGAAAAACATGAAACGAAGACCTTGTCAACATATTTATCGGAGATTGCAATCTTCGAACCTCGGACGTATCGTGTCTGCCTTTCGCGAATGTCGAGTG